>NC_084912.1:16640274-16948907 GCF_949316345.1 Pungitius pungitius | reverse complement strand
AAAATGAACTAAGTAATGGCAATTGTGATTAATGAATAACGATGGAAGTAGCCGAGCAGCGAGCTTAGTATAGCGCTGCTTCAGTGATCCGTTAGACATTCATCCTTGCTTGCTTTGTTCGATGTAACTGACTGCAGCCGTTTCATTTCTGCAGTAAACAAAGTTACCTTAACTACATTATATATTTGTTCGCATTAATGTCGGCCACATTAATCTCATGTGTTGACAGCCCTAATTTAGATCATTGAGCTGACATTTCATTTAAAAGTCAAGGTGATTGAAAATGGCGACCACATCTTGAGTTTCCTCAACCAAGAGCCAGGTGCCGTCACACACTTCTAAGTTTGTCGAGCCCTGTCCTTCGACAGACAGTGTCGACATCAGCTTTAACCAGCTTACACCATGACATCATGCTACAGACAGGATGGATGCAGACCACAGCAGTACTAAATAAGAGCCTGTTGCTGACTTTCCTCCAGAAAGTGCTCAAGTCAGCAGTTTTTTTTCCTTTTACTGAGCACATCTGCAGACAAAGACTTGAGTTCAAACATAGCCTGATTGCATTCAGAGTTGTCACAATATCATGATAACCGATAACTAAGATGGATTAAAACTCATATGAAAGCCTGGTTGTCAGTCTTTCGCAACCAACTGGAAAAATGATACTGCCGGTTCTCTTCGTAGTAGCGTACAGGGCCCCAGGTCCTTATTGCACTTAACAGTTTTTACACAGAACCCTCTCGTCAGACCATTGTCTAATAACCTTTGAATTTCTACTACCGGAATCTCCTCCTCTTGGCAAAGGTTTCTACAGTCGATGTTTATCGGATACCGCAGTAGCCTCATTTAAAGAAGTAATTCCTTCAGCTATAAGTTCAGTGTCTTGTCTCAGGATATCAGAGGAGTCCTGTAAAAACTTCAGTCAGTCGCAGATCGATCATCTTGTCGATATGGCTACAGGCTCTTTGAGAATAGCGCTCCATACTATTGGAAAGAATGGCAACAAGAAGGAAGTTTGCTCCTTGGTATAACCCTCATTTCAAATATTTGATGACCAAGTTGCAGGTCATATTGGTTGACCTGCAACTTCAAACCCTAAATGCAAAAGCTTGAACGGATATGGTGTTCCACCAAATCAGAAGGACCTGGGCTAGTTTGGCAAGACAGCCTTATAAGAAGGCTCTCTGTAATGCAAGAGGAGTTTTTTACTCATCATCAATAATAGAGAAAAATAACAAAAATTTCAAATTTACTTGCATTGGACCAAGGACTCATTTTCTTGTCTTGCTGGACCTCAGTGTATTAAAAGGAACCACACACTCAGCAGGTTTAAGTCGTATTTATCGGCTCGATCCCAGTTTGTGGTGTAAATGGTGAATCCTCAATGACCACCAATGTTGGTCACGGAGTACCACAAGGTTCTTTGGTTGGACCGATTTTATTTACCTTGTATATGTTTGCTTTGAGCGACTTCCTGATGCTAAACTCAGGAAAAAAATAATAGAATATATATAGTTTCTCTGGATGGAATTGCTCTTGCCATTACCGTAAACATGAATGCACATCACAAACTTTGTTGTCTTCCAATATTTGTGCTTTCTCACCTGAAAGGTTTCCATCGATAATGGTTCTATCTGGACCCTGTTCCTGCCTCCTGCGGTCAACTGCTGCTCCAATCCCATGAATTGAATTAAATGCATGCTTGTAGCATGACAGGGAGCGGAACGTTGAGTGCTCTCTGAATACACGCTAATGAAGTATCAATACTAAAAATATGAACATGTGTGAGCCCATCAAGGTGGAACTCCACTATGCACGGAGGAAGCAGTTTTCAATCAATTTTTTTTTGACAAAAGCGTAAAAAGTGTTTTCCCTACCATTGAATTAGATGGTAGTGTTTTACATTATTTTACCATATTGTGAAATCTTCGATGCCTTAAAAAAGCACCTTTCTCTGCATAGCTAAAAAGGGCCCTCTTATTTCCAGCATTTTCTTCATTCCCTAATACTTCTCTGGCTCTAGCTCTGTTACAGTGATCAAAATCAGCCAAGGAGCATCAACGTTCGTCACTCTGGAAATTGTCCTAAGGGTCTTCATCTCACCCTAAGTGGGAGAAATGTCCAAATGTCCAGACAAGTGAGTGCTGTTGCCTCTGCGTCCAGCTCGGCCTTCAGAGTTGAATTCACCAGACCAAAGAGCTAAATCCCTCTTGTTGTTTCACAGCTTAAGGGTTAGGGTTATTGGTAAAGGTCAGCCGGAATAAAACCGGGAATTGGGCACAGGAGCTCTTCCTGCCCCATGTAAACACCCTGTGTTCTTCTCCGGCCTTTAACTAAACAACTTGTCCTTCACATCCATACCGGGGAACTTCAAATCTAAAGAAGGAAATCAACAATGTTGTAGTTTCTTTGACCTTCGATGCTAACTCTCCCAATTATTAAATCTTGTGTACCTGGGGATTGTCACCCATCAGATGTATTTAATCCGTCAAATTCCATCCAAGCCACATGCACACATGAACACACACACAGACTAGCACTAACATGACAACAGAAATATGGTGTACATTTGTGTGATAAAAATAGCCTGGTTTAAGCCACAGGAGGGGTGTGTCCATATGTACTAGGGCTGCACTGTATACCGGTCCAGTACAAGAACAGTACCGGTGTAAAATATCCTTACGGTATGAATTTCTCACGTACCGTTCATGCTGGTGTTACGCCATAACAACTGACGTAAGTTACGTTAGATCAGAAAAATGATTTAGTCTGTTGCAAAACAGTCATACAGTCAGAATCTACTGTGATATAGATTTTTAGCCATACCGTGCAGCCCTAATATGTACGGTCACTGAACCACATGCATTGGCCACTTCCTGCTCCGATGGCGTTGTCTTAAGATCAGGCTTTGTGCCAATCCTCGATACACACAGGCTGAGGTCAGTGCTTCAAATGCATATAAAAAAAGTATAACAGCTAAACTGATCCTGTAAATAAGGCAGGAGAGGAATACAGTTTGTATGACCATTTGAGTACTTGATGCTTATACTCCCTTTCATTTCTGCACACTAGTTGTCATTGTGGCCGATTCACCTGCAAATTGGCTAAATTTGGTATTTAAGGAAATAGAACATGTCACCAAACATTTTTTGTGGAAAAAAAACCGAATCAAGTTCAAAGCACTCATTCGCATGAAATACTGGATGAAAGAACTATCATAACAAAAACTGGACCACTATGTTAAAGCAAGGAAAATAGAAAATACAGAGATGGTGTCAGAGGGGCTCGTCCACAATCCTGTCACTGTGATTGGAGAGTTGGTTGAAAAAGAAGGGGAGTGGGAGTAAGACAGAGATTCTACAAATTGGCTGACTGTCAACTAAACGCATCTGGGCCGGCCAGCCGGCCTTTGAGTTGAAGAGAAAACAGTCTGAAGCTGCAGCAAAAAAATGTCGTACAACCAATACAAGAAGTGAAAAAACGCACAAGAAACAAACAAGGGAAAAAAATACACGGATGGTTCAGAACTGGCACTAAAGTTGCCAAAGATTTTGATAATATCTTATAACCATGAAACCAAGTTTATCAGAGATGAATATATCCCTTGGAAAGATAATGGGCGGGTAATTATTTTCCAGGCCACATGACAAAACAGGGACTGTTGTGAAGGGCCGGACCAATAGACTGAGCTCGATCCTGCACTATATTATCCCGACTCTTTATAAGAAGCAGAACATTGTATGATTTTGATAAACTGAGTCATAAGAGCAAATCTTCTGATCGGTGATGGAATTTAAGTTCAAGTTTTGTACATATATTGTATATAAGTATCATACTTTTTACTCCAATACGTTTGTTAGGTGGCTTTAATTACTAGTTACTTTGCACATTATCATTTATTATTACTCAAACTGATCAGATAAAGCAAAGTAAAAAGCTCTCAGCTTCTTTTCCTTGTTTGAAAGCTCCCCTACAGAACAATTCACAGTGTAACCAAAGTGTTAGTGATCGAAGTCGTACTATACAGAGTACATGTGCTGAAAGTATGAGTATTACTATAAAAATGACAGGTGGTCGTCAGAAGAGTGGCACGTCCTCAAGGACCGAACAATACCCATGTCTGCTCCAGAGCCCCGGTGGACGTTCACGAATGCTTTCACAGGCTCAGTAGTAGGGCTAAGTATAAGTATCTACACTCAGAGGCTCAGTCCTACCACTGAGCCTCTGAGTGTCTGTTAAATCGTTGAAGTTCTCCTTCAATAAAAGTTTGTGCTTTGAAAATGAGCAAACATCAGATGCTCACAATGACACATTTTACATTTTGTAAAATAAGTTTAATCACGAGGAAAGACGGCCTACCTCATAATTAGGCCCCCTGTGGTGGGCTATGTGAGCGGGCTAGTAGGAACAGGTCGGTCCCACAGAGCCTTTCCTGCTTATAAAACCCTCTTTGTGGCCTCTGTTGACATGTTACTCCGTCCAAGGTCTAGTGCAGCCACTTGGCCGAAATGAATCGGACCGTTCTTCCGGCAGGTGTGAGTGTGCATAATGTGTCTGTTGCGTTTGTAAGATTCAATAAAGAATGATTATCATCAAGGGAAATAGCAGTGCACTTAGTTTTAAAAAGGTAAGATGCACCATGTTCACACGCCCCTACTGTCTTTTTCAAATGAATACTGACTCACCAGCGTGTACAACACACATTAACTTTGGCAGATGGCTATGACCTCTCCAGGAAGAACCACATGTGCATGCACGCACGAAATGACCATGTTGTCACCACCAAGAAATTCAAATGAAACTGATTTGTCTGCAACACGCTCTTCTGTGCCATAAACACATATCATTCGCACTTCCTGAAAAAATACTAAAATATTGCACGCATGAAGAAGTGACTCCCACTACCCTCGTTGTTGAGTACGACGTCATAATGCTAAAAAATAGTAAAGCATTTCAGCAGATGACCAAAGCTTGTTAGTGCATGACCTACTGTTACACAGTAGTAACTAAGCCACTGTGGTTCTTCTGCTAGTTTTACTGACAGACGGTGGAAGCGTTTCATTTGTCACTCACCGATCTGGTCTTCTGGAATGAGGCTCTCAATTGGTGGCTCCAGTTCCGAGCTCTGTCTCAGGTAGCTCTTCATCTGAGTGATAAACTGGCGGAGGGTCTGCAGCAGTTCCAGTCCGGAGGCGTAGCCCTGCCAGGCCTGGGTACCCGCCCCCTCTCCCATGTAGCTCAGGTAGTCCTGCACCAGGCAGCCAAAGTATGAGCCTTTGTCCCTGGACAGCTCCAAAACTCGGCGGACAGCCCTCTTCTCAGGAGTCAGTAGAGAGTTGAAAACACCGCTCATCTTGCGCAGGTGCCCTCGCAGCGCTCTTTGCAGGATCAAAGCACCGGCGCTAGGGCACCGCTTCATGCGGTGTCCTGGCGGAACCATAGTCAGGTCCTGGTCATGGTCACTCTCGACACCGTAGTCAGGCTCCTCTTCATCGTCGCCCTCGTCCTCCTCTGTGCTGCAGCAGGGCTGGTGGGTTGGTGGCAGGGAGAGGGGGAGGTGGGTGTTAAAGTCGGCCTCCGTGGGGGGACTGGGGTCATGCAAAGCGGGGAGGAAGAAGGCAGAGGGCTGCGAGAAATCCAGAGAGTCTGAGGAATCCGTGGAGAGGCTCATGTCACTCAGCCGCTGGCTGCCACCGCTACATTCCTCGGCTGTTCCCTCTTCATGTTCTCCTGTCCCATCTGCCTGCTTGCTTGTTGTCATCGTAGCGGACTCTGAAGGACTGCTGGATTCCTGGGCCGGGGTCCTGGTGGCATTACAGTGAGACAGCCGGGCCATCAAGAGAGCCCTCTCAATAGTCTGCTCCTCCAATGCTAAGTGACACTGCGCATCCTCCTGGCTGGATGACGGCGAGGCATTGAGCCGGCGTGGAGAGGAGGAGAGGGACGACAGAGAGATTGGCAGAGAGGGCCATGGGATGGATATGGGTGAGCTGATATTGTGTTTCTTGGGTGGGGAGGATGAAGGGCTGATGCTCAGCGAGGAGCTGAGGCGAGAAAGGAGGCTCCCCTTCTCCTCCACTTTCTCCTTGGGGACATTGATCCAGGGGATCTTCTCTGGCATACTGCGCTGTCGGAGAGGAGCGGCCAAGCGCGGTGGGGGTGGACGTGGGGGGGGCAACCGCTGCCCTCTGTCTGTAGCACTTATCTTGTGACTGCTGGTTCGGCTGTTGACTCCCGGTAGCTCCGACTTTACGTCAAGGCTCTGAAGTTCGCTGTGGCCCAACTGGCTGCTGTGCCTTGGATCCGAGCAGGAAACCTGAGCACCGTCTCCGCAAACGTGTTGAGTTTCCCCGTTATCAGGCTCCAGGCCGTCGCTAACGAGCTGCCCACTTAGGCTTAGCTTTGCTGTTGCTGAGGCGGAGCTGTGGTCGCCATCCGGTTGGTGAACCTTTATGAAGAGGGGGTTGATGAAGCAGAGGGCTCCGTTTGACTGGCAACTCTCGACCTCCGATGGGGTGCGAGTTTTAAGCCGCGGAGGTCTGGGGGAGTTGGTCAAACAGACGGGGGGAGGTGGTCTTTCGGGAGCAGATATTCCTGAAGAGAGGACTGAGTCCTTCCTTCTGTGGCCACCCAGAGCATCCCAGAAGCCTGAGAAAAAGGAGAAAGGAATGTAAATGTGGGCACAGCGTAGCAACATGTGTTGGCATCCAGGGACCTGTCTCACCACTGAGGGTTCACACCGTAATGGGTGGTGCTTAACCTGGACCATAGATTTGGTAGCTGCCTTTTCACAAGTTTTCAGACTCAAAGCAGAGGTAGTGTTTTTGTTGTTCCTTCCCACCCACTCACTCGAATGACATCACTGCAGGACTTTTATCACAGTTTCCTGGAGACAGTCTAAGGCTTCATACAAATGTTATTGTCACATATGTAGTTGTACTCCTAGACCTGCAAATAGACTTTAATTACCATTTAGCGAACAGAAGATCGAGGTGAATTTAGTATATCGGAGGTTTCCTGAAAGCATCCCGGTCACTATTGAGGTATAACAGTACGCACCGCCTAATGCACAGTTTTTTTACAGTAAAACTATGCTAATGACACGGACGCAACTTCAAGAAACAAATAAAGTCCTGCAACACACCAACTCACATGTACCGGACTTGGCTCACAACAGCAATAAAGAACACATAGGTTGGCCTATTATGGTTTCAAGTACCAGCTTCCAGGGGGGCTCGCACTCTCTTTACTGCCTGTAAACCCCTTTTTACTTCACATTACTGAATACAAACAAATGAACACTTCATTTAACACAACTTAGGTTATTGCCTTTGTGTCCGTTTCTTTCATAATGGCATCAAGCCAGATTATGATACTATGTAGACAGTTATAGACTATATAAGCAATGTTTGACTCCAACAGAAAGGATCACGGCCTGAAGATGAGTATGTGGAACAAAAAAAGAAAGGATGTCTTGTTTACCCCGGCCCCCCAAGAAATGTACATATATTGCATGAACTGAAACCAAACTAAGCAATACTGCGTTTGAGATTTTAAAAAAATATCCTGAAAGATACTTACGTCGTGCCAAGTTCACTCAGCCACTCCCAATGACTCATTAACAAGCGACTACTACTTGCTGCCTTGTGCAAAGTCACTGCACACTGGGACATTCACCAAAAACAGAACGAAACCCACAAAACTACTGTAATACTATTTGTTGAACCTCTAGTCGAGGCTGTCCAAGTTAAGAGGAGACAGACTCGTAACAATTCAATTCAATTACTTTTTATTTGGTATAGCCCAAAATCGCAAATTTGCCTCAGAGGGCTTTACAGTCTGTACACATGTAACATCCTCTGTCCCGAAACCCTCACATCGGCACAGGAAAAACTCCCCAAAATATGAAAAAACCCTTCGATGGGGAAAAAAGGGAAGAAACCTTAGTGAGAACGTCAGGAGGGATCCCTCTCCCGGGATGGACAGACTGCAATTGATGTCATATGTACAGAATCAACAATGTAAAAGATGTACAATACATTCAATTCCTCTAACAGAAATGATACAAGTAATTGCAAGTAGCAGAACAAGTGTACGGCAGGACCACTGCAGGGACAACCACCCTCAGATAGAACCACCATCCACAGAGGCTTCTGTGGGAACAATAGTGCATGAGAAACACCAGTACCAGACACACAGCAGCAACAATACTCACTGTGATCCCAAAGCTCAAAGACTCACGCTCCGATAGCCGAGCAGAGGACACAACCGCTGTGTCCGCATGAGCTGAAAGTCGACTCAACGCACTGGCTCACTCATGCTGTGTGTTATGACTCATCCCTGTTAATGTGGGAGGCTCTCGCTCTCTCTCTCTCTATTCCCCTCCTACTCTACTCAAAGAGAGATTCAATGTGTTGCAGATATTTCAAAATGTGTTTACCCGATAGTTCTGAGTATTTAGTCACACACACACACAAGAGGGCAGAGGAATATGATTGGCTGTTGATGGAAACACTGTGAAAGTTTCATGGTTAAGTCAAGGGCAGCATAATGACATGCGTATCAACAGCTGAATTGGAGCAGAAAATAGACTTCAAGTCCAGCGCAGGGGGTTGGCTACAAGCGTTTTATACTCAAGACACATGACATTTAAAAGAGACAAGTCAATATTCAGTGTTACTTGGTGCTAGACATTTGTAATGCCTGTTAATTTAGTTTAGATGATGTTCGACTTCTGAATTCCAGGAGACGAAGCAAGTAAGTAAAGATGAAGTCATGAATCCCTCCTGTTGCTGTAGAAACGTCTACTGGAGCTGAAGAGGATCAAACTTGGAATTGGGACTTTTTTGAGAAAAAACCTGTTTAACCTTTTTACATACAACAAGAACACATGAAAGAAGCTTGAGGGAAAGCTCCTTCTACTCGGATAAATTAGTTGGAGAAATAATCCTTACTTGCAGCTTCTTCTGGAACTTTCAATCTATCAGCCATCGTAGAGATAGTTTTATTCCATAAGATTCACTTTGTGAAAGACTAAAGGAATGAAAGGCCTCAAGTTAAATTGACTCTGTTGATCAAGTAGCAGTAATTTAACAAATTGTCTTGGACTGTTATACTAATTAATGCCACAATGCTGTATGAGCTTTAAACCCCCCCTCTTTGATAAAAGAGGGGTCTTTAACAAGTGTATTTAATTTGGAACAGCTACATCTGGCTCACATGGTCTACTTAATAAGGTCAGTCTCAGCACGACCGCTGCTGTGCTGCGCGGGCACAACACTTCTGTTAAAAAGGTGCTTTCGTACCCAATATTTCAGTTTAATCCAATGATTATAAATTGACAATTAATCTGGAGTTGGCCAATGTAGCAGTGTAACAGAAGAAATAACTGAGGGGCTCACTCAGGTTCCCTGTTATTGTGGCCAACTGCTCATTTTTCTTCTCATCTCAGACTTTGGTTGATCATACGTTGATCATTTCAATTTAAAAAAATAACACGAATGTGCCTTCAAAAAGCATCACAAAAGATAAAGTGACTCCCAAACGCTTCTGTCATTACAGGTGGCGAGCCTTACAACAGGTAATATTACACTGTGAATACGTCAGAGTGCACAATGATCTTTTCTCTTCTTCACCAGGCGTTGATGTGGCTCGCATGTACGTCACAACGGCCTTTCACTCTGCTGCTCAAAGCACCTTTATGCACACAAAATCCCCCATTGTGTCAGCACACCAAACAGGAACCCTTTTATGAATGAAAAAATCAAGACTGAGGCAAACACGGAAAGAAAATGTATGTCTGGCAACCCTTTGACTATAATAGTTTTGAATCATTGTGTGTCAGCCCGTGAGCTGTAAGACGCTTTCAAGCTGAAGGACACTGAGAGAAGTCATCCCAGAGTGTACAAGGTAGCTCTTGGATGAGTCACAGCCAACCATGAATGGACAGAAAGGTCACTGACTGTCATGAAAGGGGCACACACTAAAGTATCATATTGGACTAAAATAAAATAAAAACTTAATAGTACAAGGAGCACATCGTCAAAAGAAAGTCTGCTCTATTAAGACAGGAAAAGCATAAACAAAATGATTTGAGAAAATTAACCTTCTGCGATAAAAGGGCTTTGCCCACTTTGGGTGAAGTAATATAAATATGTAAAAGTTTTCCGATGAAACTGGAAGAAAGCAGAGGCCTTAGTTAGGTGGGAGGAAAGGAAAAAGCTCCAGAGGCACCCAGCCCCCGCCCGAGTCCATGTCCAGCTGGGCAGCACTGGTCTAGGTCTGGAAGCGGATTTTGGGGGAGGGTGTTTACCAGTGTCAAGTCTCAGGGAAGAAAAAAAAAGTTAAAAAAAGTTTTACACAGAGCAGATGTGGTATGAAGCAAAACACTCTTCTCTCTTTGCCTGCACACATTAGTTTAGCTGCAGCTGAAAGTGATGCAATTCGACCAATGATTGGTTGTAGAAGAGTTATGATTTACACATGAAATGTCCAGACCATCATGACGACATCTTTCAGCGGTTTCAACAGGACTTCCAGTCCTACTCCTCAATTATACGTGCCTTCCACTTTCAGTCCGGGGGGCAGACTCGGTCAATTCATTTAAGATAAAGCTTAAAAATGTCCTCTTTGATATCAATTATAGTTAGGGCTGGCTCAGGTTGGTTTGGACCAGCCCTAAGTTAAGCTGCTATAGGCCTAGACTGCTGTGGGACTTGTTAAGACACACTGAGCCCCTCTCTCACTCTCGCGCTCTCTTTCTACAATAATCCATGTTTTATTAATGCACATCACTAATTCAGCTTTGTCCTCAGACAGGTCTCCGTAGATCGTGGTTACATCTGGACTCTATTCCTGACTCATGTCTGGCCAGCGGACACCTACCGTTTCTGTCATTATTACTATTTTAAATATTTATCATTACTATTACTTTCATCATAAGGATGAAAAGCAGAGGATGTTGCATGGGTACAGACTGTAAAGCCCTCTGGGACAAATTTGTCATTTGCGATTTTGGGCTATACAAAATAAAATGAATTGTATTCCTTTATTGCAATGGCCTAAGCAGAATTAACTACTCTTAGCACAGAGAATGTTTTCATTGAAATTCTGTTACATGTTTGTTCCCCAAATAATCAAACTCAAACAAACCTGCACCAAGTTTAGCAACCTCCTCCAGATCGGCAGATGTTGTGGCTGAGGCGATGGCCTCTGGAAGCTTCAGAGTGAAAGGCAACACATCCCTGAAAAAAGTAGAACGGCTTGGTCAACAGAAAAAGGGAAAGGGTTAATCCAAGCTTACCACAAAGCCTTGGTCAAGAAAATTCAAGTCACTAAGGCTGGAAATTCTACCTATGGATTTGTGAAGGACATGGTCTCTCCGTGAAACTTGACACCTCTAATGTGACAAATGACCAAAAGGTTCTCATGCAGGATGGGAAATGGGATTGACAGTATTTAGGAAACGATGCAAAGTATTTGGACTAAATGAATGCAAATTGAGTGAGGTTTCATGCTTGTTTACACTAACTGGAAATCAGTAGTCCTCAAACGGTGAACTCACCTGTCATTTGCACACAACAAAGACAATCACAACGTAGCCCTCACAGTAAGCCCCCCCTGCTTTATGGTCTGTCTGATGCTAAATGGACTTCATAATGCTGTATTGTAAAAGACTGGAAACTAGATATTAAGACCTTTAACTCATGTTAACTGAGGGAATAAATTGAGAAGGAAGTAGTCATTTTCTCATATACTGTATACAGTCACCTAAAGGATAATTAGGAACACCACACTAATACCGTGTTTGACCCCCTTTCGCCTTCAGAACTGCCTTAATTCTACGTGGCAGGTACGTCTTGTCTCCGTCATGTCATGCAAACTTATTCCTAGTTCATGTTGGTGTTTTTTTAAGATCCTTGTCTCGTCCTTGTTTTTCCCTAATTCTCACCTTTTTTTGGTCATAGTGGTTTTAAGTTTACGTTTTGGAAATCTTCACTATTAAAAGTCCTTTTTATTTACTCAACTCCGCGCCTGAGTCCTCCCTCGTGCCCTCGCACCCCCCGTACTGCAAATACTGACTTTTTAGATAACACAACAATGAACTATGATGAGACTCACCTGCTGATGCAGCAGAAAGCCACCAGGCGGAAGAGGTCTGCAAAGCTCAGGCCAGATCCCACCAGAGAGAAAGCTGTAGGAGCACAGAACAACGTGATCCAAGCACAGAAAGTTGACAAGATGAAATCCATGCGTCTTGTTAATACATCGTATTAAAAATCGAACAATTTCTCTGAAAATGAATTTCCAACAGGCTTAGAGTAGAGGCTTGTTGCGATGATGGCATAGAAAAAGGACTTTACAATTCTGTAAAGGCATCCAAAAGTGACATTGTTTTGTTCATTGTTAATAGGAATGTGTGCCTCCATTTCATGAATGTTTAGTAGCAAGAGGATCTTTGGTGTGTTCTGGTTAAACTGCATCCCTCTCCATCAAAGTTTCATCTCACAGTGGACCCCCTCCTCTCACATCAGTTTGTACCTTCACCATGTATTATGGACCACCAACATGGTGTGTGGAATGCGATGCACCACAATTAAATATTGCATACTGTGTTCCTCTAGCACAGGGCTGTTAAACATGCGGCCCGCCAGGTGACTTTGCTGGATGTAAAAATAAATTGGATTTCTATCAAATGATTCCTATTCCTAAAAAGTCCACTGGGGGTTGCACACTGAGTGAGCACATGCGTTAGACCAGGGGGACGGACGAAAGCGTTCCTCCAGGCAGCAGCACTCGAAAATGACTGTGCGCAATCCCCGTCGACCATAAGTGTCCGCGCACGCCCACCCCCGATGATTTTACTGGTCCGGCCCGCGTGACAGTCCGTTACGGTAGTCTTCTCCAAACAAGTCTATAATAAAATCATTGCAGGTTCTGAAGCGTCACGCATTGACCCTGAGACACGCGCACTTCAACCAGTTCACACGCCACATTTTGAGAAGTCGGTGTTAAACCGCCGCGGCCACCGTATGTTTGTTGCTAAGCAACAAAGAACGCGTAAGCACAATGAAAAGAAGTTCACATCGACGCAGCGATGATTTGTTAGAAGGGACTTACACGTGTTTTCATTGCAGTCCATACGCTTGCGTATAGGGTGGCAGCAGTCTGCCATATTGGTACCGGTTCCAATACGACCGGTATCTACCTCACCGAAACGCAACACTTCAAGCTCTTACAGGGGGGAAACACTAAGTAAACTGTAAACATTTGTTCAAAGCCCTAGTTTGAAGCCAGGTTTTTTCATCGATTTATATTTACAGTATTGTATAAACAGTTAAGATATTTTTCAATTTGCTCAAGAAAGAAACATTTTCTGGTCTCATTTTTGTTTCATTGTTTTGTTCTTTTTTTTTTTAGTATCGGTTTAGGCACCGTAATTGTTTTTAAAAGCATCGATATCGAAAAGAAAAAAAATACTCATCCCTAGTCACACTTGGTGTCTGTAAAGAGTAATTTGTTCCAAAGCTAGGCCACTGTAATACAGCAGCCGGGTAATTCCAGCTAAGGACTGCTTTGTTAATACACCGCAAACCAAAGAGAGGGGAATGCGCACATAGTTTTGCCATGTATGTTTATTGCCCGAGGAGGAAGACGTATAAACCTGTTAGGCAGCTTCATGCATTTGAGAGAGGAAAAAACAAACAAAAGGACACTTACTGTACTGGCTCTCCTTCACAGGGAAGTCCTTGACGGGAACTGCAGAGTCTTTGTTCATGCGTACAGATATGACTTTCCTTTGCAGGCTGGTTGACTTCCTCACCACGAATGTCTGCAGGCCAGCGGGGAAACGTCACAACAAAAATACACTTACTTTGTCTTACTGTTTGTTTTGGTGGGGAGGAGAGTCCTGCGGTCGGACGGACAGACACATTTTCTGACGCACACTCTTTGTCCACTAGTGGGAGAGTGCTCACCTGTGTGTATGAACGTGTCTGTGCATCGGGGCTGAACAAGGCACCGCCCCCCCCCTCCTCAAAATAATGGTATGGGAAAAATGTCTTCAGTGTTTACCAAAATATCACAGCTTTGCCGGTGTTTAAGTTTTAAGAGCACTGTCAGTCAAACCATAAAGTCCTGATGTGGCGGATTATGTGGGAGAAGTTATTGGTGTGGATCTTGAGGTGAAAGAAGTATGCACAGTGTCCTTTTGTCTGAATTTTCAGCTTGAGAAAAAGAAATGCTCTAAAAAGATAGAAAACTGCTCATTTGAGTTATTTGAGACCCTTTTATGCTCAAGATCAATTGATTGATAGCCATCACTGTGTTGAATGTGGTTAGTGGTGTATTGTTTTGCATTACACTGAGGATGTGTTGGGTTCCTGCCTGTCTGCATGGGTCTGGTTTAAGCTTTACTTCTACCGTGTGCACACATGGAGTCAAAGATGCTGCTTTTCCTTTACCCCGTCGGGTTGGCTCTGCAGCACACGCATGGCGTCCTGGTGGCTGAAGCCGAGCTGCAGCCACACGCCGTGGGTCTGCACCAGTCGGTCCAGAACACTGAGCCGCCGACGGAGGGAGTCGTAGCCTGAGTCTCTGGCTCCGACCAGCCCCGGTCCGATCCCAGTGCAAGGGGACGCCTGGTAGAAGAGACCGCCCACCTCTTCGCCCAGTCTGGGAAAAAAAACATGGTATATTCTATTATTTTGATAAATCGATTAAAAAAACAGCATTCATTCATTCTATGTGAGAATGCAATAGCTCCATTGATAATGAGGGTACTTGTGTTGGAATACGTGTCAGTGTTTCCCCTACCATTATAACAGGGTAAATATACATAACAAAATGGGTTCAAATTTAGACGTGTCTAATCAGATACCAACTGTTCATGTGTAATGCAAACAGATACTCATTTTGAATGCTAATCTATGCTTTCTGTGTAAAAAAAATATCACTGCAAATTAATTGTAGTGGTCTAATCATTTCCTTCAGTCCAGTGAAAGTAAATATACAGTAAATAGATTGTCAGCTATTAGGCAATCTGCGGATTCCAGGCACATCCAAGTGACCGCTCTGTGCCAGTTTGTGGCCATCAAATTTCTCCTTTAACAAAATGAAAGTCCTTTAAACAGTGCTCCCTGCTGGTGGTCCTGCAGAACCGCGCAGCATTTACCATCAAACTGTTACATGGCTTGGACATATGTAGATGAGTTTACATGCCTTCAAGGAGCAGAAAATTGTGCAGGCACTCTACGAGCTCACCGAAGGAGTGGATCAGTCATGTGATCTTCTTCAGATGCTTTCTTTTTCCCCATTTCCTTCTTCAGTGTGACGATTTCACAGGCAAACGAATCAATCAACTATAAGGAAGACACCAGGAACAATAACAGATCAGATATCAGTTCAAACAGAAAGATATGTATCTGTGGAGCAAGTGTGTGTGTGAGCACTTGTGTGTTTACGAGACACTGCGCCTTGCCTAACCACTTGCAAGAAATAATACCTAAGAGCCCATTTGTGAATGAATCTTCATGTATGGAACATTTGGTTAAAGGAGGAAAAATAACCCCCGAGCTTTGTTGACACAGCCGGGGCAGCAGTGCAATGCGCCTTTCCCCAAACACTGCTTAGCAATGTCTGCACTGCTGCCTCCAAAGTGCTATTAGCTGCGGCTCTGCGCTCTCCGTGTAGAGAGCCCTGTGAAGGCACTAGATATACTCTAATAGTATTTTAAATTGTATTTTTGAAGATTGTGTTTCTAGTCTTCCAACCACTCAAAGCGCATAAAAACTACATGACATCATTCACCCATTTATACACTAAATGGAGAATATTTAAATGATCTACCATAGCTCTGATCTTTCCGGTTGGTTGGCTAGGAAACAGATTTGTCACAGCGGTCAGAGCAGACTGCGATCATATAGCAACAGCTTCCCTAAAACAAAGACAGCCTCTTTTTTCAATCTCATATTCCAGGGTGTAATGGAGCTGTTCAGCAAGCTGAAAGAGAAACACGTTGTGATAGCTTTTGATTCATAGGAATACAGAACAGTTATTTCCCTAGAACTTTGATTGAATGTCATACTTCTAAGTGTGATACTCAACCACATTTGTTTAGTTTCTGAATGATCCATGTAGTTGGGAAATGCCTCTGTTGAAAAAAAACTCCAGCCGTTTCTAAGGAAATCACAAATGTCCACTCAGTGGATTTCTTAAAGACTCATTTGAGAATCTAAAATTCAAACACAGCTCAGAATAAAACTAGCTCTGGCTTGAGCATGACATTACCGTTTGTCCTCTCTCTACTGTTAATCCACAGGTATGCTAAACTAAATTTCTGTCTTTACAAAACATGTATTTACATTTTTAGGCAATGTTTCAACATGACTGGAGATCTCTGATCAATTTAGTTAGCTGTGTTTTGTAAAGAATTGTTCTGGCGAACAGAACATTCTAAAACTTAGCAGGACTATGTGTGGAATGCATTTGAATTAATTTGTTCACACCATTTTGAGGAAATTGTAAAATGTTATCATTGCAATGCACAGCTCAGAATAAAACTAGCTCTGGCATGAGCATGACATTAATGTGTGTTCTCTCTCTATTGTTAATCTACAGGCTACATAATGCTTCCTAGCCTGTAACTTTTGCTGCTGGTCCAGATTACCCCTAGGTCTGGTGCTGGTAACCCTATCACCATAAACCTTTTTCACAAAAAACGGAAATGCGTAATCAATGTGGAAGTGGGCTTCCTGTCAAGTGTCAACACATCAGGAGATATTGGAGTCTTCATAATGTTAAAGCCAAACGCAGACGTCAACAGCTGCCGCTTTTTGCACCGCTCAAACACAGGCTCCATTTTTCCTTTTGGGGGTGAAATCGTTCCAAGGAAAAAAACTAGAGCACATATTTCAAACTCGCGGCCGGGGTGTCCGGCTGCCCACCGTCAGCGGTCGGATTGCCAGCGCCACCCCCCGTCAGCCGTTCGCTCGAAATGGGCAGTGTCTGGTCCGAACCTAAAATGAGTTAGACACCCCTGGGCTAGGGACAGCCTCTGGTTTCAAGCGGGAAACCGTGATCTGCTGCAAACAGAAGTGCTCTCATAGATGATTGCTCCCCTTGTTAATGCTAGATTTGGTCCGTCATCCCGCCGGATAGCCTGAATCAATTTTTGTCAAACATCACCATCAACAGGAAGGGAATAACAAGAACAGCCCAGTACACTACAATAATCTTTTTCTCGTTGCTTGCGCCGTTTAACGTTGCCCTAACCAGACAGGAAGAAGATTACGACGATTGCGTATTTCCGGTAACAAATACGAAAGTTAAGTTTGGGTTTTTGTATTTAAATTACTAATTTTTTGTGCTCAAAGCAAAGTGTGCCCCTACAGGTGAGGCGGGCACACCTATAAATTGCTTTGAATGTAGTAGGTGGAGAAACTGGTGCAGCGGGAAAAGTCTTTTGACCTCGGCCATAGCCCTGCGACTGATGGTGACTGGCACCATCAGGTATCCTCGTCTTTCCTTTCTTTTGTTTTTTGTGTTTGCAATAAATGACAAGCAAGCTAACAACGACATGGTTTCCTAACCCTTCTCCTGGTTTCTGTTCGGGGGGCAAGGCTGCGAGTCGGACACCTGGACCCGATCTCCCAGTGTGGCTATAGCAACAGGACAAACAAATAGGGGCCACAGGAAAGGCCAAAAGGAAATGGTTTAGCCACTACATCTATTCTGGCTTCATGTTTCACCAGTGGCCTTTTGCTGCAATTCATCACTTTTTTAAAGTTGATTTTTCAAAGAGATGCTCCTGCAGAAATTCACCAAGGGTAGGAAAGGGAGAAGCAAGTACTAGGTAAATGTATAGTAGCTTTCAGAAGACTCAAGGCATATTTTTAGATGGCTGCTGCAGTGATGGCACACACTGGCACCACACAGGAAATTCCAGCAAGTCAAGTGCCCCCTGCAATAAAAATAAAAACCAGCTCTAACTAATGAAATCACCCATAATGAGGAAAGTGTGTACTTGGCCTTGGTCATAGCAGAATAAACATTTAGAAAGAGGCTTGAAAAAGGGCACTCATTGGTATACTGTCGCCGTATCCTCAACTGCTACAGAGCATTAAATATTATGTATGGTAAGATCCCAGACACTTAATTTGTACCATTAAGTATAAAAACACCTGTTCTGCTGTGAGGAGTGTCACATAAGAAACCTGCAGAAGAATTTGCAGAGCAGTTTATTTGTCCGGTGAACATTCCTGGCCTCACTGACCTTTTGTCTACTATTAATAATTACGTCTGTGCCCCAGCTTCATGCTGCCTTTTGCCCGTGGCTCACATTGAGGTGTGGCTCCACCTTTAAGGCCATGTGTGTTTAAGGCAGGCCTGTGTACATGCTCTTCTACCAGATCTTCAGACATCCAAGAGACTTGAAATCGGATTAAGTAAATTTCCTTTAACCAAGCTAGTCTGCTAAACATGTCGTTTGTGGTCAGCGCAGCTGCAGCCGACTTCCATTAACAAGGGAGTATTTTACTGGAAATTAGGTGAAGCGTTAGCGAAGACAATCAGGACAAAGAGAAGCAGGATGCAGCCTTTCGCGGAGCGGCTGAGTGTGGCACCTTTTCATGTTCATTCTTAACAATGCGTTTCCCCCCTGTACCTGTTCGAATCTCTACCCGCAGATACTACCACACTCGGACTAGACATGCTTTCTATCGTAATCTCTCCTCTCTTACCTACCTTACCTGCTCCACACAATGTTTTTGGAAGATGTCCAAGACTTTGTCACAGGAGGCCTTTGGAACTTCCAGTCAGCTACTCTCGAGGCAGACTTCATCTACGGCTTTGCTATCCAGGAGTCGCTTGACTTACTCGCTCTCACTGAGACCTGGATCACACATCCACCCCAGCCGCTCTGTCCTTTGCCTTCACCTTCAGCCACACCGAGACCCACTGGCAGGGGTGGTGGCACAGGTTTACTCACTTCACCCAAATGGATCCTTTCTCCTTACCCTCTTTCATCCTCCGCCCCACTAACTTTTGAATTCCACGCTGTGACAGATACTCACTCGGTACAATTAAACATTGTTGTCCTCTACTCTCCGCCAGCCTCTTTGGGTCATTTCCTGGAAGAACTGGACATCCTCCTAGGAGACTTCAACATCCCGACGGAGAAGTCATCTGACATCTTACTCCTACTTTCTTCCTTTGCACTGTTAACCAGTCTCCTCCGCAAAAAGCTGGCATTCATCTTCACTACAAAAGTGCTTTACAACTAACCTCACTGTAACTCCACTTCACATCTCTGATCACTTCTTCATCTCCCCAACGAACGACTCCACTCCGTCGACTGACTTGACCTGAACTGACCTGTTCGCCACAACATTCGCTCACTCTCTCCCCCAATCTTACACCCGAAGGTTGCCGCAGAGACTCTCCTGACAACTCTATCCTCCTCTCTTGACGCTCTCTGTCGAGACAAGGGCAGGCTGCAGCATGTCCTCGGCTCTGCAGAGAGAGTGATTGGCCCTTCAGGACTTGTTTGCCTCCAGGACCCTGAAGCGAGCTAAAAAGATAGTAGCAGACCCCTTCTAACCCCAGACAAAACCTGTTTGTGCCCCTCTGATCTGGAAGGAGGCTGAAGTCCATCAGGACCAAGACTTCCCACCACACAGTTTCTTCGCGTCGGCAGTCAGGCTCATCAATAGAGCCCGGGTCACCCACTGACATCCCCCTCCACCTGTCACTCCACAAGCACTTACACTTATTAGGGCCATAGCTGAAAGTCGGCAAAGAATTATTATTATTTATAACCTTTGCACACAGGTGCTCTTGGATGTGCTCTACCGAAAAGTCAATCATGGTATGCAAATGCAACTACCGAATTTTGTGAAAAACACGTTTTTTGCGAACTCCTCCTAGACGCTTGGTACAATTGTTACGTGATCATTGGCTCAATGCCATCAAGAGTTATTGTTATATTAAATTAATTTTAAAGATCTCATTTTTCTTCAACATTATGGACCAATGAAGTTTGTAAGGTGTGTGGCCTAGAAAGGAAAGACCTATAACTTCAAAAGTATATGGCCTGTCCTAACCAAATCTTAAGCGTATGTTTTCATTGGGTCTTAGAACATCCCCAAATATTTTCAGAATATTTGAACATTAAGGGGCGCTATAGTGATTCTCTGTATTCAGGGCCTGAGCCGACTGAAAGTCGGGTGAATTATTATTTTTTGTTACTGTATCCAACCTCCTCCTACGGTGGCCGAGAAGGTTCAGACAAATACAAAAGCAACAACACAACACGAACGCCGCAACACGAAAATACAAAAGCCACATCACAACCGCAAATGCCACAACACAACACGACATGGTCACGGGCTCATATGGCGGAGTAGGTATTGGCGTTCCCACAGCGTTTTCACGCAGCTCGAGTTCCCTGATAGGGAAGGTCTCCGGTTACGTATGTAACCTTAGTTCCCTGAGAGGAATGAGACGCTGCATGTTTATGCCATGCCCGTGGCACTTGATACGGCCAGAGCAACACAGTGACTACTAAGCCCTGGTCGGGCAAACCGTTTGCCTGACCCCGTTTCATAGAGCTACCTTCTGTTCTCTGTGACCCCTTGTTACCCTTTTTCACAAGACACAGGAACACATACTTGGTTGTTAAAACTCTTTTATTTACCTTGAGGTACCAGCGATGCTAGAGATGGATTAGCCACACAAACATATTCCTACAAGTAAACTGTGTCGCTGACTGGCCGCCTGAGCACAAACTCCGTTAACAGATATCACCTGACATCAGCATACATGGTGGTGGCCATCTTCACTAGAGTAGAAGATTGGAATGGACTTTTCTTAGGTATTGAGTAAGGGCCACTAAGACGGCGAGAATGGACTTGCGTTCCCGCGAGAATAGACTCGGGAGTCCAGACTCGCAGGTTCGGGAGAATGGACATTTCCGCAATTGGAATAGTAGCTGACTTGATGACGTCAGCTGTTCTGTTTTTTGACTTTTTCATTTTAATTTAAAATTAGAAATTGTATATATAATATTGAGCACCAGATACATATAATCAGTCATAAAATAATTAGCTTTATCATTTTAGGAGGAGGATACGGTGGCCGAGAAGGTTCAGACAAATACAAAAGCAACAACACAACCGCAAATGCCACAACACAAAATACAAAAGGCACATCACAACCGCAAATGCCACAACACAACACGAAAATACAAAAGCCACATCACAACCGCAAATGCCGCAACGCAACACGAAAGCGAAAACGGAAGTAGCTGCCCACGGGAGCGAGCGTATTTTGGAGGAACGGAGCTGGAGGATGCCAGATCGTTTAAGAAGTAAGTGAAACATGATTCCTTGCGGCTACAGTTAAAGTAAGGAATCATGTTTCACTTACTTCTTAAACGATCTGGCATCCTCCAGCTCCGTTGTTACGTACCTACTGGTTTGGCTACGCGTGCGTGTTTGTTTGTTTTGCCCTGACAGCGGCAGATGTTGTCTGCCTCGGTCACCTGATCCGTCACACATTCGCAAACATATTTCTGAAAATGTTCAAAATGTATCCCATATCCAATGCAGCGATTATGATTGTATAAGTGAGCACTACATCACTGCCACGTATAAAGAAATAAATAAAAGAACATACGTTTATTAAAAGATCGCCACAACCTGGATTTGAACCCGCAGTCGAGCAAAATAGCAAAACTTTATAAGACGGCGGCGCTACGCCGTCGGCCAACCGAGCTGTCATATGCCGCTACTGATTTCACTACTTAACATGAAATTGCAAATCGTCAGTGGCAAGAACATCTTTTGGTTCAGGGTGAGCCAAGACAACTGGTTTTTGGTGGCGTAGCGTGAAATACATAGTTCTGTCAGGTTTTCTAGCACATTGCCCAAGTAGGATTACTCTCTTAATAACATCTAAACGCGTAGCCAAACCAGTAGGTTCAAAAACCAGTCGGCACGTAACAACGGAGCTGGAGGATGCCAGATCGTTTAAGAAGTAAGTGAAACATGATTCCTTACTTTAACTGTAGCCGCAAGGAATCATGTTTCACTTACTTCTTAAACGATCTGGCATCCTCCAGCTCCGTTCCTCCAAAATACGCTCGCTCCCGTGGGCAGCTACTTCCGTTTTCGCTTTCGTGTTGCGTTGCGGCTTTCGTGTTGTGTTGTGGCATTTGCGGTTGTGATGTGGCTTTTGTATTTGTCTGAACCTTCTCGGCCACCGTATCCTCCTCCTAAAATGATAAAGCTAATTATTTTATGACTGATTATATGTATCTGGTGCTCAATATTATATATACAATTTCTAATTTTAAATTAAAATGAAACAAAAGTCAAAAAACAGAACAGCTGACGTCATCAAGTCAGCTACTATTCCAATTGCGGAAATGTCCATTCTCCCGAACCTGCGAGTCTGGACTCCCGAGTCTATTCTCGCGGGAACGCAAGTCCATTCTCGCCGTCTTAGTGGCCCTTACTCAATACCTAAGAAAAGTCCATTCCAATTTTCTACTCTAGTGAAGATGGCCACCACCATGTATGCTGATGTCAGGTGATATCTGTTAACGGAGTTTGTGCTCAGGCGGCCAGTCAGCGACACAGTTTACTTGTAGGAATATGTTTGTGTGGCTAATCCATCTCTAGCATCGCTGGTACCTCAAGGTAAATAAAAGAGTTTTAACAACCAAGTATGTGTTCCTGTGTCTTGTGAAAAAGGGTAACAAGGGGTCACAGAGAACAGAAGGTAGCTCTATGAAACGGGGTCAGGCAAACGGTTTGCCCGACCAGGGCTTAGTAGTCACTGTGTTGCTCTGGCCGTATCAAGTGCCACGGGCATGGCATAAACATGCAGCGTCTCATTCCTCTCAGGGAACTAAGGTTACATACGTGACCGGAGACCTTCCCTATCAGGGAACTCGAGCTGCGTGAAAACGCTGTGGGAACGCCAATACCTACTCCGCCATATGAGCCCGTGACCATAGTGTTAAGTCAGGGCGCACATTCTGACGAGAGCACCTGCGTTCCAGGCGTGGAGTTAAGGTCAAACCTCACGAACGTGTGCGGAGAGGACCAGCCTGCCGCCATACAACCGTCGTGCAGCGACACTTTACCCGACAAGAGGGCTTTAGAAGCCGCCGTACCCCTGCTAGAATGGGCCCGGACAGCCAAAGGTGCGGGCTGACCGGCCGATTAATAGGTAAGTGAGATGGCCTCAACCACCCACTTGCTCATCCTCTGCTTAGACACCGGGCCCCCAGTGTTGGTGGTCCGAAACATACAAATAGATGTTCGGAACGTCTACATCTAGAGCCCTAACCGGGCAGAAGAGGTTCAGCTTCGCTTGGTCCGACGTCAGAAAAGGAGGAGGACAAAAGGTCTGCAGCACGGTGCCTAAGGAATGTAGCCGGGGGAAGGAAGTAGAAACGCCTTTACCATAACTGGTGCAAATTCCAAGCACGAAGGAGCCACCGAGCTATCCTGTATGGCTGCCGTGAGCGCAGACCCCCTTGATGATTGATGTATGAACGGACAAGAACATGCTGGTACATCAAGGCTGGGCGGAAGTGTTTCAATGCTCGAAACATTGCCAACATCTCTAGACAATTTATATGCCAGGACTGGTGGTGATGTTACCACAGCCTCCAGGCTGAGCGACCACTCATGATTAGGCTTGGGTATCGAGAATCGATTGGAATCGGGACTAGCTTTGCGATTTACCTGGAATCGTTCAAAAGTTTCAAATTCGATTCCTGGTTTCAATTTTCAGTCCGCCAGCGCCGACCGTAAAAAGAAACTGCTGAACACCAACGAAGAAGCGTCCACCAGAAGTGTTGGCATAACAGAGCGATCGAAGATGGATAGCGTGCGTCGGCGGTCCATCCAAAGTGTGGTTACACTTTTCGAAACCTCGGCAAAATGCAACATTTGCAGCAAATTTGTTTCATGCATAAGAGGGTGCATGTCAAATATGATTAAGCACCTCCGAGTGGAAGTAAATGTGTGCCCCGTCTTTGACGCGTTGCGCTGGCTCTTCCTCTGGCTCCAAGGGTTCGCCCATCAGTGGGAGCAAGGTAACGTTTAAGTACCTGCAGTATCATACACTCATGTGTAAATGTGTTTACACATGAGTGTATGATACTGCTCTTGAGGAAAGTGTACCCCTGTTAAAATATATTCATATTTTTAAGTTTTATAAGTTTTAAGTTCATAGTTTGATATTTATAGTGTAGTTGAAAACAGCCGTGTTAGAAATTCATAGTAAAGTTAATAAAAAGTTCATAGTTCATTAACATTGATGGAGAAGGTCAGACTTTTTCCTTCAGAAAGACCCTTGGTTAGCTAGCTCATTTAAAATATCTTAAACTTTTTTGACCCTGCCTCTTAAAAGAATCGAGAATCTCTGGGAACCGGAAATGTTCAAATTCAAACAATACCCAACCCTGCCCGTGAGGGAAGAGTCTGTCGTGAGTGTGACTCGACGACAGTCAGAGCCCGCAGGCACGGCCGTGTGACCTTGATCGGACGGTGCTGGTTTCCCCTCGGGGAGAACCCTTTGGCTCTGAGCCACCACTGCAACGGTGTCAAATACAGCAGGCCACACGGGATCACGCTGAATGCCGCTGCCAGCAGACCCAACAGTCTCTGAAACTGTTTGACAGTGAGTGACTGGCCTAGCTTGACTGCAGAGAGGATCGAAGCTACTCGAGCGGGAGACAAACGTGCCCGCATCATGGTCGAATCCCAGATCACGCCCAGGAATGTGGTCCTTTGCAGCGGGGACAGTACACTCTTCCTGGCGTTGAGTTTCAACCCCAGACGGTTGATGTGGGCGAGCACAACATCTCGATGTTGGACCGCCAGTTGCTCAGACGGAGCTAAAATCAACCAGTCGTCGATGTAGTTTAGAATGCGGATGCCCTGGAGACGGTGGTGATGGTGCCAGAGCTGCGTCCACGCATTTGGTAAACGTACAGGGCAAGAGGGCTAGGCCGAACGGAGGAACCCGGTACTGGTAAGCTTTGTCCGCAAAAGCGAACCTCAGGAACTTCTTGTGTTGTGGAAGGATGGATACATGAAAGTAAGCGTCCTTCGGATCTATCGTGATAAACCAGTCCTCGGACCTGATCTGTGACGCGATCTGTTTGAGTGTGAGAATGTTGAAGCGCGATTCAGCCGGTGTAGATCCCCCATCCTTATTTGGAACAATAAAGTACCGGCTGTAATAGCCTGACTCCCTGCAGGGAGATAGACAGGTGCCTCTGTGGCTACCAGGGCTCGGAAGGAGCGGCCCACCGAGACTTGGCTCTGCATGCCACCAAGGAGACGGCCAAGTCCACCGTGTGCCGTAGTTCTCGCACTACCTCAGGCGTTAACTCCTTCCCCTCGACCACAAGCAGCTCTACCTGATACGCTTGGACTAGCGCAATCATATGCAGGCAGGAAGCCGCCTGCCCTCCCGCCGAATAAGCTTTGCCCACCAGCGTAGAGGTAGTTGTCAAAAGATTGGTTGGGCACTGCCGGTGTCCTAAACGGCACAGCCGCGGGAGATAAATGGCTCGCCAGTACCTTTTCCGCGACCGGCATGCTCGCGTTATCGGCAGAAAAAAGGCAGAAACCGTTCATGCAACGTACTTGCTGTAGTAGACTCCTGCCTATCCGCCGGCCAGTCAATGCTGAGCCTCTCAACAGCTCCTCGGCCACGGGGGAATGAGGTGACCTGTCCTCAGCCTCCGCCGCCTCCATTCTAACCACATCCAGTTCCTCAGAGCTGGATGGCTGCGTGAGTGGTGCCTCATCCATGGTGAAAGAACCCGCCATGCATGCTTCCAACACCCGGTATGAGGCCCTGGATCCTGCGGCAAAAGGACGGGAAAGTGCCTCTGCCGTCCCGAACCCCCCCCGAGAGATCCACCTGCAACCCCCACAGGACAGCCGCCGCTCCACCTCAGCAAAAGAGAGACCCGAACCGCGGGGAGCGCGCCCGACGTGAGAGTCACATGCGCCATGAAAGGCGCTCGCAACCCCTACAGCCAACCCCCTCGAGGCCTAGCTGGGCATGCTCCAATCCCAGGCAGACCACACATAATTGGTGCGAGTCTCTCCCCATAATAAAACGGCTGCAGGGGAGAGCACACTGCACAAAGCGCTGATTGCTAGCCATCGTCAGAATTCCACACGCACTTGGCACAGAGATAAATGGGCTTGTGTTTCGGGGGTCTTTATAGCTTCCTGGTCCTGGCATCGCCCGCCTATGACGTACCAGCTCGCCATTGGATGGATTTCACACGTGCTTCATGGGGCGTTCCCACAGCGTTTTCCGGCAGCTCGAGTTCCTTGATAGGGATAGCCAGGGTTTAGACCCACAACCCTGTGGTACCCTACTTGGGGCGCCACGGTCACCCCATAGCAGATGCGCTGCAGCTTGCCCTTCTTACATTACATGTTATTTCGCCGACGCCTTTATCCAAAGCGACTTATATTGCATTATAACCCATGCGTTACATTTTAACTGGGGAGCAGTTAGGGGTTAGGTGTCTTGCTCAGGGACACTTCGACATGGCACATGGAGCAACTGGGATTCAAACCGCCAACATAGCGGCTCCCACACTACTCCATGTGCCATCATCACCTAGTGGGAGGGAACACAGTGATAGGCTGGGAGTAGGAGGTACCTTGAAGAAGCTGCCCTTCCTCTCCTGCCTGGGGGGTTGAGTCATGGTGCTGGTGGACATGGTGTTTCCTCTGTCTGTCTGCTAAACCGCCTGTGGACGAAAAGAGGCCATTAGAGCTTGACATGAAACCAAAAGAAATGTGAATCTACCCATTTATATATTTACATGTATCAAGACAGAAGAGGTTTAGATCTTTCCTGGGACACAAATTTGACTTTAACCATAAAATGAATAGAAATCAAAGCATTATCATTTGTTCATGAAGGTCCCATTGTCTGATGTCTGGTGGTTGGGGACCCCTGTCTCAGTCTATGGACCAATTGGTACCACACCACAGAAAAAAACTTTACCCCCTGATAATTGTTTTATTTTAAAGATTGTAGCTAGTTAGTGATCTACACTCAAAACTGATTCAAGCCCTTCTTAGATGTGACAAGTTTAAATGGTGTTTGCTTTAGTTGAATATATCTATTAAAGGATGAACATGTATAAATCAATAGCAGCAACGTAAAATGTTTCACTATTGAAATTTATTCAGGTTAAAACATGTATGTCAACTCAAACAATTTCAATAATTGAGGACTACCCTGTTAGCCAGGGGTGGGCATTGTACGGCCCGCGGGCCTCACTCGGCCCTTTGGCTGTCTGTGACCGCCCTGTTTGAGATTGAATAGAAAAGAAGATTTACTTTTTAATTTGCAATTTTACCTAAAGCTGCAGTGCTTTTATTTTGAAGTGTTTTATTATTGTAATGACACAAAACGCAAATCGAATACGCACGCATGAGTCACAACACACTTCAGCCCTTAAAAATGTTTGCTCATGGTATAAAAAGAAAAGTAGACATCGAAAACCTGCAGAAGTCTCATCTTCAAAAGCTCACCACAACAATTACCAAAGAATTCTCACTGTGTTCCCCACAAAACTGCGGTGTGGATTTATAAACACATTGTACTCATACAGATGTGAGCCTTACCCAGATGTTGTGATGGATTTGGTTACTGCAGCTGATGTGAGCCAGCTGTGCCAAGGCATGCTAACATCTCTGACATCTCCCTTCTTGGAAAGAAACATGTCAGAGGAAAACATCTTCCTAGTATTCTAATATTTCATGCTAATTTGTGGAGCTCGCAGTTCGATTCGCACCAAAAGGGAATGTGATCAGAGGAACTCCTGTTCCAATAATCAATCGATTAAAAAAGGTTTCTGCTGATTTTTGGGTCACTTTCTTCTGAAAGCCACAAATATGTGAATAGGTGATTAATGTAAGCAAGATTTTTATAGACCTCTGATGTAACGCAGGCTCCTCGGGGGTATAATCTGTTGAACTTAAAAGGCCTTATGTTATTTGCACTGAACATGTACTAATGTGACTGGGTGGTTAAAGAACAGCATTGCTTTCTTTGACACGGACAATGACAGCCCCAAACGATCACACACGTGTACACTTGTGCAGCTAAAAAGCCTGTGGAATTTGGGCTATGGGAAAAAAAGACTTTAGGAAAAAGGCTTGACTAGCTTTCCCTGTTTTCTTACTGACGTTCGTGTATGTACAGCAACAGTTTAATTTCCTGAAAAGCCACATTCCCCTTTTCATCCACACTGTAGTTGGGTCTCTGTTTCTGACTGACTGCAAAAACAAACAAGAACCCTGGGCTTTTTGGAGTGGCTTTGATTGGTGCAATGCTCGCGTGTGTGGGACTTTGTTTACAGTTCCTGGTAAACGGGAAGGCCCCTGTGGTTATCAGTCTAAGAAAAACAAAACAGGGGACTACCAGTTGTACAGTGATACCCTGAATGGCCACTGAGTCACTGGCCTGAAGAAAAAAAAAGGGCACCTTCAACCAGAATAACACAAATGTAGCCATGCAGCTCATTATGGATTTACACAGGGATTATACAAAATTTGACATTTAGTCTGCACTGCACGTGCTATAATGAAACTCAACTAGGACGCTGCTAACTAAGAAGACAAAATGGGGAAATGGGAAAATGAATCACGCCTGTGTGTGTGCTTGTCATTACAACCACCATCAGTTAACAGGCGCGACATAAACCTCCCAGCACTCTCTGAATGCATCTGTGAAAATAAGCTTACGCTAGGGCTGCAGATCACATGCGTAATCGTGACCTCAAACAGTCAAGAATTTGGTACTATCGAGTTCTGTTGTCTGTAGAAAAGCCAACACCTAAGTGACGATAACAATCAAGCCTCTAGAAAACCAAAGGGAAACACTGTGCTTTCATATCTGTGGTGTTTTAAGTGGCTGTGTGTTGAGAAACATTAGCAAGGCAATGCCTGATTCTGCAATCCAGACATGGCAGGAGGATCTGAGATGAATTACAACCTCCAACCCACTAGCCAAATTCCATTTACAACAGAGTAGAAACTTGGCCCCTGTGTTCTGGTATTAGCTGATGCTGGATAATCCCTATACTAACCTATAATTAACACACATTCATAGTTTAGTTTGCAATCTTACAAAATGAGCACTAATTTCGCCCCTCTTGGTCATGGTATAACCACAGATTCTGAATATTTTGTTTTGGTTCATTAAATAAAATTAAAAATGATTAACTTGTTGCTCTTCCACACCTTGACCCCAGGAGCAGGGACTTGCAAGGAAAGACAGAGGGACAGCTGGGTGGAGGCATCCAAAGAAATTGTCCCTACCACATGTACAAGACACCTGTTGTAGCATTTATACCCACTTTGCTTTCCACCTTCTTCCAATCAGTGACAGTATTTCCTCTGGCCTTGTGTGCTCAAATCTAAGCAAGATTGAAATAGATTCCACATGAACATTGCACATTACAACAAATAAAAAATTGTTTTAAATCGTTCGTTTAAAATTTGGACAGTTCAAGTTCTCAGCACACATTGCAAATAGGGCTTAATGTATCATGAGTGTTATATCCATTATGAAATCCAGTCCTCAATCAAATGTATTGTAGAATATCTAATTCTCACAGGGCATTTGTGCAATGGTGTCTGAGTTTGGTAAAGTTGGCAAGCTATTCACAGATTTTGACTTCCCGGTTCCAGAGCACGGCAGCAAAATGGACCCCTCTGTAACCACGGCTATGCCGCTTTGCAGATTGTCCCTAAAGATGAGCTTCATCAGGACGTTGTTCAATAAGGCCAAATAAATATTTGGATATTGATGCAATCATGATCATTTTGGATCTAGTTCTGTATATATGGATGCAAGTGTGGTGTGAATGAAGCCTACATATGTGACAGTATATCATGTGTGAAAATCCAATATGACATTTGAAAAAAAAAAAAAAAAAACAGAATACCTTGGAAGAGCAAAGAGAGGAAGGTTGGCTTTCAAACTGAAGCAGTCACACATACAACTGAGCTGCCGGACCAAACCTCCCTTCAGGAATTCCTGACTCTGGGTTTGAGGTAGACAACTAAGCTCTAAGCACATTAGCAGATTTCTAAGGAAATTGAACAACCAGGGCCTTGGACTTGTTAGATAATACTTTGGCCTTTACCTGCAAACATTCGAATTTGAAAAACTTAAGCCAGCCTGCACGTTATTTTGCAATATATACAAGGAATTACGGTCATGACATGCATGAACTGACTTCAAAACAAGAGCCGTTCCAGTGGATGTGATAGAACATGTCAAATTAATCAAAGGATTGGTCTGTATTTACATAATAATTTCACTTGTGGTTGATATGACACCACCTCATAGTGTCACTTGGGGATAACCAGGACATTCTGATGTATCATTTCAATATTATGGGGTCAGATCAGTGTCAATAATTGCAAATGCACATAGAACGACTCAAATACATTTCAATGCACACATAAGCAAATCACGATTTACATTTGTGGATGTCTATGCATTAATTTGTGGATTGCTCCACATGGGTGAATTTGATTGTGATGTGATTTTTTTAGGCTCGTCTTACGTCGCAAATCCACAAATGTGTTTTCTTCCAACATGGGCCTATCACATAAGCGCAGCTCCTCCCTCCTCACGAGCCTTGTAGCTCAGCTCACCCCCCCCCGGCAAACGTATTGTCCGGCGGTCCGTGCCACCCCCTCTCCCGTCTTGCGTAAAGATGTAAAATTACTAAATTATCACAAGATGTGTTAGATGACGTCCTACCACGCAAGTGGTTTTAAAACACCCGGTACAGTACACGCCAAAACTCAGTCACTAAATGTGTCTACTTAACTTAATTAGTTACACATTTGCAAATTTGACAACAGTTTTGTTCGATTATTTACGTGCCAAATCTAACAAGCTCTCGCTGAATAATATTAAATCAGTGTATTCACTACCCAACCTCCAACGGCTAAAAGCCTCTTCACGCATTACCATTCTGCGGATAAGTTAGTCTTCTTTGGGCTGGATAAACAGTGAGGTCGCGCACAGGTGATCGCTTGGACAACAGTCTCGTTATTGAAGCGGCAATAATAAGATAATAAAAAGTGGGAGTTTAACTTCCTCGAGAGACAGAGAGCTAACTTGAGATTAGAAGCGAAAGGCGACACACCACGGCTTCAGCGGAGCAGGATTCGAACACAAAGGGTTGTTCACTTCAGTCTACTTGCCTGCTAAGTTCGGAGTATTTTCCCGGTCTGGCGACAGGAAACTCCGCTGCTTCGACGAGTGGCTGACCGTGTAGATGACATTATAGCTCCATTTCCGTGACCATTTGCTCGTTGTATGCTCTGATAATGAAGTACTGCTTATACCTTCAAGTTAGGCGAAAGAAGTGCAAGTCCTGTAACGGCGGTCGTCTCCATGATCCATACGGTGTTCGCAGCTGGTTAAGTTGTCTGGTGTAAAGCACGCCACAAGAATGACCTACTTCCGCTAAGGCTTCTCAAAATAAAGCGATTTGACACCCGGTTAAATAAGTAATCAATTAACAATATAAAGAATTCATGTTTGTATCCGAGCTGGGGGGTATTGCACAAAAGTAGAAGAAATAAATCCAGGATAATTGAAAAAGTGCAGCTTGACTTGCTCGTCGTGGCTTAATCGGTTGCATGTTTTCCGAACCGGGCTGAGAAGGGGGATCTATATGGAAATATATCTGTCATCGGGTTTTGAAAGAAAAAGGTGATTGAATTTCTAGCACTGAATATTTACGCATTGAAATTATGTATCTGAATTTTTTTCAATGTTAAAATATTCAACCGCAAAGAATTCGACCTCAAGGAAAAGCAATCGATTCTCAATGCAACTTCGGCTTGTCGGTAGCATGGTGACCAGATTGTACCCATGTCCAATAATAATGGGGCTTTAACTCTCCTTTATGCCATCAGTGTGGCCACATAAGAAATACATAAGAACATAATGCTCACCCTGAACCAAAACGTTTCCTTGCCACTGACGATATACAATTTTATGACAAGTCTACAAATCAGCAGTTCATCTTACAAGCTCAGTTGGCTGACGGCGTACCGCAGCCGCCCTACGACAATTCTATTTTGCTCCACACGGTTCGAATCAAGGTTGTGGAAAACTTTTAATAAATGTTCTTTTATGTATTTCTTCATACGTGGCAGTGATGTAGTGCTCATTTATACAATCGTAATCGCTGCAATGGATATGGGATGCATTTAACATTTTCAGTCAGGTTTGCAAACGTGTGACGACACAAGTGACGGAGGCAGACAAACACGCACGCGTAGCTAAACCAGTAGGCACGTAACACAGTCACTGAAAATGGGTTCTCGTTTCAGACTTTATGAGCAAATACAGGATCCCTTTGTGTTCATATCTAAAGCCTCGCATTAAGACGTACATGCCTTTATTTAAGATGCTGCGCTATTTGCAGGTCGCCGTGTTGTGCCAGATCCTCAATAAAGTTTACCCATGTTCATGAAGACTCATTTAACGTTACGTGGACCATGAATGCCGCTTAATACCCAACTGAGATCGGCTTGTGCCGCTCAGAAAAAGGATCCTTCCACCGCTTGTCCTAACAGCTTGTCGAATGATCTCAGCATCATTAAATTAATTCAATTTCCATTTAGTTCATGTCCAATACAAAAATGTCAGCTGTATTATGGAATTTTACAGATACAAACCACACTGATGGCATAAAGAAGAGTTAAAGCTATTATTGGACATGGCTACAATCCGGTTACCATGCTGCTGACAAGTCAAAGTCGTATTGGGTGCTCGCTCATTTTACTTGACGCACGATCTTGAATCTAGAATTGATTGCTCTTCCTTGAGGTCCCAGATGTTGTGGTTGAATTTTCTGCAGTATTTTAATGGTGAAAAACATTCCAATGCATAAATATTCAGTGCTAGATATTCAATCACCTTTTTCTTTCAAAACCCAATCACAGATTTACTTCCATAGATCCAAGTCGATTCAGGTGTACGTAGCTGGGATAATTGCGCGTCCACAGCATCCATCACAGATTTACTGATGCAAAAATGGAGAACATTAAATTAAAACATTTCAAGTTTAAACCAATTCTCCCTTAAATGGGGCAGGCGGAAATGTGTTAGCTGACTCTCAGTGTCCAACTTTCGCCCAAAATCTTATCTGCCGCTTCAGTCTCACCTCAAAATGCATGACATTGGTGATAAATTTCAGTCTGGTTTCAGGTCTAGACACAGCACCGAATCAGCATTACTGGAGGGTCCATAACGACATTCTAGGAGCCCTAGATAGTAAAAACTCTGTTGTTTTGGTGTTATTGGACCTGACCGCTGCATTTGACACCGTGGATCATGCCACCCTCATCTCCTGTCTTCAACATGTTGTCGGTCTCCAGTTAGCGGTGCTAAATTGGTTCTCCTCATATCTCAAACAGAACTTTTTCGGTAATGCTCAATGACTTATACTCCTTTATCCGGTGTGACTCAAGAATTCATTCTTGGTCCTATCTCTACATCTTCTGTCGAAAACTCAAGACACACCTTTTTAGACTCTACCTTGACTAATACACTAACAAATGATGGCACTTTTCTATAACATGCTTATTTGATGAAAAATGTACTTTCTTGTTACTTGTTCTTCTGAGTTTGTATCTATGTGGAAATGCACTTATTGTACGTCGCTTTGGATAAAAGCGTCAGCTAAATGTAATGTAATGTAAAAGTCAATATCTCAATCACCAGACTACATTGTTTACTTTTAAATCTAATCTGAAAATAACAATCAATAATTTCATGACCATTCCACATCACCATGGTGTGACTTGGTGATGACCAGGACATTCTGATGTACCAGTCCAAAAAAAATACATGACCCAACTTCCTTCGAAATCTTTTAAAAAAGGTGTTTTATTTTTAATTGCGCCCTACGCACAGTTTAATATTTCTTCCGACAAAATGCAACTTTTAGAGACCGAGGTCTCAAGAGCACACTGCGTGAATTTGGTCTTTTACAAATGTAAGTAAATATGAAAATATGCCAATAAGGCACATATTTAATGATTAAATGCAGTGCCTCCTAATCTTCAAAAATTAGGGCGTCTTGAGGGTTTCCCTGTTTACACATCCTGCAATGTTGGTGAGGGCAGGCCAAGCCATTAGGAAGTTATAAATCTTGCCAGATTAAGCCACACTCCTTCATTAACCATAAGACAGGTTAGAAATGATCATATGGATGTTTAAAGGGTGAGAAGTTCATGCTATATGAGAAATATGGAGCAGATGAGATAAAGTATCGGCGCGCAGCATTACTTTACCGTGGTCTACCCAGGAGGTGCAGATCTTCTTGGGTATCAAGGTTTTTCAGCATGTTTCTGAGAGGCTGGCTGTCGAGGGTTACCAGCAGACATCCGAGCAGTGCCGCATTAAATGCAAGAAACTGCGGAGTGACTACCGTAAGGTCGAAATTAGCTGGCCGTAACAAGGTAGACTCTTAGCTTTCTACCCATGCGTTTGTCAAAAAGATTTTCCACACAGGTTCAACACAAGGGCAAATGAACGCTATGTTGGCAAATACGCGGACATGTGTGACGCTGAAAAAATTTCCTTCATGCCGTGGCTCTGACACATGAGGGGGCCTACACGAGAGAAAATAAAACATTCTGATGTTTCCATGCAGTGGCTTGAATACGTGTCCCACGGGGAGCAAAAGTTTGCCGGTTGTTTTTTGTTTGTGGGGCCGATTTTAGCATGAGGCGTAACATTGCTTTCTGTGAGCTGATCACGGACCCATCCCGGCTTACACAGTTGATGTTTGACAATTCTGTTTTATCTCAGGTGAGGTGGCTTCAGTGCAGTGGCAACGCTCGTGTAAAAGATGTCCGAGCTCCTATGAAGACATTTACAACGGCCCATGTGAGATTGATGCTTTACGACCTGCTAGATAAGCTGCAGGAGAGGGTGTTGTATTGTGACACAGACCGCATCGTCTTCACATCAAGGGTCGATGACTGGGTCCCGCCCCTAGGGCCCTATCTTGGTGACTTGACTGACGAGCTAAACAGTAGTCATGTGTGTGTGGTCAGTCCGAAGAAAACTATATTAGAGTTTGTATCGGCGGGCCCCAAATGTTATGCATACAACACACTCGTCAAATGAAATGGCCTTGCGCTCTGATCGGTCTCGTTCAATCTTTTGTGGCCAATCAAAACATACACTGACGGTGTGAAACCATCAGACGGGACAAAAAAGAGGTTCCATCTTTTTAAGAAAGTCCAGGTGGTGTAGAACAAACGTCGGGTGTTGTCAGATTACACAACGCTCCCTTACGGCTACGAACGGTGATCAAGGATTTCATGCGCAGTTACAACATCCGTTTAGTATTGAGCGGAACATCAAATTGCGGACTTTTGTCAGGAATAATATTGAACGCCGAGGGTTATTTCAGTTTTGACAATGTTGTTTACATGATCAATTGCTTAAAATAAAGACATCAGGTTTGTAGAAGGGCTACCACAGTCTGTGATGATGCTTTTCAATTCATTTTACTTTGTATAGCACAAATTTGCCTCAGAGGGCTTTACAGTCTGTACACATGCAACATCCTCTGTCCCGAAACCTTAGGGAGAACGTCAGAGGAGGGATCCCTCTCCCGGGATGGACAGACTGCAATGGATGTCATTTGTACAGAATCAACAAAAAAAAATGTACAATACATTCAATTCCTCTAGCGGGACAACCACCATCCACAGAGGCTTCTATGGGGAGGGAGAGCAGAAAGATTAATCAAATTTAAAGTAATGATGATGGCAGCAGCAGGTGTCAGCAGAACCATGCCAGGACTCAGAACCGGGGTCCCCACGGAGACCTGCTAGGCGAGAAAGAACTCCCGGAAAGAAGCTGAATTAGTGATGTACATTAATAAAACATGGATGATTGTGGAAGGTGAGAGAGGGGCTTGGTGTGTCCTAAGAAGTCCCCCGGCAGTCTAAGCCTAGAGCAGCTTAACTAAGGGCTGGTCCAGGCTAACCTGAGCCTGCCCCAACTATAAACTATATCAAAGAGGAACGTTTTAAGCTTTATCTTAAATGAACTGAAAGTGGAAGCTGGTTCCACCAAAGAGGAGCTTGATAACTGAAGGCTTTGGCCCCCATCCTACTTTTTAAAACTAGGAACCACAAGTAGCCCACCATCTACGGAGCGCAGATGCCTTGCAGGGTAGTACGGTGTAACAAGCTCTTTTAGATAAGACTGTGCCTTGTAGGTGAGGAGAAGTACCTTAAAAATTCTATTCTTGATTTAACAGGAAGCCAGTGCAGAAAAGGTAATACGATCCCATTTGTTAGTTCTTGTTAACACACGTGCTGCAGCATTCTGAATCAACTCGAGAGGTTTAAGCAATTTACAAGAGCAGCCTGATGGGATGGAAGAATTACAGTAATCCAGTCTAGAAGTAACAGTTGCATGAACTAGTTTTTCTCCATCACTTTGAGACAGGACATTCCTGATTTATTACGTAGATGAAAAAAGGCAATGCTTGAAGTCTTCTTTATATGAGAGTTGAAGGACATATCCTGGTCAAAGAGAACTCCAAGATTTCTGACGGTGCTGGTTGATACCAGAGCAATTCCATCCAGAGACTGTATCACATAACTTCAGTTTTTTCTGAGTTTATCAGGCAGTTGCAGGTTATCCAAGTTTTGAAGTCTCCAAGACAATCCTGAAGTCTAACAAGCTGGTTGGTGTCTTCTGACTTGATCGATAGATACAGTTGAGTATTGTCTGCATAACAATGGAAGTTTATGCGGTGTTTTCTGATAACGTCGCCCAAAGGAAGCATGTACAGGGTAAATAGAATCGGTCCAAGCACAGAACCTTGTGGGACTCCGTGACCAACAATTGTGGTCCTCGATGATTCACCGTTCAAACACAAACTGGGATCGACACGATGAATAAGATTTAAACCAGCTGAGTGCAGTTCCTTTGATGCCAATCAAGTGTTCCAGTCTTTGCAGCAGGATACAGTAATCGATGGTGTCAAATGCAGCACTGACGTCCAGCAAGAAGAAGATCATTTGTAAGATTCATAATATCCAGCAGGGATGTGCTAATTAACTGAAAAACTTCCTTAAGCAGCTTAGTTAGAATCGAATCCAGGAGACAAGTGGAAGAGTTGGATTTCAAAATTGTAGAAGTCAGTTGATCAAGGTTGATGGAAGAGAAACCATTCAAGTAGGTATCAGGACCCACGGCTGCAGCCAAGGATCCTACATCAGAGGACGGGTCGGCTCCGGTTGGGGGCAGTAGACCATCAATTTTCTCTTTGATAGTCAGAATCTTATTGAAGAAGTTCATAATGGTCGTTACTACTGAGGTCCACGGGAATGCGCTGTGACTCAGTCAGTCTGGCTACAGTGCTGAAGAGAAACCTGGAGTTGTTTTTATTTTTCTCGATTAATGATGAGCAATAAGATCCTCTTGCGTTACGGAGAGCCTTCTTATATGTTTTAACGCTGTCTTGCCAAGTTAGCCTAGATCCTTCTGATTTGGTGGAACACCATAACCGTCCGTGTTTGAGGGTTATACCAAGGGGCGAACTTCCTTGTTGCCATTCTTTTGAGGGGAGCAATACAGTCCATTCTCAAAGAGCCTATGGCAGTATCGATAAGATGGTCGATTTGTGACTGACTGAAGTTTTCACAGGAGTCTTCTGAAATCTTGAGACAGGACACTGAACTTATAGCAGAGGGAATGGCTTTTTTAAATGAGGCTACAGCGGTATCCGATAAACATTGACTGTAGAAATTCAAAGGTTATCAGACAATGGTCCGACAGGAGAGGGTTCTGTGGAAATATTGTTAAATGTTCTATCACAATACCATCTACAAGAACAAAGTTGAGCGTGTGGTTAAAACAACAAGTTGGTTTGTTTACACTCCGATAGAAATGAAGTAGCAAGCCTGTCGTTATCAACATCCACATGAATGTTAAAATCACCCACTATAATTACCTTGTCCATTTTAAGGACAAAACTAGTTAAGGACCTGGGGCCCTGCACACTATTACAAAGAACCGGCTGGTTGTGAAAGTCAGACTTTCAAATGAGTTATAATCCAGTTTAGGTTTAACGTTTATTAAAAAGGCAGGAGTCATAAATAGCTGCCACTCCACCCCCCGCAGCCTGTGCCTCGGAGTATTAACATGACTTCGAGGACTTGCTTCGTGTAAGCTAAAGTACTCCCCAGTCGATAGCCATGTTTCAGTAAGACCGAAAATATCAACATGGTTGTCAAGCTGTTTTAGTAAATTAAATATCTTAGAGCACAGAGATCTAATATTCAAAAGTCCCCCTTTAATTCTCCTAGTTTGTTGCACTGTTGTGTTGTTTACCTTTTAACTTAAATAACTGTCCGTGGGGCAGAAACAGTTTCTATAGAGTTAATTACGCTATGGCTGAGTGACTGCTCGGAAGGAAGCGCAGAGAAATGTGTAAGACTGCGACTCTGCTTCCTGGTCTGAACTCTGGGTCATGGATTAAGTCCATTAAGAAACTGAGTCAAGTCGATGAGTTGAGCTCCATGCAAATTTGGATGGATGCAGTCCCTCCTAATCAGACCAGGTACTCCCCAAAACGTCTTCCAGTGATCAATGAAGCCCACATTATTTACCGGGCACCACCATGACGACATGTATGCATGTCGTCACTGATCAAGTTTGGGAGGGGGCCCAGAGAAAACGACGGTGTCAGACATTGTTTTAGCGCATGTACACACCAATTCCACGTTAACTTTTGTGACTTCCGAGTGGCGTAACCAGGAGTCATTACCGCCGACGTGAATTACACTCTTACTGTATTTACGTTTATCCTTAGCCAGCAGTTTAAGATAAGACTCAATGTTGCCCGCTCTGGCCCCAGGTATACAAGTAACTATGGCCCCTGGTTTCGCTAACTTCACGTTCCTCAGAATGGAGTTGGCTTCTCAGAGGGTGTGTCGCTGAGTGGGGAGAAGTGGTTTGTGGTTGACAGTGTGCTTCGACTTATGCTTACTTGTTACCACAGGACAAAAACAATCTAGTCATCATAGATGATTTAATGAATGATGCCAGTAATATAGAAGTTCCAAATGTTTTTACCAAATACATACATCATAGAAACCTCAGATGTATATATTTAGTGCGGAATTTGTTTATTCAGGGCAAGGCTAGCCGCACTATTAGTTTAAACACCCTAGAGATAAATATCAAATTACACTAATGGCCAGACAGATGTTTCCCGGTAATACTACATTTTTTCAACAAGCATTTAATGATGCAATGTACCCCGCCTATGGTTATCGCCTCATAGATTATAAAGCCATGACGCCCGAACACTTGAGGCTCAGAACGGGTTTGCTAGCGGAACAACAAGTGGTGTATTTACCGAAAAACAAAAAGGTAATACAGAATGTTGTCACGCATGCGGAGGAATCTGACTGCTAGAATTGATATATAAATCCCCACCCCGTGTGAGGAGAGTCATTGTGGCTAATGCCAACAGATTTTATTAACGCGCTGTGTGAGATCGCCCTCAACGTGTTAAGAGGTAACATTCCCTTGACCGACAAAGTTTGTACATTTAGAAATCTCAGACTGGTAACCGTTAAAAAGATGCTCAGGCAGGAGGGTTTTTATTACCGTCATTAGGCGCCGCTATTCCTTTCATTATTAAGTCTCGAGCATGCGCACAAAATGTTTCTTGTCCCCCTGCACCAGAAGCTACGACACGCCGTCCAAAATGAACTGGATAAAGCCATGACTGATGTATTGAACCAACCTGACAGACATGTATGAAAAGGCCAAAAAAATATGCCGGTATTTTACAAAGATACTTGTCTGTGGTGAGAAAGGTGTGTTGTCACTATCACTATCATCATAATTTGTAATTTTTTTAAAACACTAGCTGATTTAAACATACCACTATCGGCTATCCCCAATACCCAGGTCTATAGCTGAATATAAAGTGGGGGGGTGACTATGACACACCTGCCTCGTTCAGTCCGAGGTCTAAGTAGGTCTTTAGACAGCACAACCTTTAAGACACCAAAAAGACTAAATCTCATAGGCTTACGAGTGATTTCTGGTTTAACTTCCAAGATCATTATTCTTTGACACGCAATTGTGTTTTCATAACAAATGTAGTGAATGTATGTTGTTTTATTTGTGTTGCAACAATGGAAAAAATATAAAATGATGCTTGCTGTTTCAAAAAAATGTCTTCTACACTTTATTTCAGTGTTACAGGATTAGATTGCACATTGTAAACGTGAAAAGTATCCCCGCAGCTCAGAGGGGTGTATTTTGTTGACTGACCATTGCATCATTAAATAAATTGTCTTCGTACAAACTCACACGTGGATAAGAGAAGCCTTTTTGTATGGAACAGAAAAAAACATGCAGTGCTGCACACAGGTTGTAACAAGATAATCAGGAATAGTTTATTGCGAGCATATGACTTGGCTGTTGGTGCATGATGGAAGACAGTACAATAATGGACAACAGACAATGTAGTGCAGCAATAAAATAATATAATCTATGGGTTAGTAAGTTGAGAATTAAAGAGAGTCCTGGAGAGAAGGAAGATTGCAGCCAATCACCCTCTGCAGAGTGGATGACAAGCTGCAACCTGTCCTTGGCAGTGGCTGCAGCGTACCACACGGTGATGGAGGAGCAGAGGATGGACTCAATGATCCGTGTAGAAGTGCACCATCATCGTCTGAGGCAGGTTGAATTTCTTCAGCTGCCTCAGGAAGAATGATGGACCGAGAGGCAGAGACATGTTTCCCCAGCTTGACGTGCTGCTTCCTTTCGGACAGGAAGTTAGTGATCCACTTGCAGGTGGAGTCGGGCACGTGCAGCAGACAGGATGATGGTTTTGAAAGCAGAGCTGAAGTCCAAACAGGATCCTGGCGAGTCCAAATGCTGGAGGATGAAGTGGAGGGCCATGTTGACCGCATCGTCTACAGACCTGTTAGTTCTGTAGGTGAACTGCAGGGGGTCGGTTAGTGTCTTCAGGTGGAACAGGACTAGCCGTTCAAAGGACTTCATGGCGACGGGGCTGTAGTCATTCAGTCTTGTGATCCTGGACTTCTCGGGAACAGGGATGATGGTGGAGGCGTTGAAGATGGCGGTGAACACAGGAGACAGCTGGTCAGCACAATGCTTCAGGGTGTGGGGCGAGACGGAGTCTGGACTGGCTGCTTTACGGGGTTGTCTTTTAAAGAGCTGGTTAACGGCTCTCTCCAGGACAGAGAAGGACGGTGGAGTTGTGGGGGGGATGGAGTCTGGACATTGTCTTTCAAATCTGCAGTACAACTCATTCAGCTCGTCTGCCAGGCAGAGGTCATTCATGGGGGGGGGGGGGGGTTCGGCTGTTAGTTTGTGAGGTGTTTAAAACCTCTCCAAACTGAAGCAGAGCCATTAGCGGAGAATTGTTTTTGGAGTTTCTCACAGTACCGTCGTTTTGCTAAACCTGTAATTTGACTCTTCGTCCCCACTCCTAAATGCTTGATCCTTCTGCAGTCGTAGTTTAGTTGCGCTATGAACCAGGGTTTGTCGTTATAACTCACCCTAGTGCATGATGGTACACTGTCCTCACAGAAGCCCATGTAGGAAGTTATAGCCTCTATGGGGTCATCCAGATTGTCAGAAGCAGTCCTGAAAACATCTTGGTCTGCAGTTATTATGTACCTGTTTTCTAGAATAAGACTTGGTGCAGTTATAATTGAGTTTCCAAAACTATCAAATAAAAAAACATGCTTGTGTTTTGTGATATAAATAGCCAGCGCGTTCCGGATTTATTAGAGGGGTGAGTGTTTACAATTGTCATAGCCAGATACTTGCGCAAGGCCCTTAGGAACTTGGTCAAAAGCTAAAATTCCCATAAAATCTGTTTCATGATAAACAAGTTTTCAAACAACACTTGTCAACTGTATAGTATTCGTTGGGGTTTATAGAAGTTATTTACAAACACTTTGTAAATAACTTATCTAAACACATATCTCAATGACAGTCAAAAATTATTAAAGTTTATTGTCCAGACCTCCAATTGAACATTTGTCTTAGACACGTTCCCGACTTTAAGAGTGTCAAGGTAAGAACCCCCTAATAAATATGGGAGAGGGAGGCAGAATCAGATATCGGCCATTTAAAAAATAAAAAAATAAAAGTCCGATCTGACCCACACTAGGCCTGGCTGGCTGCAGATGTCCCAGGTGAATATCAAAAATGGCTTTGCAGGGACTCGAACCGGGTACCACAGAGTCCCCAGCCCGATGCGCATCACCCGGAGCTATACCACTCACAGGCAAATGGAAGGCGAAAGTAGGTCAAGTCAGTGCTTTCCCATCAGCACTAAAACTGCACGCTCTGTAAATCTTTAACCCAGAACATGTGTCTCATTGCTGGGGAGGTGAGCTGCAAAGTGTCCCTTCATTTAAGGACATGTTCCTTATTTCTAACAGAGGAACTTGTGTCTAATTGGTAGGGGGATGGTGAGCGGAGAACGGGTGTGTTCACTGATTAACAAAACCTGTTTTACGGTGTTTAAAAGCAGAGTCCGGTCTCTTCATTTGAGTTTGTGGAGGGGAGTACTGAAAGGTGTACTTTGAAATTCGAATTTAGCAATGTCTGATCCTGTGACAACCTGCCCGCTCTGCCGCAACACTTAAGGAGAGCTCACGGGGTGCAGAACGCGGAAGAGAGGGGCCTGCTGTTGTCGCTGGCCAGTGGCAGAACAAACATTCGTGCAGAACCTTGTCCGGTGGTGGGGTGCAGCTACAACAAAAAAAGGTTAGACAGTCACCTTTCTGATGGGCATCCTGAACTGAGTGCCGCTGAATTGGCAGGACTGTTTGCAAATCTAAAGAAGTGTGTAGCGGTGAGGCGCCTCTCAGAGCTGCGGGCCACCTTGCCGGGAATAACCATGGTGTCGCGGCTTGACACGGCTGCCTGTGAAGTGACCGAGGACAGCCCCACAGAGCTGCCTCACTCTGAAGTGATCCAGGGAAGCGGCCATGGCACGGAGCCTGGTGGTTGCAGCATGAGGAGCTGCCTTGTCTTCCGGAGTTCTCTTCGTGCTAGGTATTGCCAGCTGCAGAGGAAGGTGGCTTTGCTCTCAAAGAAAAGGAGGAATCTCTCCACGGCCCCGATCCCTGTCCAACCAGGGAGAACGGAAGGTTTGGTCCGACAAAGTAGATCAAAATGTCCCAAGTTTCCCGAGTCTGTGGGTGAGTCTCAAAAGCCACACAACCACATATGGCTTCCATCATTTTAAGTTTGTGCTTTACTGACTTTGTCTCATTGCCTCTCTGAAGAATCCTACCGCCTTCAGCACCAGGGCTCCAATCCCTCGGTAAAGCGGAAGGAAAACGCCACATCCAAGGTGGGAAGAGTCCGCGACTTCTTAGCCTACATGGGGGCTGGAAAGAATAAGCTCCACCTGTGGAACTACCTAGACAACCCCCAGCGTATATTCAGGTGAGTGATTGAATTGGATGAATACTTAAATAATTTGAGTGTTAATCTCTGCCCCTTTTCCCCGTGCAGTTACGCAGCAAGCCTCCAGCCCAGCAAAACAGTCACCACGGCTGCAATTTATCTAAAAAAATATGTCTCAGTTCATGACCTATTTCCAGCAAACGCCCCCGAAACAATGCAGACTTACCCTGGGCCAGATAGTCAGTGTTATACGGGCTCTGAATGCCTCTAAATCTAACATCAATACGCCAGTAGTCCTCCACCAGCTAAAGGTGAAGTCGGATAAACTGTCCCGGCTGGTTTCCCGTGAGACGCTGCGTAACTGTCAGAGGAGGGCGAAAGCTGCAATCCCAAAGCTTCTGGGTAAGTGTGCTGCGTTCCTTGAATCCACCGTACATGATGTGTTTGAGTTTGACTTAATGTGAACTTCCTTAGACTGCATGGAGCGTGAAAACAGCACCCGGAAACGGTACACCTTTTTCGGTCACTTGTCCGCCTTCCTGGCATTACTCTATGGACACCGGCCGGGCGTATTTACGAACATGACAGTGACTGAGGTGCGGAGGAGGATGAGAAGGAGGAATAGTGCCTTGATGGCGAGGCGGACACCGTCACCATTCCCGACACTGGCTATGTTATTTCGGTAGGTGTGTGCTCCCCACATCGTTAAATGAAAATCAAAGTATTTCATTAAGGACTAACCTTCCTTTTTTCTCTGTATGCAGGTGGCGGAGCATAAGACTAACCGGGACTTTGGCGCAGCACAGATGTACCTGCGTTCTGAAGAGTACTCCTGGTTTAAAAAGTGGCTGACGGTGCGGGGGAAATGCAACCCCACAACGGATCACTTTATGGTTGGCGATGGAGGAGGGCCAGTCACCAACCTACTCCAATGCATGCAGGGTGCCTGGATAGAAATGGGGCTGCCTGGCCGGCCAAATTTCATGGACCTCCGCACCGCAGTCGCAGCACATGTAAGGATAACTTCCGTGTTCGTATTTCTCTAACATTGAATGCTTGGTCCCTGCTAAACGCATTCCATTCTCCTGTCTAGGCCAAAAACTTTCATACCGAGGATGTCCGAAGGCGCGTATCAACTGCTGACCGCTTTAACACACTCGTCCTGAATCCGAGGCAGGCCAAACAGTTACGTATCCAGCTGGAAGAAGTTGTTGCCAACCACTACCCCCGTGTGCATTGTCTGCAACTGAAATAAACAATTTTTATTATTTCAAAGTATTATTTTATATAATACCTGGGGCACTATAATTAAAGTGGTTTAATGTACCTATTTCTTTAGTAGTTTAAATCAAAGTGTTTTAGTTGTTTAATTAAAAGTAAAATTCCTAAGAATAAGGAGAATAAGCTCCAGAGACTAAGTAAAAATCGGACAATGGGGGGAATTTTCTGGGCTTCATTTTTTGCCCTTCCAGAAACTAAGTCAGAATCGTAATATAAGGCCAGAGGGTCTTTGGGTCTTTGCTTATTGTTCCGATTTTGGGTGCTTTAAGGCGGACCCCAGGGGCCACCCTGCGCCCAATTTCAGAAACCCAGTTTTCGAGAACAGAGGCTTCCAGAGCAGGATCCCGGGCTTCACACGGTCCACTCACCCCCCCCACCCGAACCTCATTGAGTCACATTTTGAGCTTTTTTAGGGGTGGCAGAGGCGTGATTTTCACCCACGGCTCATTTGTAAGCAGGGGCTAGCAGGACGAGGAAGCCTGAAACTTAAAGGAATTGACGGAAGGGCACCACCAGGAGTGGAGCATCGGCTTAATTTAACTCAACACGGGAAACCTCACCCGGCCCGGACACGGAAAGGATTGACAGATTGACGAGGAAGGGTGCTTGAGTGTGGTGGCCCGAATGTATTTGAATTACCTGGGGGTTTACACTCTGCCTTTTGCCATACATTGGCTCCAGCTCCATGGCCGGGACACAGAGCTGAAACTCCGCCTTTTGGCATACATTGAACAGGGCTATATGAGACAGTACCACTGGCCGGACATTAGCGCCCTAGACCATTACAAATGATATATTTTGGGAGTGAAAACCCTTAGCCTTTCAAAGAGAAAAAAAAAAAATCCACCTCACCCTTGTAAAGGTGACCTAATATCTTTCCCCTTAGAACTCACTTGGCGGATAAAAACTGAGTGACTCAGTCAATGTTATTTAATCCCAATAAAATTTCAAACAAAAGTACAATGTGCTCACAGTAGGAAGAGAAGAAAAAATAATTAAAAACCCATGTTAAAATCATCAAGGTTAGGCGTCTCAACGACAATAAACACATGTCTGCTGTTTCATTCAATTCAACCTACTTCAGAAGACACAAAATGATACCTGACAGAGGCATAAGTAGGGGAAGTAGTCAGGGGGAGGGGCTTGAGGGAAGCCTCCTGATTCGCTGAACCTAATTGTCCCACCTGGAGATGTTTAACACATCAGTTCTTCATCACCTCTAATGACCGGGAGAAAAAGTCTTCCAAATGAACAAAAAGCAAAAGACTACACTTTTGGTTTAAAAAAATATATTTTTAAGATATCTTCCTGAAAAAAAATGTATGTTTGGTATTTGTGAGTTATTAATATATACAAATAAGAAAGAATAGTTTCCTGATGGTACTGGCAGGATAGGGACTTTGTATAGTGTGGATTTTTTACGGGAAGTTTCGGAAAAGAGTTAACCTCAGTGCACGAGCTCAACAAGCAAAGTCATTTTTGGTCCTTAGTCAGAAAATGTCACAGATTCAATTACTTAAAAGCTTTATTAAAAAACGTAATAATAACGTTATTATTACAAAATGAAAATGAATAATTACAAATTATTAATAAAACTAATTAAAAATCCTAGGAACTACACACATTCGATAAGATCACTTAAAAGAAGGGGTCATTTTTCACCCAAGGGTTTAGTTGGGAGATACAATTTTGAAAGATTTTCAAATTCCAAATGTGGAAAAGCCCTTTTTGCTGCCCAATACAAGCTTCTAAATTGTTTTTTTTGTATAGAAAAGGTTTCTGGTCCTTGAGGATTTTGTGGATGCCAACCGATATGATGACCAAGCGGGTGGTGCAGCTGGGAGACATTATGCTGCCCTTGGTATATGTGCTGTGATATGCCTTGGCAGTTAGACAAACTTCTTCCTGACATCAAGACTCTGAAGACAATTGTCCGTTGTCCACAGGTTTATTGGCGTAATAAATAGTAAAACTAAAACACATAAAAGGCATAATAAATACAAATGAAATGCGTTGTCTGTAACCGCTAGTTTTATGTATTAACTGCTGATTTACCACTTATTCGTATTTACATTTAGTTATTTATTAACTATTTAATCTGTCATATGAACTTTAATAACAATCATAGCAGAGTAGAAGTGGTGGCTGGTGGATTGGTGGATTCTTTTTATATATTTCACATTCATTTAAACAGTTTAACATAAGCTTATTCAAACAATTCAACAATATCAACATCTTAAGGTCTTAGACGTTCAGACCTCATTTCAACCCGATTTCAACCATATTTGAACGTTGAAATTACATTTTGTGCTCACTGGGAAAGGTTTTATATGAAGAACTTATCAAGGAAGAACCCCTGAAGCTTTTTATTCCTCAACGACTGAACACACTTTTAAAAATACCAGTGTATGTTAACCAGATTACTGAGCCCGTGCATTGTTCTGATTGCCAACAGGCAGTCAGAACCCTCCTGCTTTCCTGTACCTAACCAGCTAGTGCCATGAATCTTAATATACTTGGTTTTTAAACTTCAAAGTCAGAGAAAAACATAGTGAAATGCCTTATCCATTACTGGGGATCCTCATATGTTTTAATAGGACACAGTATATATGGTTTTAACACACCTTCGGGTTTTTATTAAGGATCTTAACAAATAATGAAGGATTATTTATTCACTTTTTCTTTTACTCCAGTGTTTTTTTTATTATTGGGAACCCACTTTCATGAAAATACAAAATCCGTACTAGAAGTTACGGTCGTTATCCCGAAGTGAAGACAGGTGTCTCCTTTTACCATCTACAGCTGAGTCCACCCTAAGCCCTAGTCTGCAGGAAGTTACAATTGGTTGGGAACTCCCACTTCCTGTATAAGTATTCCCCTGCTTTTGGTCAATCCTAAATCCTCCTCTGAAGAAGGCAGTTGTGCTGAAATGTCAGGAGCTTGGTTATTTTCCAAGAGACTGTTATCTTGCCGCTTTTAATATGTAGGTTTCATTTTCGTGGGTTATTAATTACTTTATTTCCTTTTTACTTAAGTACCTTTTATGCTCTTTTTTGCAATTTTGTACAAAATTGCACCAGAGTTTTAGTTTTTAACTTCCTATCTTCCAGTGGGAGATTTGGGCAATTGAGAAAGGCCATCGGACAGAGTGTGGGGTGGTTGTTTACAGTGTTTTTTTTAGTGATTGCAAAGTGAAGCTTTCTAGCCAATTGCATTGGAAATGGGTTCATTCATTCCATGCATCGCAAACTCTACGATGACCTCTGCTGTTGAAAACTTGTAGTGCATGTTTCAAATAGCCTACCAGTATATTTTTGGCTCAAGTCTCTCTGGGTTGAACATGATAATGAAAAGTTGAACCAATAAATACAAGGATTGCTATATGAATAAAACTTGTTTTTTCAGGTATGAATTGTGTCCTTGTTTGTATTTCAATTCTCTGTACATTGGAAGATGTGGAACAAACCCTTATCTATGTCTTTCTGCACCTATGTGTATGTTTGTGATCATACTAGCAGAAGAATTTATAGAGATATATAGTTGTATGTAAGCAATATAATTTGAAATACCAGCAAGTGCTTCCTACTGCATGTGCAGTTCATGGCAGTCATAGGGACTTACGTGAATTGTTTGAATGTGGGAAGTGATTTACAGAGGAAAGGTCAGTGGGGCATTGATTGTGCTTTTGGCCAGGTTTGTTATGACAGGATATTGAGGTGCTTGTGGACACATGAGATGGGGCATGAAATTAATTTTTATTGAGAAACACAATTTTCTCCACAGAGTCTTTCTTTTTACATAAACTATTTCCCCCACCTTTAGAAAAAACACGCTCACACGGGAGGGATGCCCAAAAGATTACGTGCCAATACAAATAGATGTGGGTACGCATGTTTGTTTGACCCAATATTTCAGCGGGTCTTCACTCCGTGGAATGTTTGGCTCAGCCAAATATCTGGTGGTCTCCACAGTAGCATTGGCTGACTCATTTCTCACTGTCATCTTAAGAACTTGTGTGTCTAAAAGATCCCACAGTCCTGAAATGGTATAGGAATGCATTAAGATGTATATTATACATATAAACAATATATTGACAGTAGTTACCTGAGGAATCAGACGCTGAAGGTGCATCTTCTGCATCATGGTGTTTCATGTGAGGGTGCAGGATCAGGTGATTGTTGCCTTATCACAGTGGCTGTTTTTTTTTTAATGGCATTTTGCTGGTTTGTGGGGTTGCTAAACCCTATCATTGTGAAACAAGGATCCAGGAGCGTGGCCAGAGCATGCTGTCCAGTCAGTTCATAGTTTCCGAGCTTCTCGTGCATTAGGCCTAGTAAGTAGTAATAGTAGGGTGGGTAAAATGGCGGACCTGTCAATCATTTATGACTGACAGATTTATGACCCTGATAATTTATGACTGTGTGTGTGGTTCAAGGAGACTGTTAAGGATGTTAGTGGTGATAAAACAATAAATTGTTTTTTTTGGCAGAAGATGGTTCACAGGGGGGTCCCCAGACCGGAAAATACATCATCGAGCGGGTGTATATAGGTCCACAGAAATACTTCACTCTGCCCTCAATCCCCGCTGGGACCACTGCTCCTGATTCTGAAGCTGTTTTTTGTTGCTGCTGCTCGCTAGGAAATCTTTGCAAAATGGATCAGGCTCCATTATAGGTATGTCTACAGACAACGCCGACCTTTCAGATGTTGATTACCCCCGCCGTAAGAGAAGGCCTGCTACAAGCTTTACTGCAGAGAAAGACCCATCGGTAGAGTTACAGTATGAGGGAGTTAACTGGTATGTGTATATAGTTGAATACTATGATGGAAAAGTGACTCTGGCCTCACACATCAACCCGGTGGATGAAAAAGCTGTCAATGTTGTCCATGGTGGTCACATGTCCGTGCAAGACTGGCAACAGTTTCGGACAGTTGTTTGTACAGACCTTGATCAAGTAGGTTTCCTGGAATCGCTTTACACTGTTCAGTGGTATAGTGCATCAGGACCGAAAATATACCATCTTACCGCAGACCGGTATAACAGACGACATGATTTCATTTTTCTGACGGCGTGCGAGGACCGCGACCAAATTGTGGCTAATAGGGGTCGTAATGGCTGGAGGGAACGGCCATATCCGCTTACAGACTAAGAGTATAACAAGTGGTTCCCACTCATTTTCTTTATTCAGTGGTGTGACTGGCCTGCTCTGCAAAAAGTGTTTAAACAAATTGACAAAGTAATCAAGAGAGACAGGGTTAATCAGGCTTACGGGTCTGTTAGAAAACGTCTTGTTTACGACAATACACCGAGTGGTATGCAATCTGGCAAAACGGTGTGAAATAACCCTCTCGGCGTTCTCAATAATATTCCTGACAAGTCTTTCCGCAATTTGATGGTCCACTCAATACCAGACTAAATGGATGTTGTAACCGTGCATCAAATCCTTGATCAACATTAGTAGCCATAAGGGAGCGTTGTGTAATCGGACAACACCCGACGTTTATTGTACACCACCTGGACTTTCTTGAAAAGTGTCTCGTTTTTAAGATGGAACCTCTTTTTGTCCCGTCTGATGGTTTCAGACACAGTCGTCAATGTAGGGGTGTTCTGATTGGCCACAAAAGATTGAACAAGACCGATCAGAGCGAGGCGTGACAACAGCTGCATTTCGGGCATTTAGTGTGACGCCTTTGCATTTGACGATTGTTTTACCCTGGAGTGTGTTGTATGCATAACATTTGGGGCCCCCCGATACAAACTCTAATATAGTCTTCTTCGGGCTGACCACACACATCACCACTGTTTAACTCGTCAGTCAAGTCACCTAGATAGGGGCCCAGTCGTCGCCCCTTGATGTGAAGACTGTGCTGTCTGTGTCACAATACAACACCCTTTCCTGCAGCTTATCTAGCAGGTCGTAAAGCAATAATCTCTCATTGGCCGTTGTCAGGGCTCCTATGAAAACATTGACATCTTTTAGGCGAGAGTTGCCACTGTCTGCATGACACCACTGCACCAAAGCCACCTCGTGTGAGATAAAACGGAATTGTCTCACATCGAATTGATCGCTAAACATCAACTGTGTAAACCGGGATGGGTCAGTGATCAACTCACAGGAAGCCATGTTGCCCCTCATGCTAAACCGACCCCACAATGGAAATGCCAGACTTCATCGATAGACACAACTCTAACCCCTTTCCACAGCCTTCTGCAACTCCAGGGAGACCCAAACCCCAGACAGTTGTCTCTCTCTCTCCCTGTGAGTACACGCGCTAGTTTGGTTCAAAGTTTCAGAACACAACCCACACAGGGGGAACATGAGCTTACCGTGACACCTGTAAGGTAAGACTGGGTGGAAGCATCGTACACTTTATGAACCCAAAGTAGGTATTCAAAATCTCTGACGATAATCTGGGGGTGTCCAACGGGATACTGCTTTTTTGCCTGTACAGTTGGGTACAGACTTGTAAAGTCGTAGTATCTGATTTTTTCATCATCGCAGTGGTATAGCATTTGTACGCGGCCATAAAGGCCTGAACAGAAGCGCTGGAGAGTTTAATGAGCCCCACTCACACTCCTACAACATTCAAACCATTGTTTTTGCAGGGCATCTATTTTATCCATAAATGCCTTGTATTGTCTACCATACGGGACTTTGGTGACAGGGTTCATGTCCCTCTGTACGTGACATTTGACACAACCGTGGAAAAAACAACCGGCAAACTCATAAGTGTTTGTTTCCGTATTATAGCAGTCCACATAGAACAGAACTTTTGCTCCCCGTGGCAGAGTGTGTGTCTGATCTCTCTATTCTCCGTGTGGGACAAGCCACTGCATGGAAACATCAGAATGTTTTATTCTGCCTCGTGTAGGCCCCCTCGTGTGTCAGAGCCACAGTGTCCCTGGGGAGAAACAATTTTTTGAACACACCCATACAACTCGATGCCAACGTGGTGAAAGAAAAAGGGTCAAGCTGCGTACATTCTAAGAATGTTTCGCGGTAAATGGTGCACGCTCTCCGCAACACCTCTACGTCATTTACACAGTAGCGGCGAAGCTCTGCCTGGAGATCAAATTTTTCGTCAAACAGTGGTGTACCAGCGCATGAAGTTTTTTCAGCGTCTCACATGGCCTCATATCCGTAGTATGACGGGTCTGGGTATTTGCCAACATTTGCCCTTGTGTGGAAAATAACCTTTTTCGAGATCCTCAAACCCGCTGGTGTTTTCGACAAACGCATGAATAGAAAACTAAACGAGTCTACCCATCTCTGTTGGTATGCCTTGTCATACATCAGGATGACATGGCTCCCTCTCATGACCACCTCGGGTGTTATCTTCTGTTTTACAAAATACAGTTGTCAACCAGATGCATTGTGGGCTATGAATGTATAACCCCGGTATTTTGGCCTCCTATAGCGTCTCAAAGTTGTCCACGCATTTTAAAGTGCTGAAACAAATTTTGTCCCCCTCGAGATCTATCGCACATACATAATTCGCCTCGTGTTTACCACCGTGAAATCGTGTCTCAAAGTCGTACAAAATGTATGCTGTTTGGGGCTCCTTCTTTTCAATGGGTTGTATGAAGCATTTGTGCTCGTCCTCACCCTCCAACCGGGGCGCCTTGCAGTGTAAACAGACGCTCGATTTGCACGTGTGATTTTTTACCGGCATAGTGTGTTTTTCCACAGGCCTCGCAATATTTCATAGTTGTGCATGGCACGACGGAGTGTACTGGTTCTGGATGCTTGTGTTGATCGAAACAATATTTTGATTTACATATACGTTTACAGTCGTTGCATTTCTGTGTTTTGGTTGCGCGTGTCTGACACTGTTGTATACAGTTGGTGGTGCATGCGTACCTCATATGTCTCGTAGCAATACTGACACACATATGAAGCCCCAAAAAAAGCTGTCTTGTTTAGAATCATGTGGTAATGGTCATTGTGTAGATATAACAACTGTCTGAGGGTGGGGTGTGTCATGTGTTTTGAAACATTGCAGATGTTTACGTCCTGCAGTATGGTGGGAAGATTATGATTTTCAATCCCAGATGCTTTTCAAAAACACCTACATTGGTGAATGAGACCTTGTGATTGGGGTCAAAATTCAAAGAGTTGTGTAGTTGTAATGCATATCTTAATTTATAACTTGTGTCCTCATCTGGATGGTTAAAATGTGCTAGACAAAGAGAAACAGAGATTGTTATCCCTGTTGTTTGGTGTGTACAGATTGCGACCCTTTTTTTGATAATATCTGATCATAAGGGACATTCCCTAGTTTTAAACGCCTCCCTGAGCCGCCACTTCGATTTCCGGCCACTGAGACCACAAATTCCAATTCGTCATCAGATATAGAGTCATCATTACTTTGCACCACTTGGGGTATTTGTTCCATAAACAGATCTACATTGTAGGAGTCGTCTGCTCGGAGAACTGCTTGCACATCGCTAGCCAGCGAAGGACCACGTAAAACAACATTGAGAATGCTGCCTTCAGGCGTTTCGGCAATGGCTTGGTCAATAACAGCAGACACGCGGTCTCTCACCAGGTCTGGCACTCGCTCAATGTCTGAGATTGATGTCTCTGAAATCAACACGTTGCCGCAGTTCAAAAGCGTTGAATGAGGGTATTTCTCTCCTGGTAACATGAAAACTTTCCCCAGCCCCCTCAGGCATTTGCGGTGCGTGTGTCTCCGGTCACACCTGAGAAGGAGGTGGCCCCTCCCCCCACTGGTTTACACCGTGGGAACTGGCCCCGACAGGGGGGTTGTGTTATCGTTACATGTTCAGCAGTACGGGATGTTATTTCGGGGGCAATACGTCTCAATCCAGATACACCATTATCAGTAGCAACATCCGTTACGGCGTTAGCTTCACTCTCCCTCCTAGCTAAAGCACATAATCGCTCCAAGTTATTCTCTGCACCCTGCAGAAGGATTCGAAACTCCGGGTCGGGATGTTATTTCGGGGGCGATGCCGCTCAGCAGTAGCAACATCAATCACATCGACAGCTTCACTCTCACTCCTAGCCAAAGCACATAATAGCTCAAAGTTATTCTCTGCATACTGGAGAAGGATCCAAAACTCCGGATCGGGGCTCCAATTGTCATCAATAACCATATGATTTTGCACACAATCCTCCGTACTACGCTTCAAAACTTTTGTGGGAGGTGACATATTACACACTGCAGACCCTTTATGACACCAAAAAACATTATAGGACGCCCATGATAGTCACACCTGTTTTATGTTTTGCTTCATCTCATCCTGCTCTTTACAGAGATTTGTCACTAATGTTGTTAAATTCTGGTTAGCATGGCGCAAATCCCAGATCTCCTTTAACAAATCTTCATGTCTCTTATTTTCTTCGGCATTCAGTACAAACAGTGCTGCACCATCAGCATCTCTCTGCTCACCTACAGCCTCCTGATCTTGCCGTTCGCTAACATCCGCTTCGAGAGCCTCAACACAGCGTATTATTTCCTCGTCCGGTTATCCACTCGTTGTATCTCGGGGAAAATAGGTCCGTCACTTCACCCGGTGCAGCCAGTGTCTCCGAAGCTTGTCTGGACCTGTGTAAAAACATTTTTGAAAGTTAAATAATGTAGCTTGAGATTATCTCACACGGTAATTACCTCCCCAGGTCTCCCTGGAGGTAGATGCTTTCGCTCACGTTTTTATTGTTGGTTTAACCCAGTTTGGGCCTTTTGCAGTGATGTCCTGCGTGCTGGAGCCCAAAGCCTGCCTTTTTATTGGGGGGGTCATACAACGGGGCCCCTCCTGATGGACGCCAACGACCTGTGAAGAAAGCATTTTGAATGTTATCTAGTGCGGGAAAACCTGAAATGTTGTAATGTTGTCCTTTTTAATAATGATATTATTACCTCCCCATGTCTCCCTGGATGTAGACTCTTTCGCCCACGTTTTTATTGTTGGTTTAACCCAGTTTGGGCCTTTTGGAGAACGCCATATACAAAATATACCAGAGTTATATAAGGTAAATAAAAGAAGACAAATGTTAGGATATCACCCTTACCATTCACAAGATCCTTACTATGCGCTTCAACTTGATTTTGTATTTCCTGAAGGCTTCTTAGCTTAGCTGTTTCCCTTATTTTTGTAGATGACTTTCCACAATCTTTAGCATTCCTCCTGTAGCTGCTTTCTAAAAGATATATACATACATGTAAATACGTTAAGATGATGAAAATGAAACAAATATAAACCTCATTGGTTCTTTAGACGTCAGGGAAGCCATTTTGTGGAGAAAACCTTAATGAATATATACAGTACTTTTAAGTATAATGCACTTGTACTACAATATGTAATAAGAAGTAAAACACGACACTCACCGCCATAGTGTTCCATCGTCGCTCCGGGAAGTGTAGGATCTGGTACTGCAAAAGTAGTTTGAAAACTCCCCAAAACCTAGTATTGTGGGTGGGAGTGGTCTATAACACCTCAATGACGTATTTTCCTGTCTGGAAACACTTCCTATAGGGTCACGTGAAGGTTTAGACTCCATCTGGAGTCTGGATCAGCGTGGTGACCGGTCGTAAAACTTGTGTGTATGCTTACTCTAAAACCAATTTATTGTTTTATCACCATTAACACCCTTAACAGACTCCTTGAACCACACACACACACACGTCGTTCCCCTGGATGACAAAATGTAGGATTGGGTACTGCAAACGTTGTTTGAAAACTTCCCAAAACCTAGTTTTAAAGAGTTAATGTTCTATAACACCTCAATGAAGCTTTTACAGGAAAACTAAATAGGGATAACTGGCACCCCAAAAAACACACACGCACACTTTCTCCCTCTCTTTCTCTTTGTCCAGTTACAATTATCTTTTTGTTTCCAACCCAAACTGGCACTTGATTTTACTTTTTTTGTTGTGTGTGTTTCTGCCTGCTCATGTCTGTGGACACCTCTCTGACTGCTCAAACAGGGTCACCTGAAGGTTTAGACTCCAGTGTTTATATCTGGATCAGTGTGGTGACCAGTCGTAAAACTTGTGTGTATGCTTACTCTAAAACCAATTTATTTTATCACCATTAACACCCTTTACAGTCTCCTTGAACCACGCACGCACAGTCATAAATTATGATTGACAGTTCCGCCATTTTACCCGCCCTACTATTACTACTCTAGTAAATGCTTTCCCAAAACTCTGGCCATTTCATCAGTCAGCTGCCTTTGCTTCCCTGCAATTGTGTGGCGCAACAACTTAACCAAGGGAATTAGTTTCGAACTAGACACATGTTTCTCCGGAGAAAGCTCAACTGTTGCTTCTTTGATTGAGGCCAAAAGTGCAATACTGGCGTACTGGTTTGAGGCGAGTGGTGACACATCTGTTTGCAGAGAGGCCAAGGCTGCACCCACTGGGTCTCTCTGCTCATACAGCCTTTGCAGCATGTCAACAAGGGTGCTGTTCCATCTTGTTTCCACCTCCTTGAATGAGTTTTGTCCATTGAGCACCCATGCTTCTGAAGACCGAAGGCGCTCTCTAGCTACAGTGCTGGTTGTGTGTGGCAATATCCCTTGCCTTAGTGGACATTGTGGACCCTTACACAGAGGCTATATTTGAAGCAGTGTGCCACTCCCAAAACTTGGTAACTGCCAGCAAAACAGTAGCCAACCTGTCTTGCTGGCAGTTGCCCTCTTCATCCACAAAATGGCAAGTGAAGGCCAGGTACGAGTCAATGTGGATGGATGTCCACATATCAGAAGCATACTGGACCTTTTCTTTGGCCTTCTGCTTCTCCTCGTGATACTTGGCCTCCACCATATATTTCAAGGTCTGCCTTGAAGGAAGGACATAGGTGGGGTCCAAAAGAGACACCAAGGCCCTAAAGCCTCGATCATCCACAACCTAATCAAAGAGATTTTACTTTGTTTTACTCATACCTCAATGTATGTGGCAAATAAATATCATACCTTGAAGGACTGCGAATCTTTGACAATCATGTTCACCAGTGCCTCATCAATCTTGGCTTTCCTATCACCTACAACACAACAGGTTGTTGATACATAATATATTACCAATGCAAGTACTTCATGAGTAAATGCTGGCATAAAATAAATGTATAAAAATATATATATTTATAACAATTGTACCCACCATGGATGCTTGCTGCAGCTCGACCACCCTCATGCTTGGCACGAAAGGGCCTCAGCATAGATGAGGTGTTGTTGTTATAGGCCAATTGCTGATGGAAAACCAAACATTGAACCTGACGACAACACAATTTACAAAGGCACATGTATAGTTTAACTACAAAACACAAATAAAAATATCCTTAATAATTACACAATACAAATGTCAGACGAAATCAATTGAAGTGCTCCTACATCTCGGAGCGACGTCTCTTTGCTACTAGTACTCACAACACTGACAAGCCCGAACGAAGCTTCGGATGTCACTGATCACGTGATCAGCTGCGAATGAACCAAGCAGATACATTTGCTTCGTTGTGCACTTGTTCATATTTCGACACAAGCGGGTTGGAGGTAACAACACTAGTTTTTTGGTATATTTTATTGAACTTTGTAGCATGGTGGGCCCAAAACAAACTAACTACTGGCCAATGTCTGTCCCATCTCGAATTATCCTATCTTAGGGTCTTTTTTCAAATTTACTGTGGAAAAGCATATTTTGTTAAAAAATTTGAATCCAAAAACAAGAACTATACAAAAGGGATTTAACACTAAACACGTGATTTTACATAGGCAAACATTTAAGATGATTTAGTGCCTCCTTCCAATTAGTATTTTGGCAGAAATTTATTTTACATAGCCATTATTCTTTCATATACTTGTATATGAAAGAAATAGCCCATTGGAACTTTGTGGTGTTGAGGGACCAAACTTTCTTCACCACGACCTCCAGGTTTTCCAGAGGCTAAAATCCATCGCCTCATCAAAGTTCTGGAGAAACTCAACCCTGTCCAAGAGGTCGTAATAGTGGTTCCCTCGGTGGGAATGAACAACCTCTTAGGAAATTATAATAACAATTCCAGAGGCACAGATAATGGCTCTGACAATTGGACTTCCCATTTGGCCCAGGTGTTCATGGCACCTTTTGCAGTGCTCTAAACAAGCCTTTATTCACAAATTACTGAACAGAATACCAGTGTACGTTAACCAGTTTGTCACAAGTGCGTGCAGGCAGGGAGGACTCCAGAGATTCCAAACAAATGCCTTTTTTGCGTTCATCATTAAAGCACAACGGGTAGTCAGTCATTCCGCGTAATTGATCAAAGTCACAGATATATGGGTTGGGTGATAAGCAATTGAATGCAGAGTGTAAGCAGGGGAAAGACGGGCGTTACCCTCCTTTTTGTGACGTAAAGCATCATATCTCCAAGCACTTATTCCCTTTTGCCAACAGCTGTCCTTAACCTCTCAAAGGTCAATCAGCGACCTCTCTTTCTGACCACCCGGTACTTAGCGTTGTAGCGCTCTATTGCCTGAATGCCATCTTGGTCATTGACAGCCTGCACATCTTCCCCAGCCACATGTAAACCTATTCATTATTACACGTTTTTATTTTAGATGTGTAATTAAGTTGTTGTTTTTTTCAACTTGGTTAGTGTTGTATGATTTTAATTTATTCAATGTGTATTTTGTGCGACAGCCCACGTGTCAAAATCCCAACGCTTACAGGGGGCTTGAGGTGTGTGCTTTTTACTTTTTTTTTTTTTTTTTTCAGGGGCTCTTAATCTCCACTGCTGTTAAAGGCTAGGACATTATTATTAGGGCCTGAGCCGACTGAAAGCCCTATTGATATTGCAAGAATTCTTCTTTTTATTATTTCGCCACTTCGATCGCACTTTTGGAGACTTCATGTTCAAAAACTCTTGAATTTTTGCACGCGCTTCAGAAGTGTGCAAAATTTAGATGATTCGGGTCCCGCAATTAGGGGAGAAAAGTAAGTGCTCCCTATGGGGAAATTTTTCCCCACTTTTACCGATTGAGCTGGAACCTTTTCACACAGGTGCTCTTGGTTGTGCTCTACAAAAAAGTCAATTATGGTATGCAAATGCGCCTACCGTTTTATGTCCGCCATTTGGAATTTTATGAAAAACACGTTTTTGCGAACTCCTCCCAGACGCTTGGTCCGATTCTTACGAAATCTTAATCGGCTCAATGCCACAAAAAGAATGTTGATATCTCATTTTTCATTATAGTGCTATAGTGATTGTCGGCATTTTCCTTCAATTTTTGCATTTACAAACTAACGAACTCCGAGAGTTTAAATCCGAATCATTTCAAAAGTTATTAAAATCAAGAGTTTTCATAAAAGTACCTGGGCGTGAGCTTGCGTGCAGTTTGGACAATTTTGGAAGATTTTTTTCCAAGATGTAAAATGGTATAACTCCAAGGAACATTGATATTTCTGGCTATAAATGTTTATTCGTGATGCTTGTGTAAGCCTGCAAGTATTCCCATGCAGTGATTTTCAAAAAAGTATAGCGCCACCTATTGGCTTAGGTCAATGCAAAGTTTCTACATTTTAGATGTCTATTTCCTAGCCCTTTAATCTGATCAACTTCAACTTTGGACCAACTTTGTTGCCGTGACAACGACATCTTCGGAGTTTTGGATCAAAAGTGAAAAATTGGCTCCATTGCACCCCCTGGAAGATTTTGACCTACAAGTCTGCTGATTTTTTACTAAATTTATTAAAGAGAGACTTAAAGTCTCTAAGGACGATGCTCTAAAGCAAATAAGTCAGTTATAATTTTTTTTAGTCTGACAATTCCCTGTATTTTTGCCGGAGAGTGACCAATCCTATCAGAGGGTATAGCTCTCCTCTTAAGCTCTCAGCCCCTGATGCTGTAGTCATGAGTTCAAGTCCCGACGAAAGAATACTTTTTTTTTTGTTCCTCTTTTTAAACGATTCAGTTTACTCTCCTTGCTGAGGTTATTGACTTTGTACACTTTAGAGGAGGTTTGTCAAACTTATTTGCGTTTACTGCCAGAAACTGCTGCGTGGCACATACTAACGGAAGGAACAGCTGACGTTACGCACTACGGTGGCGGACGGGGCAGCGTGTCGCGAGTTTGACATCTATGGATTTAAATACGCGTAGTCTCGCGTGAGTTCATGCTGTTATCACGAGAGTTCGCCAGCTCTAACGTAATGTATTTCTCTTTAAAGTAACCTCTATTCGGGTCTTGCACTTTGTACATCACCCCAACTTATTTAATTAGACTTCAGAGGTGACTTAAATTGTGTTTATTGAACAATGCTGCAAAAGAGTCCCCACAGATCGATTTCTCTGCCCTGACGGAATGGAGATGATCCAACCTCTTTTAGTGTAATTTCTATTGCGCAACCATTAGTGAGCTCATGGCGCAGTGTGTATTTTCTGCCTTTGGTGGCTTTGGTTCAAATCCCCTCAGAGGCAGTTTTTTTTCTTCTTCTCTTTTTAACCCCGTGTCCAGCTGATATAAGAAACAAAGTTGATTTTGAGATACTATTCTTTACTGAACTTGGCGCCCATAATAAAGTTAAAGACTTTATCACCTCTTATTATTTTACTGCTTCCACAATTGAATTTTGCTTGGTATTTCATCTAACTGTTGTGATTAATTCTTTCTCACTATGTCAAGTGTGTACCTTGATCTTTTTTTTGCTTATTGCAACCTTTCTCTGCAAATTCATTAAGCAACTGGGTAAAGAGCTTGTAATGCCAAATATGAAAAAGCTCATGGAGAGCAATCTTGCCTTGACTGAATGGGGGCGATCAAAATATTTTAGTGACGTTTTGATCATTGATTCACAACAAGTTCTGTCTTGTAGAGGTTGGCTTGATGCTTTGGAATCTGTAGATCTGGGTATGTCATCAACCTGAATTGACAATCCATTGACAACATTGCTGGAATCTCCTCTGCCTTAAGATTGCAATATTACTTTTAGCTGAAAGTACATGGCTTAACTGATTAAATTTGAATTTAGCTATATATAAAGCCCTGGAGGAGAAGCGGATCTTAGTCAATGTATTAATTAATTGTTTCATTCAGCAAGACAGCCACGTATCCAGTGTGTTTGGTTAAAAAGTTAACATATCTTGATGGAGCAAAAGTGGTGTGGTTAGCTGTCGTCCTTTGCCCTGACTGTACCAAGGTGATCCTACATTTCAATCTATCAAACTAACATTTAAGATCCAACTGCTAAATAACTGCATTTAAAAAGTCCCCACAGATAGCATTTTGATATGAATGTATAAAAATACAGAGCTCTTTTCCTCTTGTTTTTAAAAGGAAGAGAACTACACACAATGTAGATATATACAATACACAACTACATGCTGTCCATAAATATTACATTTTAATTACTAAAAGCACAATAAACAGCTGCATCGATATTAACAAAAATATTAAATCTTGGAAGATCTCCTCCGTATCTGGGTCTGCCCTCTCAGTGTCCGTCAAACCATCTGCACAGATTAAAGAAATGAATAAACACACGTTAACTGGGAGAATTATAGCCGCATTCTTTGATAATGCCATCAACAAAATTACATTTACAATTAACACAGCCAATCAAAATATAAAATATTCAGCTCTGTCAATAACAAATTTTCATTCACCTTCACTTATCCACCCTTCAGTGAATAATGTTATAATATCACATGCTTTACCTGTCTTGGAGGTTTGATAGTTTGACATGTTTTTTGTCTTTATCCTAATACATATTGTAAGTCACATCTAATAACTGATTTTGAATACATTCCTTGAATATTGTCACACTCACCATCACTACAGTGTTCCTTCTCTTGAATCATTTGGACCTTTGCGGCTGCTGCCTCCCGTCTCAGCTCTTCCACTTCCTTTCTTGTGGCCGCCAATTGCTGTTCAGCAGCTCTCCGCCTCCTGACCTGCATTACCTTCTTATTGCAATCCAAAGATAAGACAGAGGTCCTGGCGAGAAAACGCCTGATCAAGGCATGCATACTGAAATTAAAAACAAACAAATGTACATATTGATCCTTTTCAAATAACAACTATCTTCTATGGTGCATGTTATAACATATCAATACATTAGAATATATGTGTTCTATATTGTAGGATATCTTGCAAGACAAATATGCATAACTTCAAACATGACGCCAATGAAATACATTAGGACTTTTCACCACTGCCAGGAACTATTCAGCTCACATAAATAAATAAATAATATGACTGCACCACAGCCAGCAAATATTTCAGCTGTGCTCACTTGAGTACACTCAAATAATTATCAACGCATGTACTTAGTTTGAATTTGGCAGGCCTGCCTCACATTCTCCACCTCCCCGTCATTAATTTGGGCGAATCTGGTTGGACTTTGAATTTTCCAATGAACAACAAAACAACTCTACAGGCCAAACACTACATACCACATTATCCGCAAACGTGGGTCAGCATTATTTTCCACAGATGTAAATGAATTACACAGGTACTACGTTAGCTTACCTAACAATGAATTTGTTGTCATTCATTAAATCAATATACTAATGGATACTTACGAATGTATAGCTCGACGACGGTACGTAACTTCTTTGTCTTTTCAAATAGTAATGGCGAATAGCTGCTTTTCGAACCTCAAAACCCCGCCCACCTCTTCTGATTGGCCTATCAAATACCTCCTGGATTAAAAAAAACAAAACGGCATCATTCTTACAATTAATTAATACATATGCACCAATAAAAAAGCGATTCATTAATAACAACCAAGCGCCGCCCCCCGCCAATATATATATAGATGATTTTCGGTCTACGCAAGGTAGCAGGCACACCACTCTGTATTGTCGTAAACAAGACGTTTTCTAACACACGTAAGCCTGATTAACCCTGTCTCTCTTGATTGCTTCGTCAATTTGTTTTAACACTTTTTACAGAGCAGGCCAGTCACACCACTGGATAAAGAAAATGAGTGGGAACCATGTGTTATACTCTTCGTCTGTAAGAGGATATGGCTGTTCCCTCCGTCCCTTACGGCCCCTATTAGCCACAATTTGATTGCGGTCCTCGCACGCAGTCAAAAAAATTAAATCATGGCGTCTGTTATACCGGTCTGCGGTAAGATGGTATATTTTCGGGCCTGATGCACTATACCACTGAACAGCTTAAAGCGATTCCAGGAAACCTACTTGATCAAGGCTTGTACAAACAACGGTCCGAAACTGTTGCCAATCTTGCACGGACATGTGACCACCATCTACTACATTGACATCTTTTTCACGAATATCCAATTAAACATAAATTGACTCACGTTAATTCACGTAGACGCACACAGTACACATCAGAGTGCTGGGAGAGAGTGCAAAGAATGAGGCAAAGGGTTCGCAATCAATTTATAGGCCACAGGTGAGGCGGGCGTGGTCAGGTGGCGAGTATCTCTGAAGAGCAAAATAGGAGTCTTTTCATAGCCGCCCCGGAATTGGGATCAATTTCTCCTGAGACTCAGACTCACTCCTCTGCCAGCTCAGGAAGCACCATCAAATGGTACACTGGTCTCGTATAAATCCGACTACCAACTTGGACGTCCACTGACCGAACGCGCCCATCCCTCCCGGTCGTGACCCGCCCAGTTGGCCAAGAGGCCCAGGGTAGTTGTGGGTCAAACAATGAGGCCACTTCGAATTCATGATGCCTTCTACCTCGATCCAGACAGTTTGCAGAACGGCTTTAGAGATGGTCTGCGTTCCAAGTATCACTCGCAGAGCATTTTTAATTGATCTGATTTCACGCTCCCAGACTCCACCCAAGTGTGGGCGCCCCTGGTGGATTGAAGTTAAATGAAATCTGCTGATTGGCCAAGTGTTCCTGTAGCTTAGGTTCCATCGCCTGGAAGCATTCACTCAGTTCTCTGTCACCAGCACGGAAGTTTGTTCCTCTGTCTGCCCAGATCTCCGAGGGTTTCCCACGACGTGAGATGAAACGACGGAGAGCTAGGAGAAAGGCGTCCACATCCAAACTTCCAAGCAAGTCAAGATGTAATAGACGGGTAGTCAAGCACTTAAAGATGATTCCCCATCGCTTTTGTTCCACGTTCCACGGCCATGATGGATAACAAAGGGTCCAAAGCAATCGACTCCGGTGGAGCAAAATGGTGGTTTCAAGAGACTCAGCCTTGCTGTGGGGAGATCAGCCATCTTCGGCACGTCCGGAGAGGATTTCCATCTCTGACACTCACGACAACCATGCTGATGTTTACGGATGGCTGGTCTTCCTCCTATGATCCAATACTTGAGTCTCTATTCTCCAAAGACTCTCTCTGGACCCGGATGCAGCAGAGATTCGTCATAGTCCTTAAAAATGAGCTGCGTAGTAAGATGCTTTGGGTCTAGAATAAAGTCCAGGGATCAACGTAGTCTTCCTCAAACTCTCACCAGTTCCTCAGGGAAAAATGTCGCCTGAGCTTGCTGTAAAATTAAGGTTTCAGCTGCTGTCCCTGTTGAGACTTTGTCGGACTAAGTGCGTGCCTGCTCAGTGGCAGCGATGAATTCACCCCACCCCACTAGTGGCAAATGTGATCTCGGCCTCCGGAAATTTATTGTGAGCTGTTTAAGTTGTTTTTGCATGGCAATTATGGAGTCCAACACAGAAGATGACCCTACAAGGGGTGATGCAGGTTTTCAGCTTGTTTGGGATGCCCGTAAGGTGATTTATTTGGGCATCCGGAAAACTGTCTCTCTGCACCGATGGATGTTTAATGTGCTGAATCTGGCCCAGGTTGGTATCCCCCAAGATAAATATACGGTTTTTCAACCTTGAGGGACCAATTGACCATGAAATGTTGGATTATGTATGGTAGGTTTTTTAAAGTGAAAAGATGCTGAGGCGTCCCTAAAGGTCTCCGGCAAGATGGTTGGACTCCCTTGGTGAGGGGGTCTTCCTGCGGTTGGTGATTGTTCGGAGATCCTAAGGGGCCCCTCAGAGGCTTCTGCTACAATGTGATCTGCAGATGGTGGGTCCACGTCGAGGTTCGTATCAGAGGTCCAATGACAGGTAAGTTGTGAAATGTGCAAAATTTCACTACCGTCCAAGGATTCTAGTTGGGCCCGTGGGGATCCCGAGAGGGAGGCCCCCACTGTTCCAGCATTGTCTGCCTCAAGGGGATGGGAAACGGGAAAGAAATTGGGATGGGGGTCAGGAGAGGAGTTGGGATTGATCAGGTCGGGGCTAAGATGCTGATAACTGTGTGGGTCATCCCCAGGGCGGGAATCAAGTGGGCCCCTGGGTCCATGTCCTGGACCACGGGGTTTACCCTCCGGGAGCGGGTAGGGGCCTGGGCTCTCGGTGGGCTGCCCAGGCCTGTTTCCAGCTCCATACTGGTGGTCCCATCCGAGAGCCTCGGTGCGGACTGAGTGCCCTCCCTCAGTATTGCCTTCAATTTGGCTACAGATGAATTTTGGAGTCGCCGTTTGTATCGGATATTTCCATATAAAATGGCTTTCTCCAAGGCTCCTTTATCTAGGTGGTATAATTCTCGTAGGCCGCTTTGTATGACCCGTTGATAATGATGGAGAATGTCGATGTTGACTTCCATCATCCATTGGTCAGTATTTCTTCCGATTTTTTCCGTTGTCTCCTCATTAGGAGATGCCGGTGTAATCAGTAAGCTTTTGAACTTGTTTCATTATTCCCACAGGGAAGGTTTGTGACCTTTGTGTCATTTCCATGACCTCTGTGTGATGAATGGCTTGTAGTAGTCTGAAATACTGTATGAATTTTTCCATTTTCAGTTATCGGTGAGCCCCTGGTTTCTCCTGTCCTTCGTGATAGACGACGAGTTTGGTGGGACATGGTGAGTATAAGAAAACTATCAAAGGGATAAGACCCTGATGTAAAATTTAAAAGAAAAATAAAAACAAGGGGAAGGGGGGATAATTTATTTGTCTAAAAACCAACCGCCTCGCAATAATTTCTGATCGGCTGACTCTAGCCAGCAAGAGAGGTTTAAAAAGAATCAAATAAAGTTAAATAAATAAAAAAAGATATGGGCCTTCAGCCACCGATCTAGATGGGATTGATTAAAATCAATCTATTGTACAAACTGAGGGCCCCAAGGTAAGATGGTAAAACTATTTTTTGTACCGAGTATTGATTTAAAATGCCATATTTAGGAGTAGGTTTGATAAAAGCACTGGCTAGTTAAATATTTTTGTATTTGGTATTTAAAAAAAATAAAAAACACACACACTTATAAAACTAATTAAAAAACTGGATAATGGAGCCACCCCACACGCCAAAGGTGGCTCAGTGCTTTAAAACCTCAATTCCTATTAAAAATATGGGATAAAATACTCAGGTAGTTGTTCTAACAGGATAAAACCGGGCTCCTTAGAGGGATTGATAAAAATAAAAAGACCATCTGATAAAAACCATATGCTAAAATCAGCGAGGCTGTAGACCCTAAAAGACAATAAAAACTCCTAACGTTTCGGTACTGTAGACCTTCTTATAGTTAATATTGTGAAAATTGTTTTGTCTGATGACAGCACATATGTAGTTTACAGAGTATAATGAGTAACATGACAGTTTTCTTGATTTACCCCCCCATGAACTTTACTGATCTTGGGATCTTGTCAGCAATGTCATATCTAAAAAAACGGTGGCAAAATAGTAAAGTATGCCAAGTTACCATACAAGGGTAAATCCATAGCTATTCCTCTGTTGCACACAAGTAGATATTCAAGTTGATTATTGAGTCAATAGTAAGGTTGGCGTGAAAAGGACATCTACAACAAAATACGGAAATTACAGCCTCTTAAATGACTACCGTATTTTCGCGACTATATGGCGCACTGAATTATAAGGCGCACCTTCAATGAATCGCCGATTTTAGAACTATTTTCATATATAGAGCGCACCAGATTTTAAGGCGCATAGAGTAGAAGATACTGCAGTAAAACGTTTGAGTGGGGTTGTGTTATGCACCCACTAGGTTACACAACGTTATTAAGCGTTCTGAAAACTCTTCACTCCCATGGTAACGTTGTTCAAACGTTAATGTGGATATTAACAATATCTCTGAACCTCCAACTGTCGTTCTTGATTAATGAAAACATTCTTGGCAAATGCTTTCGTGCATCTTGCACCGAGAGGCAGCGCTGGAACAGACGGTGGCGCCTCGCGGCGGACCGTCGGCGCAATCCCGACATCCAACTACGAGCTTTAATGTACTGTAGCGACTCTCGCTAATGAATCTCTGGACAATGTGCTTATCTTCTGGTTTTATTGTGGAGAAACAGGCTACTGTCGGCCGTAGCCTACGCCGAACAAAAACACACCATCGCTCTCCAAAACAACAACAATTCCCGCGTCCCCATAGGTGGCACTAAGATGAGTGACGTCACATTGTGCGCCCTTCACTGACCATCCCAAAACTCTGTAAAGTGCAACGCCGCTCCAGAACATGAAAACACAGTCCGTTACAATACGCTGTTGGAGCTGGAATTACCGCGGCTGCTGGCACCAGACTTTCCCTCCAATGGATCCTCGTTAATCAACCAATTGATCCATATATATGGCGCTCCGGATTATAAGGCGCACGCGTCGTTTTTTTAGAAAAAAAAGGATTTTGAGTGCGCCTTATAGTCGCGAAAATACGGTACATACAGTAGTTTAGTTTAATTAACAAATGAAGCACTGGATAAATCATGACCTGTGCGAAAGAGGGAGGAAAACGATGAATTTCACTCTCCGCACATCCAAAGCCATTCTTTTCTCTCCCGGTGTTACGTGCATACTGGTTTTGAACCTTCTGTTTTACCTTGACAGCGGCAGATGTTGTCTGCCTCGGTCACCTGATTCGTCACACATTGCCAACATATTGCTGAAAATGTTTCAAAATGCATCCCATATCCAATGCAGCGATTACGATTGTATAAGTGAGCACTACATCACTGCCACGTATGAAGAAATACATAAAAGAACATATATTTATTAAAAGATCGCCACAATCTGGATTCGAACCCGGTCGAGCAAAACAACAATACATCATTAGTGGGCGGCGCTACGCCGTCGGCCAACCGAGCTTTGAAGTGTCACGGCTAATTTCAATACTATTAAAAGAAATTGTACATCCAGATCCAGATAGTGGCGATCTTTTAATAAATGTTATTTTATGTATTTCTTTCGAATAAGTGTACAACTACAACAAAAAAATATTACGTAACTTTATTAACAAAAATAGAAGTGTATCAACCATAAGGATAAGAGAATAATAAACTATGTAAGAATAGTTGTAGAAAAAGAACAAAGGTATTAATCTTTAGAGGACTTTTTCCTCTGGCGGAGAGGAGACTGCACGTTCCACTGCCTCAGCCCAGGTGCTCTGAAACACAAGAGTAAAAGCAGATTAAAAATGACATCTTCTATACTGAAAACAATCCAGAATACTAAATGTATCAGTTTCAAAAATAATAAAATATACCATATACGTAACGTGAAGCTCTGAACACCTTTACTTGCCATGTCCAGTAAATACTAACATTTTTCATTGACTTAGGAGAACGTGCTAGTAGAATGGTAACAAAAAAAACAAAACTATGGACCCTATGAAGGAAGTACTGCACTTACTGCTGCTCTTTTGATCGCATGTGCACAACACTAGTCTCGCTGACCAAACCTGCGTGGGACACAGCAGACTGACATCAGCGCATGCTTACAAACCACAACACCCGATAAGTGGGTTGAGTGACAAGTCAGAGGGGCTTACTTGTTCCTTGGTCACTGAAGATCACGCTGACTCCTTCACCAAAGGTCAAATTAATGTTGACTCCTGGAATAGAGGGAAGAAAGACTGAAACAAATACTCCATTTTAAGGTTAATTGACAAAAGTATTTAACAAAACTTTTTTAGATAAATTCTTTAACTTTGAGCAAAGCCAAGCTATTGATTGCTTCTTGCGTCTATCCTTAAAATAAGCTAGGCTAACAACATCTTCCAACGGAAACACCGACATGAGACAGTTTCCATGTTAATATCGGGAGCCCTGGAAAGGATTTTTCTTTAAGATGTTCAAAAACACTGTTCTTCATAGTGACGCTTCTACCTTTTGGTGTGCTGATGGCTCTGGCATCCACAGCTCCTTTATGCATCACTGAGGAGTCAAACAAAACAAATAATCAGGACCCTTGGATTTCTGTCAAAGACTTAAAACTACTTACATTGATAAAGTATGAACGCTATCAGCTTTTTAAAAGGCTTTTGAAAGACTCGAGAAAAAAGGGATTCAAAATTGCTTGGAGCTCCATAAGACACTGCATACTATGGAGCCAAATCCACAGCCTCAAAGTTTTGGTATTCAGATTCGGACTTACTGGTTTAATAGCTGGTTAGCAAAAAGTTGATGAAACGCAAAAAACACTTCTTTGTAACCATTGTGATGTCGCTTTGCAGAAGGCCTCTGCGACTTAAGACGAGTCTCAAAAAACCTACACACACACACACGTGTGAAGCGATAAATGCAGTCCGATCCGCAAATATAAATTGTAATTTATTTGTGTGCATTAAAATAGTTGTAAATCTTTCTGTGTGCAATTGGAAATCAAATACAGTTGTGTATTGTCTCATGCACATCTGTGAGTCATTCTGTGTGTATTTGCAATTATTGAGACGGATCTGACCCCATACTCCTAAGTTTTGAACAGAAAGTAAAACCTGTTTAAACATTTTATTGTTTTCGCAGAAACAAATTTGTTAACGAGACATCACCTTTGAAATGCAAAATTGTTTAACAATGACCTATTTACAGATTTCCTATTTCAGCAGTTTGTGAAACATCACGTGGATTTTTTCTGTTCTCCAATCCGGATGAAAACACGATTGTTTTATAAGGCTGATTGAACTATATTTTGTGCGACCTCTGACCCTCTAACCCCAAACTTAAACATTTTAACCCCTGGCCTTTTACCTGTTCCTTCCAGAGCCATTGACTGCACATGTTGCGCCGGCCTGGAACACGAACACACACACAGTTATTCTTAAACTAAAAACACTAAACACTCAGACCCTGCAGTGAATCCCTCATGTTGTTCTGGTAGAACACCTACCTGTCCGTGTGTGAGAGTCGGGCAGCAAGGGGGCTGCGGCGTGGGGGCTGAGGTGTGGCGAAGCTGAACGGCAGGAGGGGAGCGGACCTCACAGGAGAACCCTGGACCAAACTCTGAGGAGGGGGCAGAACCACCACCATGACACCTTCACTGACCATAGGGGACTAAAATACCCTAGTATTAACATTGCAGTGTTTTGCACTAATTTTTTATTTTTATCGGAGCCATTGCACATCCATTCAGTGATGTGGGTCAATAATGTTGTTTCCATTGACTCCGCCGTCTGGAAGATATTTCAAATGTAAATGTCCACAAGAGTTTGCTACCTTTGCCCCGTCCCGTGACTCCTGGTTTGTCTGTGCGTATATTCAAAGCCAGTGAGCTTAGTGAGTAATGCACAATATCATTATTTTAATGAATGAATGTGTGAACAGGATAATACCGCGTTGACTGTCCCATCGTATGAATATATTTATATGTAAAAGTCTATGTTTATTTCAAAGTTGCCCTGAGTATCTACAAGAGTTTAATTATGCTATGTGTGGTGCTCTCTAACCTGTGCAGGGGGAATCTGGGCGTCTTCCGTCAAACTGCAGTTGTCTACCTGCTTTGACATCTCTCTCTCTTTCTCAGACGTTTTCAGATCAAACTCCAACTCAGCCGCCAGCTGCTCATCTCCAGAGAAAAGCTCCATCACCTCGTTAGGATAGTCCTGCATTGTTACCTGGGGGAGGGGACCACACAGAGGTTGGGTGCAGGCTCACAGAGAGGAGCCTCTGGACCACACAGTACTGCACATCAAGTCCCTCCTCAAATGAATACGCAGGTCTCACATGAAGGTAGGCCATGAGGTCTCTGAGGACCGGAGAGCGCTTCTTCTCCAGCAAGCTCTTCAAACTGATGATGAGAGGAACCGTGTTCTCAATGAAGGCCTTCTTCTGGACCTGTGGACCAAAAGCCGGAAACTGAGAGAAGCTCATCCAAAAGCCACAAACAATGTTTTACAGTGCCGTTTGATGGTTCTCTAAATGTTGAACTGCTGCTGGTTCCTTTTCTACTTGTGAGGGTTTCAATGAATGTGACACAACAAAAGTTTGGAGCATCTTGTTTTTTGAGATGCAACTAACTTGATTGCTCACCTGTGACACCACCTTCTTCTGTGCCACCTGCAGAACAGCCTTCATGATGGTGGCCATGTTCTCATCCTCTGGTTCCTCCCCCCCGGCGCCTTCTATCGGCGTAGACATGGCCTGCAGCTTCATCTCCTTCAGACTCAAGATGTTGAAAGTCTCTGACAAAACTTCAGCGCCATCTTCATCCAACTGCAGCTCCTCGTCCGCAAAGCATGCTGGTGAAGAAAGAGTAGAGGTTACAAGTGAATTCCTCCTTTCTTTTTAAAGCACGCACGCACACGCACCTAGGATGGTCTGGTTGATCTTGACAGTGATGTTGAAGCGCTGGGTGTCTGTGAAGTGCTCCAACAGGAAGCGGTAGATCCGAAACCGTTTCTCACGATGCTGAGGGCCTTTCAAGGAGAAGCGGCCCTTTTCTCTGCATTAAAAATGATTTGCAACGAGCAAATGAATATACACAAAAGACATACATACAGCCACATGTGAAGTGGATGACAGAAGGCAGCATCCTACCTCTCACTTTGAGGTAACCTGTTGTAGGACTTGTGTTTGTTGTAGTCGCTTAAGTGGAAGATGCACTCGATAAAGTGCTGGCTGAACATTTCTGGGTTGTCCTTCAGCAGCACTTGGACCAGGCAGTATTCACACAGACTGGGACAAGAAACCAGACGCACTTGGGTTTAGACAAAGTGTTGGATTTCTTTAAGCCCTCGCAGCAATATTGGGTAACAATACTAAAATAAAAATGTGTGTATGCTTGTTGTACCCAGCGCCAAAGGATTAATTCACATACGCATTGGATTATTGTCATTTCATGGAAAATCCTATAATATATCATGTAGCCCAGTTTTGATTGCTAAAGATCCACAGAACAAGTTGCTTCCAATTTTTTCCAACACAACCAGCAGCTTGGGGCCTTGATGTTCAGGTTATGTACTTTTTGTTTCTTTTAAATGCTCATATCTGTGCAAAAATCCTTTTTTTCTTTTATAGTCAGTTTATCTGTCTGATACAAGGTGAGCAGCGTTTCTAGATACATTTTGAAACAACCTCCCGGGTCTCTGCAGTGGCACACACTGGGATCTACCTGACGACTGAAGGGACCGGGTCAACCAGCGCCAGCATGAAGTGAAAGAAGAGGGAGCCCTTCCATTTCACAAATTCCTCCTGAAAAAAAGAAACTAATTGAAACTTAAGAATACAGGCAACTGGACATGGAAAACATGGCTTGCTAAAAGACCCTTAAAGAACAGCCTACAGAGGTGCAGTTAGTTAATGAAAGAGCAATAGCTAAAATACAGGGATAATCAAAGGGACTAAGAGATTCAAATGGGGCAACAGTTTTTTCTGTTCAATCAAAAAGAATAACCCCGGTCAAATCCTTAAAAGGGTACCAAGTTTGAAAGGGAATGGAGGTTAGCGTTTGTCCTTTAATTGCCTTGTCCATACAATCTAAATATTGTAAAAACAAACAGAGCACTAGCTTACAGCAGGGCTAAAACTCAGAGAGATGATCATTTTAACAAGAGACAACAGCCTATGCTTCATATTGTGTGTTTGGGAATAATCAGGGACTTGGTTGGGCTAAATCCAAAGTGGCCGTCACAAGAAATGACTCATCTTTGTCTCAATCCCCCCACAGTCTGGAGACCTCGCTCACAGGAGGAGAATCGGCGGTGGAAGATCGAACCCCCAAGTCAGCACCCCAACTCATACTCATACTCAGCCAACAGGAACGACGGTGCTGGGAATCGCAAATGCCTGCTGGAGCACTGGGTCTGACCTCAGCCACAGCAGCAAGCTTAAATATGCTGATGGGACGTGTACAATAGAACAAAATGCATCATAACATGCACGTAGTCTTGACCAGCCCTACTTCTTGGTCCTCAGTCCAAGGTGAGCGGACCATCAGCCGATGTTGTTTAAATGTAGGGGTGTCTTAAAGCTTGCATTCTCTCCACTGACCAGCAGAGGGCAACTCCTCTGGTTGTAGAGAAGACCATTATAAACATGAGTTTATGGTCTTAATGGTCTTAAGATGTTCAGTTAGGTAAAGGACAAACATGAGACTTCAAAAGAGCACCCGACAAACCGATGGGTGAGGTGAGGACAGAGTGGACGCTGCAGGGAGTCACTAGCCCCTCAAAAGGTACAACCGCTCTCACATTATGTCAACATTGTAACCTTCATATTCAGTTTATTTATTTAAACTAAAATCCTGGCCAGATCTGATACATTTTAACATGTCATCTGCAACTATCGTGGCGATGGTGGCGCATGGAGTAGCGTGATGCGCTGGGAGCCACAAGATTGGTGGTCCGAATCCCGGCTGCTCCATGTACCTTGTTGAAGTGTCCTTGAGCAAGACACCTAACCCCTAATTGCTCCCCAGGCGGAATGTAAGGGTTACAATTCAATGTAAGTCGCGTTGGATAAAAGCGGCAGCTAAATACCATGTAATGTAATAGGTTTCTTTACCCATTTTCCAACTCTGCTATACCATTACCGACAGCTCTCTCTCTTTACTGCTGGTGATTGAAGACTTGGGGTTTTTAATTAAGTTTTTGGAGTGCGGTATATTTGTCGACGTTTGACAAATGCAGGGGGACTGAAAATGCCTCATATTTGTTTTTTTAGAGTTAGCCCACATTCCATTGTTTTCAATTAGCTTGTCAATAGTTTGCTAGTTCTGATATAAAGGTCAACTAAAGTAAAACATTTTTATTTGACAGAGGAAAAAATCTAAACGTGAGCTTGAAAACTATAGGTATCAATATTTCTTTAAGAAGCTTCAATGAATAATTCATGAAGAAAACATTCATCTGACTGTAGCCTAGTGAAGAAAGCGTAGAACAGTTCCCACCTGCAGCAAGTTGGTCAGCATGATAAGAGTGTGCTCTCTGATGATTGCTTCGCTGTCTTGCAGACAAGCAGAGATGTTGGGGATGTAGTTGTCCACCCTGTTGGTGTATCGAATGCTCAGGTCACACATGATCACAACCAAGTTGTTACGCACGGCAACTTCCGTGCCAACCTCCAGCTCCCTGGCGAACACCGGCAGGTATTTCTTGACGAGTTCTTCGTGCTGTAGACACAGTTTGCCTGAATCCGGACGGACAGCCACGGGAAAGAAACTGTTAGATGTGTGATTAGAGGGCTGAAATGCATGGAAGTTAAGGCTTCAATCTCTAATGATACACAGGATCCATCATAAGAAAACGTAAAATCAGAAAAACTAGATGGCAAAATGCACAATTCGATGGTTCAGAAATGTACAAATCAATAGGTGAGGCTACGGTAAGCAGCTGTGCAACACATCCTGGTAGCAAAGTTCTGCTCTTTGAGAGACAGGGGCATCGAGATGGTTCCCTCATTTGCATGAATTGTTGGTCCAGCATACTTTATGCAAATCAGGTGTGTCCAATGCAAATTGTCACTTTTGAAAAATAAATAAATCTGTTAAACCAACTAGCTGTTGTCACTCTAAAAAGGAATACTTTAATCTCACTTGCAATTAATTCAGACCCACATTATGGAAAACGGGGACTTGTACCTACTAGCAGACCATCAGGTGTTAAGCTACATGACCCTGTGCATCCAGACAAAGTTTCCTGGACACGTACCATCACCCCACAACTTTGATTTAAAAGTAGTTCATGCAGACCTAGAGTATGGTGATAGAATGAGGCAAGGACCGGTTACCTAAAGTGAGGACTCCGTGGGCTCTGACTCTGGTGGGCAAAGAGTTTGCTTTGAACTGGGAGAGTGATGCCGGCAGCTCCTCATGGCCTTCTGTCACCATCATGGAGAGCATGTTACTTCAGAGGTCAGATTACATTTCAATGCCCAGAAATGTAGGGGTGGATTTTTTCTTTACTCTCAAAAGTATAAAAAAAAATAAAAACGAGTATTTGCATGAGAGGTGCTGTGAATGAACTGGTTCCCAGCTTGAAAGAGCTCCTGTGGGTGGCTAAATGTGTGTATTGCAAACTGAAAGAGAACGTCTTCTCCATTAATCTATCCGTAACACTTTGGATTCATGTTAATGTGTATTTAAAGACAAGTAATACAATTCTGATTCTAAAGACATTTAAATTTGGTTGAAAAAAATAATAAATAAAATTTAGCATTAATATATCTGTGTGCATTTTCAGGTACACATGACGTGGATAACCACATTCAGTACCCTATACCTTTCCTGCAATCACTTATTCTAAATGTTGATGCGCGCGCACACACACACACACTCACTTAAACTAATCTTGAAATGAGTGAGTTAGGCAATACATATACAAATAATACAAATATTTTTGTGCTCTTTCTTCAAAGCCACATCTTTCAAAAAGGACTACTTGAATATGTGTTAGGGGACTTTATTTCATAATGCCATTTATTTCCCAGCCTACTTTTTCCATGTTATATTCATGTGAGTGAAATTCAGACCAAAGCCCAGTGTTTCCCTTACCATTATAACGTATATGTGTTTGGTCCAACAGTGTTGAGGAGAAGACCTGTTTTTTTCCTCAAACCACCAAACCGGGTTTGTACCTTAGCGAGCAGGGGAACGTGGTTTCATCTGCCACGGTGATAATGCTCCTTACCTGCCAGTTTGTCAGAATGTATCATCAGGACGGACTCAACAAGCAGCACAGTCCGTTTGCTGACCTTGGCGGGACAGTGGAGTGATGCCACACCCAGAGTGTGGAGGTGTTTCACCTGGAAGACAGCGCATTTTCAGGTTCACATGACGCGGCGAACCACATTCAGTCCCCTACAACTTTCCTGCAATTCTCCTAAATGTTAATTTAACTGATGAGACAGCAGAGCTGTTGTCAGTGATCGGGAACAAGATTCAACCCTAAACATGACTTTTGCATGCCGTATTTTGAACAGATGAAAAACTGTCTGTTCTATGTCGAATAATAGAACGAAAAAACGTGCGCATCAGAAGAAGCCTTTAAATGAGTTCACCGGTGGCTATATTTAAATGTTCAAAGCACCCAGACATTTATGGTTTCATGATGACCACGTGTCTTTTTTTTACCATCCTGATGTGCCTATGAGCTCAGAGTCTGGCTTTGACGCTAAGAGCTCTGTTTCATTGCTCCTATGAATACCATGTCAGAGAACGGGGAGCAGAAGATGCTTTTAGAAGTGTTGTGTATAGTCTCACCATCAGCTCCTCATTCAGGTTCTGGGCTCCTTTTTCTCTCAGGAGGACGCTGGCTAAATAAGCCTCGCACACAGACATCAACTCACCACAGTGCAAGCTCAGAAAAGCCTGAGGAAAACAAAAAAAAAGATCACATCTGACGGGACGAACCTAGGGATGAGGTGTTTATAGAACATCATATCGGGAGATGCTATTTAACGCTGGATGATGAACTGTGACTCTGGCAGGTTTAGAGTCTGTTTGTAATTGACTTGTTTTGTCAACCATGGGCTGTTAAACTTGGTTATTTCTGCATTGATTTTGTATGTAATCTACTCCTGCAAAGATGTTTTTTATTTTAAGATTTGGATGGAATTGTTTTGCAATAGAATCATACATTTTGCACCACAACCTTTCTCATTACTAAACTGTATGTGAGGCAGTTGTAAAGGAAAAATCTCCAACCTGAGTCTGTTTGATGTCTTTGCTTCGGCCAAGTTGATAAAGTGTCTCCATGGCGGCACAGATTACCTCCAGAGACAAAGTAAAAGTCTTCAACCAAGACATCAGATCAGCTAGAGAGACCGAGACAGAAAGAGAGATTATGAAGTTTCCAAATTCCTGTCAAATCTCCCATCATGCCACACATATTGTCACTAACCAACTATCCTTTCCTTGGTGTCTTTGTTTAAATCCTCAGCAATGTCTCCCATCACACCCAAGATGTCACAGCAGGTTGTCACGGTCATGTTCTTTGATCTAAAAGCCATTTAAGTGGTTAAGTTAAATAAATGAAATCACCCAGGCAGCACTAGGTTCTCAGCTATAAATGTTGGCAATAAACTTTGAACACATCCCTCTCACCTGACCATACTGTGCCAGGCGTCCAGGATCTTCCCGTGGGGCACGCTGATGGACGAGGCGGTTACCTTGGAGAGCAGCAGCCAGGCCCCAGCGGCGTGATCTGCCTCCGTGTGCGAGATCAGGTTGGCGATGAGCACCTCTGTGAACTTGTTCTGTTTGGACCAGATGGTGAAGGCCCTGCTGAAATACCAGCTGGAGACCCGGCACAAGAAGCAACGTGAGTGACAGCAGTGGTAATCTGATGGCACCATTTGAATGTCAGTAAAGAAAGCTTTGTAATGATTCCTAATTAGAGCCAGCATTTTGAGAAGGAATCAAGCTATTATTATGACACTTTGAGGAGGGTGCCGGACACAAAACAGAGGATTTTCCTCTTCTTATCAATATTCATTTAGTTCTGCACAACTATTGTCAAGTTTGCAAAGAAACTGTAAACGAACAAAAGCATCAATTCCCTCCAGAGACTTCACAGAGGCGGAAAAACTAAGAGACATATTTTGAACAAATACGACTGACCCGTAATCTGGTACATGTTCATGTTAAAGTGAGTTAGCTGGGAAAGAGAGAGAGACCTGCCGCATTTTAAATAAATCTGAAAAATATAATTGTTCGGAGGATAGAGTAAGTAAATGTAGACTGAATGCAGCTGGTTCAACCTGAGGTTCCGGCACTCGCTGGAGAGCAGGCCCAACAAGTCCCAGGTCAGCCTTTGGCCAGCATCCAGGTGGCGGCTGGCAGAGTACGGTTTGAGCTGGCTCAGCAGGACCTGGTCCAGAGCCTCCAGGGCCTTGTCCCGCACAGAGTTCTCAGGGTCCACCAAAGCCGGCACTACACCCTGCAGCCACACCTTCTGCACCACGCTACTCTCTGGTTTAGCCTGGCGGTCAGAGGAAACACAAATTGTACAACACATTTCCCTTTCTCTCAGTTCATGTTGTTTGGGACTCACGGCGAGCAGCTCTGCGACGCACTGCATGGCTTTCTTCTTCACAGACACGGCCGGGTCCCTGCAGCGCTCGGACACCGTAGCCAGGTTCTCCCAGCTCAGCGGAATCACGCTGTGTTTCAGGAGCCCCACGAGAGCCTGCGTGGGGACGCAAGAGCACAAAGGTTAAAAGGGTCCTTTATTTGAATTAGTAACATGAAGCTCAGTTTTCCTGATACCTGCAGTGCAGACTTTCTGACGTGAGTCTTTGAGTCTTGTACCCGGCGCAGGAGGTGAGCCAGGTTCTCTTTTGCTGCATTGATCAAACATATCAACACACTTTCAATGTATACACACATACACTAAGGTGAAACGAGTTCTTGCCCATATATTTAGAAGATGCCAATGCATTGATACAATAAAGATCATTTGAATGGTCGATCCTCACCTTCACACTGGAAGCTGTCTGCGCTGGTGATCTCCACAGTCTTGAACGGGAGAGTTTGGTAGCTTTTCTGAGTCCGATGGCAACTAAGGCTTTCTGAAACACACAGTCACATTTCTAAAAAAAAAAAAAAGAAATCAACACTTCCAACAACAAACAACTATTAATACCTGGGTATCAAACCTCTATACAAGAGGTCACTAACTGGCGATCCGGATCCGGACCAAAAAGAGACTAATGATTAACGACTAACGATTAATGTTCTATTGTAGTGTAAAGCCTAGTTTATGCTTCTGCATTTTCAGAGAAATGCAAGGACACACAGACGCAAGAGCCTCTTGCTGCCTTTTCACCGCCTCTTGCATGCGTTGACCAATTTTTCTAGACTCAGCGTCAAAAGCTACGCAAGCTCACGCAGTCCGCAAGGCTGTGATTGGTCTACTAATTACATCCTTACCGGAGTCTCTACATAATTCCGCCATTATTAAAAAGAAGAATTTTTTACGAGAGACGAAAACAGTTTGAAGAGTTTTTGTTGGAAGAAATCTGTGAATATGACCACTTGTACAACCCGTCATTGGCGGACTATAAGGACGCCCGATGGCGTCCAATTCATCTCTGCAAACGTCGGTTTGCCGGTCGAGTGGTGCACAAAGTTGTGGAGGAAAATACGACAACTAGAAATGCATTATGTAGGTATGGCCAATTCCTGCATTCTGCAAAAAAATACAGAAATAATATTTTTGTAGTAATTTAAGGTTTAGTACTAGTTATAGTTGTAATTGTGGTAGTAGCAGTAAGTACTAGTTGTACTAGTATTTGAAAGAGCAGTTCGTATTTGAACAAAACAACTTCATTCTGTGCTTTATGGTTGAGGTACAGATAATCATTGAGGCTTTTATTTTGAAATAATGGAAATGGGTGAGGGGGGGGTTGGGAGAAAGAATGTTTGTCATTCAAAATAAATAGACTTGGTACTTGTACAGCGCTCTTCTAGTCTTCTGACCACTCAAAGCACCTTAACACTACATAACATCATTCACCCATTCATACACCAATGACAGGACCTACCATACACAGTGGCACCTGCCCATCAGTAACTAACATTCACACACTGTAGTCACAGCTAGAGGAGCAATGCTGGGGTTAAGTGTCTTGCCCAAGGACACACTGACATGCAGGTTAGCCTGGGATCAAACCAACAACCCTCTGATTGGAGGACGGCCGCGAAAAGTGAATAGTGTTCCCGTGAAGTCAAAAGTGCCATTTTATTTTTACTGAACTCTGACACGACTCTCACTCTGTCTCCACTCTAAGAAACGCAATACACAAACTTGGTCCATGGTCATGAAAATACTCATTTAACGTTACATGGACTTCACATGCCGCTTAATACCCAACTGAGATCGGCTTGTGTCGCTCTAAAAAGGATCCTTCCACCGACCACTTTCCGCACTCGGCGCTACTGCAGTTATTCCTGCATGTCCTGTCGGGTTTATGAGTCTACACGCTCCATTAAAGCCGCTGCCCCCCCACTACGCTACAGCGGCTCATGTGCCTCTTCAAGCGCGTTCCTGCCAATCACTTCTAACAGCTTGTCGAAGGATCTAAGCATCATTAAATGAATTCAAAACTAGAAGAAGAGGCGTATTGTGAGCGGCTGTACGCTCTCGTTTAACTTCCATTTAGTTAATTGTCATCACCCGATAACAGATCTACATCAATGCATTCCAACCAACAACTTCCCCACACAAAGACGTCACTCTCTAGGTCGTCTTCAACAAAAAAACGTTTTTCCACCTAGTGTTTTGAATTGCGTTGCAACACACGCTAGTATTTTAGAACCATGAATTGAAACGATTCCATCAACATAAGACGCAAACGTAGACCCAGGTTTTTTTCCCTGCTTTTTTTCCTTTGTATCCTGCTGCAAATTTTGTAAATGATAAATCAATGTTCTGCATAGATTAAGCCACTCTTTATTATTATGATTATAAACGAGTGGCTTAATCTCTATAAAGCTGACAACACACAAACATTTCTTTTACTGTGAAAAAATGTCCGTGTGGCAGCTGAACCAAAGTCACACAAAGTAGTCACATTATGCTCTAACTGGACCTCTTTACATATTAGTTTAATACCCCTGCTCTATACATTTAAAACAGTTACTATGTGTTAGATCCTGACCCAAGTTTAGTTTGAATCATTCAAAAGAAACCAGCCGGTGTCCCGGGGGTCTGGTCCCCGCTGTCTGTCAAGATTCATCTTTTCATGACCCAGCGAAGAGTCTCCAAAAAAAGCTCTTCCCTATTCTGAGAGACATGTTTGTCACAATCAGCCTCTGTGGTGCACAATAATCCAATGATCGTACCTTCTGTGATTTCGCCTTCCAACACTGTCTGGGTTCCAGCTAAACACAGAGAGGAGACGAGTTACTTCAGTGGAAATGGATCAGCACAGAACAGTTTAAGATACAAACACAGCAACACACATATATATATGAATATCACCTCACATCTCTTAGCGCTACAAAGTGCTTTGCCAACGTAGTTTCAGATCAGACCAAATTCATTACATCTACACAGACTTTGTGGGGAAACAAGTCTGTTGTTTTGTTTGGAAAAACTTAAATAATGTTCCACCGTAGTCAGAATTACTTGGATGACAGAAAGTCTGTGCTCTCTCACAGAGGCATCTTTTGTTCTGGGTCATCTTATATTTAAGATATTTGTGCGTCGCTGTTTATAATCTCGTGCTGCTAAAGATGATTGTCTACATCCAATGTCGATTACCAGTACTTAGTGTTTACCCTGAGCCCACCAGTTTGTCCAGGGTTATCTTACAACTATATATTCCCACTCCACGTGTGTCAATTCTTTATCCTGCTTTCAAGTAGAATTTGATAAATGTCCTTTTTTAAAATGATTTTACACTGGTGTCACGCAAGAATTCTTCTAACACCCAACCTGTGTGTTTCTACTAGTCCAAAGTGTGTGTGCGTGCGTGTGTTCTCACTGGCAGAGAAGAGGTTGTGGACCGCCCGGGTGACGTTGAATGAAGGCAGCTCCAGACACTGCGCCAGACTGGCCAGGGCGTGACTTTGGACCGAGGGCGATTCATCGACCCGCCGGGCAAACAGAAGGTTCTGGATCAGGAACTTGTGCGACAGGAAGCAGGAAAGATCTGCATCCTGACACTCCTGCGGCCCCCTCTCGGGCTGCTCCAGCAGAACCATTACCACGTCCACAGAAAACAGCCGGCACACCATCTGCAGAATCCAGCAGAGCTCAGTGCACACAACAATTTGACAGGATGAAACAAAGCCTGACTACTGTTCAGACTATAGCTTTCAGTCTATGGGGGATATTTTCTGCCGGCTGAAGGCTTGAATATATATCTGTCCTTAAATGTTGCCTTTATTAAACCATTTTCAAAATTATTAGGACTACATGTCCTACAGTGGACTGGCTCTATAGACAATGCATTGGCAAAATATTTTCATGGATGACAGAGACACCCCCCTGGGGGATGTTATGAATATACAGTACATTTTCTGTTTCACAACCAACAAACCTGCTTAAGACAGAACGTCATTGTTGGGTTCATGCTTTGAAGCATCCAAAGTATTGTTCGGAATCTTTTTCAGACTTTTTATTGTTGGAATGTTACCTTCATCATGTTCATGTTACCTTTGAGCTATTGGAGAATTTAAACAGCCACTTGATGAAGCAGGCATAGTCTTTACTGCTCATCTGGGACGTCAACATACCCACAGCCTGGGCTCCGTGGCTACGAAAGTCGCTCTTCTCCACCATCTAAACAGAGATTGGGATTGGGCTAGATGCTCTGAACTCTCACAGACGGGAAGTGCATCATACCAACAGGTGGCTGCAGGATTTACCTGGAAGCAGATATGCTGCAGGAGGATTTGCAGGACAGGCAGCGCTATCTCCTTCAACTTATCCACAAGATGACTGTAATAAAACACATGAAGTATGTACGAAGTCATACATTTAAATGGCTAAAGAGTAATCTGTAGTCTGTTCTGATGAGCCAACAGAAGTAATTTGGAATTTGAAAGAAGTAAATCTACAATTGATGAAAACAAAGCTGTTTACCAAACAAAATGGATGGTCTGGTCCCGGGTGGAAAGGACAGACTGGCTGGGTATGAGGAGCGATGGTTTCCCTCGGCCTTCTTTATTCATCATCAGGATGATGTAGAGAAGCCGGTGGAAGACCCTCCGCAGCGACTGGACAACAGAAACATCACACACACATACAGCGAGTGAAATAAGTCACCATTTGTCTCAGTAAATATATTTCCAAAGGAACTATTGACCTATTGGCATTTTCACCAGAAGTTGGTAACAACCCAAGTGATACATACATACAAAGAAACCAAAACAAAGAAGTTCAGAAATAAAGTTATGTGTAATAATGTGAAATGACGCAGGGAAAAGGTATTGAACACATGAAGAAAAGGAGGTGCAAAAAGTTATGGAAAGCAAAGACAACAGCTGAAATATACACATTTTTGTATATGTGTGTATATGGATATATATGTATATCCATGTATATACATTTAGTGAGATATGTTCAAATAGTGGACCATGATGACTCCAGCTTACTTCTTTCTGGTCTCCGTGTTTAGACGAGCAGAGCAGCTGCAAGCCGCAGAATGCCATCTCAGGCACACTCCTCAGCTGGGTGACATCCCTGTGCAGAAGCAACACGAACATCAGTTCTCCAAAATCCTGCACAGATTCTTTTACCACGGAGAGAGGTGAAGGCGAAAACTCACTGTGGAGTCGCAAAGGTCATCTCCCCAGGGACCGGCTCAAAGTGCAGCAACTTGCAAAAGATCTGCGGATGAAACAGAAACACGTTGGAAGGGCAGCAGGTGGTGCGGAGCGAGGGCGGAGCAATGACACCACCAGCTACCTGCGTGCAGTTGTCGGCACTCTGTGGTCTGTCTCTGAGCGGAAACGCCTGGAGGAGTCTAAGGAGGCTTCGAACCAGGAGAACCACAGCATCCCTGATCTTTACCAAGTCCTGGGCGGAGAAATGAAGCTCCTCCTCCTCCTCCTCCTCCTCTTCTTCGTCATCTGCCTCGTTCACTTCCCACTGAGGACAACGGAGACAGGCAATATCATTTCCCAAAATCCTTTACACTTCATTAGGTCCATAAAAAAATGTGTTTGTTTGGTTTCATGTTCTGTTTTGTTTCCCTATATTTGGTGTTTTTTGTTTCATCATATTTTTTTTAAATTCACATTTTATCATAAGAAAGAGCGGTTTATCACATAGTAAAAAATGTGAATATATTTAAAAATGTATTGATTGATGAACTTATACCACAACATTGTATTTTAAAGTTATGAAGCATGTACCCTAAATTCAAAGAACATTTGTGTGGCCCTCCCCCATGGTTCCCCTCTCCCGGCGTCAAACACTAGCATTGGCAGAGAAAATCCCCCCTTAGTAGACATTCACTCTAACTCTCACATCATGGCAATCCCAGAAGGTTGAATTAACTTAATCAACCTGCTGGGTAGCACCACATGAGAGGCCAGTGTTTGTGCCCGCTGTGTTACCTCGTATCTGTTGGCAGTTTGGGGGGGGTTCAGAAGGAGGACTTTACCTGTGGAGCGTCTTTCCCCTGCGGTTTGGAGCGCTTGCCGTCAGCCTGAGAACTCTTTGGGCCGTCCTTCTTGCGCTTCTTTCTGGAGTCCTGAGGCCAGCAGTGAGAGGTCAGATCGGAACACGTGTCCAGCAGAACTTCATGGAAAACCTTGGCGGCGATGCTCCCTGGAAGCAACAATTTATTTTTCTTTAATTGTGTAATCATGAGTGTATAACAAAGTTTTACTGCTGATGTTCCTTTTATAGTACGCTACATATAGTACAGATGTTTTGTTATACTATTATAGATGAATATGCCAGTGTTGTATTTGTGGTATTAGGGCTGGATGGTATGGCCGAAAATCCATACCACGGTATTAAGAAACATTCTGACGGTTTCACGGTATGGCTTTTTCAAGTAAATGCATTAATTCATTGACCCCGAAAACGACCACGGCTACCCGAACAGCTGCTCAACTTGCTCGAAACTCCCTCCAAACAGACACCGCTCCTCTCTTGGGCACATGTTGTGTTGGTGCATCTCTGGTCGCTCGTTATTCCTCCTGTATCGCTCTTTTCCGTAGCAACAGAGTTAGTTAAGTTACATCTGGTTGTGAGCTGTACCCAGCATGCAGTTCGGCAGGGACATTTTTTATAAATTTGCAGTTATTAGTATTACAAAATGTTGATGTGTCTCAAGCTGTTGTGTTGTGGTGTTTTACCCTGTAAAGAGAGTTTGTTGTGGGTTATTCATTGTTGTTATAAAGTTATAACCATGACTCACTCTCAACACACGTAAGACAACTAGCTCCAACCGCCGGGCGCTCTGTGATGGCGTGTAAAAATAAAATCTGCCGCCTGTCGAAGAGCAACTTTAGTTGTTATGGCGTACACCAGTATGAACGACCATTAGGAGATCTTATAACTGTGTCCCGTTTGAGCCGGTGTACCGTGCAGCCCTATGTGGTATCTGGGGTTGCAAAGGGCGGAAAGTTTCCACGGGAATTTTGGCTCGGGGATTTGGGGAAGCCTTTCGCGGCTTTTTGGGGTGCATCAAAAAGCGAGAGTAGGGCAACTTATCACACTGCAGTAGGGCTATTGAGACCACACTACTGCAGGGCTGACGAACGGTTTGGCCGGACGGGGGAGAGGGGAAGTAGTCGGTCCGCTGGCTGCCGTCGGTAATCTAAACATTGGCCAAATGCTTCAAACTTTCTGAACACATACAGAATCCCTTTGTGTTGATTTCTAAAGCCTCATTAAGACGTACTTCACTTTATTTAAGACGATGCGCTACTTGTAGGTCTCTCTAGTTTGAAAAAAAAAAAATACACTTGGCAAACCCATGGTTGTAAGACACTCATTTACAGGTAATTTGCATGAAGGACTAAACTAAACGCTACTAAAAAAGTATGACGCGAGGAAAAAGCAATGGCAGAAAGTTGATCTGTTTCAGGGTGATAAACCACGCCCCCTCTCAGCTGCGTCGGGCGCGAATACGCGATACACGCAAACTGACCACAAGAGTCCTGCTGCGCGTTCAGAGCGTCTGAGCAAAACTGGTCACTGTTTGGGAGTCAGATGTTGAAGAAGTGGACAGTGAGGAGGACGTTGAAAACATTTAGAGAAATTAAAGGATTAAAAAAAATGTATGAATGAAAAAATTCTTCACAAAATATCAAAAAAGTAAAAAATATCATTTTTTAAAGTTGGATTAGAAATGTTTGCATGCATGTCTGCTTATGACGAGGTAAATACAGTTAAATTACCCCAGAATTTCCAGTTTATTCCAGTTAATTCACATGGAAAGTTTCCAACTTTGAATTTTGCAACCGTAATGGTATCAAATCATTTTTGTGTTAAATATAGAATAGAAAGTGGTATGATCCCAGCAATAAATGCCACACATCTGAAGCACCACGATCCTGGTCTACCAGCGACAGAGTACAGGCGTAGCAACATCGTATCAGCATTTAAGGAAGGGGTTTTGAGTCCAAACGGGCTGAAGCCATTACAGCAACAATTGATTATTCAGTATTGAGTAGAGAAACAGGGTATCAAGTCGTCACAATTCATGTTGCACTTACAGAATCAGAACAGAACAGAATCGACTATTCTAATGTTTTATTTTGAAAATTGAACCTTAAGTTGTATATAAAACTATAGCCAATAGTACTTTTGTACTGTGTTTTTGGACTTCTTTACTTAATGGAAAGCAAAGTTATATTTGACTTCTTCTCCTTTTCTTTGCTGATCCAAGCCGTGATGTGAGGTTTATGATCGGTTGCACCCCTAATGAATAGCATTATCTCATGTTTTCTCAAGTTTTTGGCGAATGTATAATCAATGGATCAGGATCTGCCACAGGTTTCTTTCAAAAAATGTAATCTTACAAAATTACATTGAGATAAATTAATAGTATAGTAATAATTGACCAAAAGATATTTTAAATCATTAGAAATCAGAGCACAAACTGAAAACATGAAAAAATATATCTAAATAGCTAAAGAGTCTACTTGTAATTATTCTAGAACACATATTCATTTTCAGCAGTTGTTTTTCTTTCTTTTCCATAACCTTGGTCAACAGTTTGCTCATAAAAATGTCTCATTAGAACCAGATGTTGCTTTGTCTCTCCTTAGCTACTGTAGAAATATGGTGGTGCAGCACAATTGAGAAGTAGCTCCATAATGCACACTGCAGGTTATAAACATAACAACACATGTCATTCTACTTGATTTGTGCAATTAGATGCCCCCAAACTACCATCACCTGTACTGAACTTCAACAAGCTGGACAGTATCGTCTTACTGTTATTCGACAGAAGAAAACCACACTGCTGTGTTTTAACATCTCCATGGCGCTGTAGCAACACTCAATGCAGACTTTCTTGCGTGTGTGTTATTTCTCAGATATTCTCACCTTGGACTCCCAGGAGCAGCAGGTAGAGGGAGGCTGCATGCAGGCTGCTCACCCTCTGCTGGACGTTGGCACTTTTAGCTTTTCCAGCCAGAACAAAGAAGGACAGCACAGCCACTAGGGACTTGATGGACACGTGGTTCTCTCCCAGAATCGACCAGATACTCTGCAGTGCAAAGACAGTTTATTGCTGCTACCAGAAAAGAAAAAGTACACAGCCTTTTGGGGGCACCTAAGGCCAGCTGCATTTCTGACACATACATTTGGATTTGTTTTCCATGGAGGAGAGGACATGAGATTGAGTTTTTACCTGTAAAGCTCCGTCTTGTTGGTCCACAGCATGGTCCAGCAGACACTGGTACAAAGTTCTGAAGTCCTTGTCTCCACTGACTGAGAGTTGTTCCGCTATGGTGTCATCCAGTGGTTTCCTCTCTGTGAACTCCAAGTCCCACACTGCGTTCACCCAGGCTGCAAAACACAACCATCATATCAAGTCGCCAAGTGAGCAGTACCGGTTTTCTTAACCTGAAAGAGCTCCATCCTTCTGAGGGAGAAGGTTTTACGCATCAAAGATCTGTTGAAGCAGCTGCTAAAACCAGCCAAGAGTTCAGCCGTAATTATACGCACGCATTCTTTACCCCGCCACTTACTAGTTAATGCTAAACTAATCTTGGTCTGGAGAAGCCCAAACCGCTGGGTAAAAAGTTAAATGGAGTTAGGTTATGTGTGTGGAGTTAGTTCTTCCAGTGACGTGACGCGGGTCAGGGTACATATCCCGGGAAAGCGCTCCGCGATGTGTCAACATTGCACACATTCAATTTCGCGTGGTCTCTATATGCAATACGATAGAAAAGATTGTTTACAACGTACAGAAATACACATTATTTACCTTCGGGGATTTCATTTAACCTCAGAAACTGCAGCGCGGATATCAGAGACATCTTGTTTACGTTTTTGAATCAGCCCGCCCAAAAGTTAACACTCTTTTACTCATGCGCAGTAAAGATGTCGTCACTGATATGTACTCCTTTAAGCCTCATTACCGCCACCGTCTGGTCCGGAGTACGTTCTGTTCGCTTTGTTTGTTCAAGTAGGGACTGCAGCCTAAAAACAAATATATATAGTATGAAAAGATACGACATAATCAGTAGCTAGTTTGAACAACCGAGCACCGATGTTATAAACATCCAAGCAGGGAAATTAAAAAAAACATTCAGAACATTGATTGAAACAAGTTCAGTTCTCTCATCAAAAACACCAATACGGTTTGTGTCTTATAGATTATGGATTATGGATAACAAATGTCCCTAAAATAAACCCTGCAGTATTGTTATGAGACATAATTTGATCTACAATGAGCGAGACATTGTTTGAAAATATTCCTAGAAATAGTATTTTTTTAAAGGAGGTTCCTTAACTGTTGGATCAAGCTTATATACTGTAGGTCACAATAATGACCGTACAGTTTGCGTTTTTTAATGGACTTATTTTTCCTTGTATTGGAATGTGCGCTCTCTCCATCATCAAGACCACCAGGAACGTTTTCGTCATCCATGCCCCCCCAAACAGGATGACCGACTCAGATCAGACCAAAGCTTTTAAATCAATCAAACCCAATTGTTGTTTTGAATAAACCATCAGTGCAGAAACACAGGTACCATTCCAAGTTGGATGTTGGGGGTTTAATACACAACAAGACCTCCAACTTTATTGATGAAAATTTTAAAAAAAGGACTGTACAGCAGATGTTTGAGTTATAAATGGACTTCACAACCCATAAACCCTTTTTTCCACCCGGTTGTGATAAACTAATGATCATTTTCCTTGGCTAGTTTCAGGCTGCGTCAAATTTGATTTGCAAATTAGCTAATGATCATTTTCCTTGGATAGTTTCAGGCTGCATCAAATTTGATTTGCAAAGTAGGCAGGCTTGTCAATAAACACTTTAAACATTTAGGCTACCGAACTACGTGAGGTAGCGTAGCAGTCTACGTATTAATCTACCAAGCATGTGTGGAACCTGGCTTCCCGTTTAGGAGCATAATTGAGGTTTAACAAATTGTATTGATAATGAACGAAATGTTTCAGTGCTAAATGGGTCTTATTAAAGCGGCATAAATATGATTAGTGACATTGAGAAAGTCACTAAGACTGTGAGAAAGTTTTGAAACAGGGAAATGGGTGATGGTGGCGCATGGAGTAGTGCAGTGCAGTGCGCTGGGGGCCACAAGGTTGGTGGTTCAAATCCCGGCTGCCACATGTGCCATGTCGAAGTGTCCCTGAGTAAGACACCTAACCCCTGATTGCTCCCCAGGCAGAAAATAAAATGCACGGGTTATAATGCAATGTAAGTCGCTTTGGATAAAAGCGTCAGCTAAATAACATGCAATGTAATGGAAAGACAAGAGGATAGCTGTTGGATGACCCGCTCTGTTTGAAGCACACTGACGCCTTTATGCTCCCAGTCACCGGACAACCGTCCAGAAAGGATCTGCTCAGCTGAGCACATCCATCTCTTTTTCCATGGCCTCAAAGTTATTCTCCAGGCTGTACGTGGCCCATTTGTTGAGCCTGCTGTACAGAGGCAGTCCTTTCCTTTCTCTGTAGAGGTAGATACCAGTCACCCTGTTCCAGTTGGTGCTGCAGATGGGACTGGCCCTCTGATGCTCAGCCAGCTGCTCCTTCTCCTCTGCCTCCAGAGCCACGAAGCCAAAGAAGCTTTTAACGTTCTCCGCAGCCAGTAGCCGGGCATGTACAGCCGCAGTGCGCTGGAAGAGGGTCCTTTCGTTAGACCGATACTGGGACCAGTAATCCTCCTGCTGGTAGCCAAGTGGAGAGGCGCAGCGCTTCAAGCACAGCATCAGGAACACCGTCAGGGACATTACTGCCACCAGCAGCCAGCCAAATAGCTGAAAGGATCAGAGATCATTCAGGTGAACACTATTTGCAGGTTCCGATAAAATGGATCAGGTACACGTTAGCTGGTTCATATGTATACTTTTGTCTAAACTTCCCCTCATAACATCCTTGCAAGAATCATATATGCTGGGATCAGTCATGTGATGCCGCTTGGCTCAAAGAAACTTTTCTTTATTATACCCATACTTACACAATTAAATAGGGATTATTATAACATTAATATATGTTGGAATATAGAAACCATTTCTCGTCACAATGTGAGGTTTCGGTAGTATACAGAGAACGCAATGAATTTGGCCACCTGCACTAATGACTGAGATGCTGCACAGAAACAGTAGGCAATATGCTTTAACCATAAATACTCCTAGCATGTAAGGTTGTAGGTGTGTTTTTATACAGAACCGGACAAGCTGTTTCCATATGCCTCTAGTGTGTAAGCTACACTGTAAAAAAAAGGTCAAATGACTAGCAGCAACGGCTGCCAAACAAAAAACATCAAATTAAGGACAAATAACTAGATTCAAATGAAGTGTGAAAAACTATAAAATTACAGGAATTTTACAGAGAAACACATTAATTTTATACATTTTCTCTGCACGAGCAAACACCCTCAATAAAGTGATATCACAAAAGTTTTTGCAGTAAAACAATATTATTTTACAGATTTGTCCTGTAGTAGCCAGCCAATCACAGGGCTATCACAGACAAAAACAACCATTCACACCCACACACCTACAGGAAATTTAGAGTGACCAATTAACTTGGGGAGAACTGTGGTGGAGTCGTATAGGACCTTTTTACTGTGAGGCTGCAGTGCTAACCACCATACCATTGTGCCGCCAACATATATATATGTATATACATATATATATTTAGATATGTACACAATACCCTCTATTAAAGGTGTTTCATTGTAATACTACAGGAAAAATCTATAAAATAAATGTGTTTCTCTGTAAAATTGTTATGGGAAAGTCCTGTAAATGTATGGTTTTCGCACGTTATTTGATTTTAGTTATTTTACCTTAATTTTACGTGTTTTGTTTGGCAGCCGCTGCTGCCAGTCATTTGGCCGTTATTATACATGATTTGAATGTAATTTAAGAAAACAGTCAAATGAGAAAAACATTTAATTTGTCATTATTAGCATAGCACTTAAATTTACATTTGGGTTTTGCACATAATTTAAAAAAACAGAAAAATGACTGTAAAAATGTAGTTATTTTCCATAGCAATATGATCTTTTTTCACAGTGTAAGCTAAGCTAACGGAGTCCTGTGCATACATACTTTAAGATTTATTTTTGGCTTCACTGTTTTTTGTAAAGCAAATAAATTAAATAAAAGTTTTCATGGCACGGGTTTCAATTGATATTGAACATCTGTAATAGCTGCACTAAACCGATGTCAATGGACTGTCCAGTGAGAACACAAATCAAAGACTTTACCTGGGATTCATATTTCAATCGTCGCTCAACTTCGCCACAGAAGCTTTGCAGTTCTGTTGGAACACTGTCTCGACATGGGAAGTTAGCCATTACTTTCAACCCTCGAGCTAAAGGGAAGCCCTCCAGGGTGCCGGGGTCGACAAACTCGCTGAGGGCACACATGTAAGCCTGGCCCTGAAGCAAAGAGAAAACCACCCACGTTATTGGAGCCACCAGACTCCGACCGACGATGGTTCCCAAGAGAGCGAAGGCAGAGGCTCCAGACAGCTTTCGGCAACTTCGGAGGCGACACTCAGACACCAGGTCCCACGTGCTCTTGTTCATCATTATTCCTACCAGAAAAAAGGCCAGCGCCGGTACACCTATGGCAGCGAGGCCGTAAAGGTAATTCCTCCCAGACGAACAAGGACATTCAAAAGCAAAAACGTTGAATGCGGTCTGGCTGGCCACAGTGCCCAGAGCAATCAGACCGTTGAAGATCATCACATCTTTACTCTTGAAGAAGAGGGCCACAAACTTAAAGTTTTCTGTGACGAGTGCTGCAGCTGCCATGTTTGGATGTTGGGTGTTGATAACTGATGATAACACCGAAGAGCTGTGAGTTTGGTTTACAGGAATGTTGCGCTGCAGACAGAGAAAGAAATGAACTATTTTTTGTTTTCAAAGTAGCACAATGGAATGGATTATTATTGTAGTGTGAATGTTTTGTGAGGAATGGATTCACTTAAGTTTAGGGACGCAAACACAAATATGGTCCCAAAAAAAAGAGGTAATTGAAGCCCTCGCCCCGCGGCAAATATTCATATATTTACATTGCCACCAACCCCGCGAAATCCCCGACCCACCCCTGTTACGTTGACTTTGCATATTATGCCATTGACGCGCTTTAAGTTTGTTCATTCAAAATGCTCGCACACCTTGGACAACTTCACTCGAACAGACGTGTGTGTCATGTGACTCTCAACAACCGCTGGCGCGGCTGGCTGCTCTTTTCTCTGCATCGACTCGGCTTATTTACTTTTGCTCCGCGCTCATCTCCGCAACCCAGTGAGTGACGTAATAATCACGCGACACAACGAATCAAAATTATTATCAGACCCTCCCCCTCCTTAAAAAAAACTCTTTGGATCTGCAAGATTCACTCAAGTCACCCAAACTGACGTGAAAAAAGCGAGAGGTGCCGAAAAGTGTGCTGTCTGCATCCCTGTAAGTTGCAGAAAATAAGTCAAACACTGAAGTCATACTTACTCAATCAAAAAAGAAGTCAGAAACTCAGGGAAACGGACTTAAATTAATGTTTTGTTTAAATGTTTTTTAATAAATCCTGCCACTTCATTGAAAGCAAAGAAAATCATGCAAACTCACGCTCTGCCAGTGTCCTGAGGCTGGACATGTGACTCAGACTTTTTAATCCAACAGCAAAGATTGTTAAAAAATTTCCAAAAACAAAATCAACTTAATACATAAGACTGGAAAGAGAGGTTGCTGCTTTGAAACTGTTAGCAGTCCAGGCACCAGTGATGACTCAGTCAGGAACTGCCCTCCGGTTTCCTCCTCAATGGAACAAAATGTCGTCTATAAATGAAAACATGTGTTGCTCACAGCGCCATATTAAAGAAAAAAACAGGGCAAACCAGGAAATGGGACGCTGCTCCAAATGACCAGTCTAGCTTAACTAAACAGCTCGACTAGTACTCGAATGCCTAGATAAAATAACCTACAGGCAATTCTAACTATTTTAAAAAAGTTCTTACCCTTCGTCCTTATTTTGAAAAAATCTCAAAAGATCAAGTTTCCTTTCCTGTTTTTATTGTGTTTGCATAAAAAAAAAGAAATCCTAGCGCTGCCGTTTTGAGGGAAAGTTTTTAATACTACTGAATGAAAGGAAAATTATAAAATATTACTGTACAAACATTGGTTACACACAAGTCAGAACTGCCTACCACCATGCAGTAGAGAAACACAATTAGCTGTGAGAAGCACTGACAACACACAAGAGCTTGAACAAAAAACACTGACAAATGGAACAGAAGCTAACTCCATGGCAAAATCTACTTTGGTATCCGCTATTTGGCTTGTTACTGTATATTTATTTGTAAATTACTTAAAAGGCTGCGAGAATTTAGGAAACGTAGCAAACTAGAGCCACTCACTAATTGCCCAGCTGTAGATGTGCGGGAGTTCACACTGGATGGCTTACATCAGATAACACTTAGTGGATTTAGATACCAATCCTATTACTTTTTGCAAACAGAGACGTTTTCTTTCACAATTCTTTCTGAAAGTTGTCTGGCTTAGCTGTGGATGTTTAGTCTTGATCCTCCAATTTGTCAGCCTTCTGTTTATTTTCTTACCCAACAAAAATACTGGTAAAATATAGCCTCACTTTAAAAAAGTTAATGTTAGCTAACTAATTTGCCAATTTATAGATGCAGCTGCATCATAAATCATCAATCATTTGCTTTTAGCCGCAAGAAGCTTATTGCTCCCTTGCATTAAGGCAGTGTTACTTTTGGCAGCTATTTTTGATTTAATCTTAGCCTTTTAGACGAAAATGCATATTTTAGTCACTTTAATCCTTCTTAGTTTTAGTCTAGGTGTCAACGAAAACTAATTAAACTCATTTTCTCCCTTCTAAGGCCAAGGGACCCCCTGCATAATAGTCTAGCTTGCAGTACTTAAGTAGTCCGTTATGGTGCGTTTTCACCGAGCGGTACGGTACGGTGGCCGAGACGGTTTAACGGCGTCCTCTCAAGATGTGCTGCGTGAACTGGTTGAAGTGCGCGTGTCTCCAAACGCTGGCTCACTGTCACCAGAGAACGGAGCAGCCAGGTCCACATGAACATCTCTGCTGGCCGACCAGCCCCGAGCTGTGAAACGGGTCTTCATCTCCACACACATGGGTCTCTGGCTTTATCCTTTTAACAGTTAGCTAAACTGAGCCAGCGGAGCTAAAGCAAGGAAGCCACGCTCACACCCGCCCACGTGTAAAATAGTCGCGGTCCGTAGGACCACCGCTGTCCCCACAGTGACCGAGCGGGACCGAGCGGTCCGGGTTCGTGGATGACACTTAACCGCCGTACGGGGGGTTACTTTGTCCATGTCTGTGCATGCGAGGGGAACAAAGTATTGTGACTTCGTCACCACCAACATTTTCGTCTCGTCTCGGTAACGATATTTAGAATAGATTTAGTCGGTTTTCGTCTCGTCTTAGTCATGGGAAAAAGGTCGTTAACGAACCATTTGTCCCAGTTTCCGTCAACAAAATGAACACTGCATTAAGGAGAGTTGGTTTATATTACATATCTTTACAGGGTGACGGTGGGTGCAGTGCAGTCCTTAGGGCTGCACACTACTCCTACTGTGTGGGACGTTAAAAATGTAAAACTGGGTTACAAATACAATGCAAGACGCTTTGGATAAAAGCGTCAGCTAAATCACATGTCATTTAATGTGATAACTTCATAATGTTGTTTTTTAAGTGCCCCTTCAAAGCAGTCTAAAAGTTTATTTAGCACTTTTTATTTAGAGTCATAGTGTTATTTGATTCCATAAGGCCATTTGCATGTTTCCATCAATCTGTGAACCACCATATGTAAACTAGTGAGGCAGTCAAATTACTTTGGCCCAGACAGTGCCTATTGATTTTAGAAGTGAAAAACACATAATAAAGCCAAATACCTAAATCGTGACATAAAGGAACTAATTTCATAGATCAATCAGTTAACCATTGTAATAAAATGCCTTCTGAGGGAATGATTCACTCCTGTGAGGATCTCTGTGGCAGCTACAGTAGCTCAATGACAGTTGCAAGATGAAGTTCATTGTTCGGAATCATCAGTCATCATAGTCAGTGGATCTTGGACCTTATATCTGTTGGACTTTAATAAAACCTACTACTGCAAAGCCCTTATGGATCGGCCCGGGAAATGTCAGACTTGAAAAAGCTTCACTTTGGTGAAGGAAAGATATCGCACAGCTATTACTCCTAATACACTGGTAGGTGACCAAAGTGCAACGTCACAGAGAAAGGGACAGATGAGGATGAGACAAAGGGTGAGCGAGCACACATGTAGGTCCTTTTACTCTACACACAATGATTAAACACACCCAACATTCATTTGCAAATGTTTTGTTTTGTGATCATGTGACCCTTTTGAATTTTTCAATGCTGTAGTGAGTATCTCACAGCAACATTGAACGTTACACATCTGGTATTCTCTTGTCTTGACTTGCTTTTGTTGTTATCCACATTTTGGCTCTCCAAAACCTCTTACAACCCATATATGTAGATCAGGGTAAGAACAAATGAAAAGAACGCCCATGATTTCTGACCCTGACCCCCCCCCTGCAGCTTTACACATCAGAGTACAAGGTCTTTCCTCTACGGTCCTCCCAGGTAACACACGTTTGGGGCCTGTGGGCTATCCTGGTGACATCCAGCTCAGGTTTACTGTGGTACCACTTGTCGAGCAGCTGGTCCACCTGTTCCTGCTTGGAGATCCCGTAGAGTCTCTCCTCCCTCTCTTCCCACTCCCACTCCCCTTTGGTGTTGGCGACGAACAACGGGTGGGGAAGACGCAGCACCGCGTCCTCCCGCATGTCCTCAAAGAACTGTACCACACACTTGCGGGCGAAGTCGCGGGCGTGCAGGACACAGGTCTCATTGAAGAGCTTCTGCTCCACGTCGAGGTAGTTGCTCCAGTAGCGTGTCTGCAGGGATGTGGCTTGGTTGTCGAAATAGGGCTTGACGAAGCGTCCCACTGCTCCCAATACGATCAAGAAGAGGAGGATGGACCAGCCGACTGCCTAGACAGAGCGAGGAAGGTTAGCAAACACAGAGGGAACAAAAGCACCAGATGTTCATAATAAGCCTAATCTGGTACTTCGATTTAAGTTGTAAATCGGCTTATTTGATGAAATTGCACATTATTGTTTCTTTTTCTTTTGGGTTTGTATCCTTATGGTTGAAATGCTTGTATCTAAAGCGAATTAAAATAAGTGGGTCAGCTAAATAACATCTAATGTAATATCACTGACTCATTGAGGTCATCACATGAAAAGTACAGGTTTGGGTGTATGCACACTATGGTCGTAACAGCTTACTTGTGAATAGCAACGAACGTAACGGGAAACAGCTTTGCGGAAAGAACTGTTCCTGAAGATAATGTCCTCCTTGCAGGGCACTTTGGCCATGACTTTAATCACATCCAGACCTGTATTGTTGGGCAAACCTGAAAAAGCATACATGATACATCAAACAATAACAGGAACAGTTTAGAATGCATTGAATATATATATTTTCTATGAAGGGTTTGGAAATACCTGAGAAGGGTGCAGGGTCTACACTAACACTGAAGGCACAGATGAAGATCTTTCCATCCATCAAACTGACCAGTATCCACACCATCGGGGCCAGCATGGCCCTCTGCAGCATGGCTGAGAACAGGTATCTGCAAAGGCCCATTGAACAAGTTTTCATGCTCATACTTTTCACAGCTTGATCCTTTAACATAGCATTAGCACCATGTGCAGGAAAAGTACAGTCATAGTAATCAAATGCATAACAAGGATAGATCTTAGATTGCAATCTTCGAGGCAGAGTTGTTCAGTGCTCAGTGATGTGTCCTATGACTAGATGAAAGGGAATCACTTTATTTAGTTAACAAATTACGTAAATCAGCGCAGAGTCAAATAAAGTTAATAATCTATTACATGTCATTTAGCTGACGCTTTCATCCACAGCGCCTTACAATAAGTGCATTTCAACCATAAGGATACAAACTCAGAACTAAAAAGTGCAATTTCATTAAATAAGCAGATTTACAACTTGCTGCAGTTTGCAAAAAGACTTTGCTAGCGTCTGTAGGTCACGGTCCGCAGTCCACATTTTAATGCATTTACTCGCAAGGCATTGTGTGCAGATTTTAAAATGTGTTGTACATATCATTTTAGGAACCAGTTATTGTGGGTTGTCAGGACTCTCCCTCTCAGTCTGAATAAGGATAAGCAAGCAAGAGGATGGAAAGCTGTGGGCTACTCACTTTGTGCATTCCCATGAGCAACTGGAGATGTGTGCCTAACAGGTACAGGTACGACCAGATTGTTTCACAAGTTCACAGTTTACGAGCATGTTAAGATAATTCAAAGTGTAGTCATGGTCCAACAATAGCCTGTGGTTTTTAAGATTTGGTCAATCCAGGAGAAACAGTCAGTGGCAAGAAAAGGAGGCAGAGTGCAGTTTGTTTGACACTAAATAGCAAATGGACAGTACTTAAGAGCTTTTCGAGTGAGTAAATACAGAATGAATACGGTTTTAGTATTTAGTAAAAAAAAAAGTCAATCTGGCCTCACTTAACCACAGCAGGATTTTTGGATCTTTCCCCGATGGGTCTCATCCACTCGTCCATCATGACATCTGTATGTCGGTTGACCAGGACCCCGACAAAGAACAGTATAACAGGCGGGACGATCATCACTCCCAGAGAGTACAGTTTGTTGTACTGAGGAAGGCACGGGCAGTTAAAGTCAAAGCTGGTGTAGAGCTTGACACTGACTAAGGCCAGGACAATGCAGATTCCATTGGAGATGGACTCAGAGTTGGACTGAAAGTACTGCAGGACTAACTTCATACGCTCCATGGTTTAAATATACTGGTCACAATATCCAGCAATGTGATCCAACTCCTGCCGCTCTGGTTTTTAGTGCAACCAGTGATGAAAACAGTTCCAGTTGTAATTGACATCAGTGAAAAAATATAATTTCTGAAGAAAATCTGTCCGCTTATGCTCCCAATGTGAACTTCTCCTTTGTGAAGTGGTCTTCAAATCAACAAGTAGCAGTCCCAGAGCTCTCGGTTGATGTCTGACTGAGAGTCCTGTAGTGATCTGGGGAGAGTTCGAGTGCATGAATAGAGAAGGGTGGGTGAGAGCGCTTTGAGGCCACACCCTGACTCCCAGCAGCAGAGCCTGTAGGGCCGGATAGTACCCGACATTAAACAAAACCTCAGAAGCACATTGGACGGTCACAACGTCACGCACTCCTACCGTAGCCCTTTATTAGTGTCAAAGGCCCTCCTTTATGGTATGATCTGTCAAGAGACAAGCAGTTACATTGTAAAAACACCAAAGCTTGGAAAAAAAAAAAGATTTTTAATGTGCGCCATACCAGTGTCGGATTTCTTCACTATTTAGCATTCCAGTGTTAATAGTCCCCTTCAACCATGAGATCCATCTATTTGTGCATGAATGGTTGATAATCTAGTTGTGAAAACTGCTTATGTCGGAAAAGACAGATACGACTAGTTTAACAAAACTAGCTGTCACTAAGAGCGAACTGTGAATACTTATACAGCTACTAAAGGAGCGCGCACACACCTCTTCTCACTAAGGTTTAGTGAGGCCTCTTACTAGGTCTCACTAAGAGGTCCCAAATTAGGTTCAGTGCATTTGTGACGAAAAAGACATTACAACTGCGAACATGGAATTATCAAATAAAAATTGTTCAGAGGAGCAAATAAAGCTTTTATTAGAGTCAATGAAAATTGAGTTTTCTACTCAACAACATGAAAATGATGAAATATTTATTCAATATAAAAAGACAAAAGAACATGTCTGCCCAACCTGCAGGAAAGTGCTAGAATTACAACAATAATCAACAAACGTTTTGACTAACCGGCTAGAACATGTCACTACAACTGGCAGAAGACGTTACGAGAACAGCAGGAGCAAAGGCAGGAGCAGCAGCAACGTCTGTCAAACACCCAAACGAGACCACTTCACAAGGCTTTAGTGGTTAAACAGACAAGACTTTAGTGGACTGAGGAGAAGTCAACAAACAGCAGTTTCAGGATATTTCCTGGCATCTGGCTGCACCTTTAGCTTTCCTTTGTTTTCAGGGGGAACTTTGGTCACAAGTTCACATGTGGCCGCAGAAGGTCCTCAGGTCAAAACAATCTCCGACGAGTCCTTGCCATCGACCACTCTGAAGACTCCCACCTTCTCTTTCTTCACACTCTGCGTTGCCTTGCCTGAAAACACAAGTAGTACTTTCACTATCTCACATTACTGACCCACTTGAAGGTTCCTCTCACATTGATCCAAAGTTAAGTTTAACAAATGCGTACTAAGTGAATTGGCCTCTGGTAAGGAGCAATGAAATGTCAAATGAAGTCAAGTCTGTGTGGAAGTACTCATGACAAAACAGACAGTTTATCTATAATAAGATGGGACTTCTCAAAGAACATAACGTTACGATTGATAGTTTTTATACGGGAAACGCTTTTTAAGTGACGTTTGAGTCAAAATGTTATTTTTGCGACTACTGTCAACAGTCACATTTGTTTGTAGGAAAGGTTTAGAGAAAGCAATCCAAAATGTCGCTCCATATTAAACCTAAAAGGCCGATCACAGACGCTTCACTCAATGTCACAATTGAACAAGGCATCAAAGGAAAAGCAAGAGGCAGGCTTTAATACCACTCAATTTCCCTTTTGGTACAGGTAGAAAACAAAAGAATTTAAATAAATGATGACGTGTTAGACGCAGACAGAGGAGACCTTCTGCACGGTACACACACATCTCCTCACCCAACAAGTCACTGCGATCCAGCAAGAGCAGCAGGTCCTTGTCGCTGATCACCTTCCCCGTCGAGGCTTTCACCTCCCTAAGTGGGACAAAGACAAACGTTAATCCTCACATCGGTGTAAAAACATACAAGCTGAAAGCAAGGGAAGGGGGGGGGGGGGCTCTCCTTACTTCTCCGTGCTTCTGGCTTTGAGCATCGACTTCAGCTCGTCCAAATCGATGCAGCTCTTGCTGTGGCTGAGCTCTGCCCTCACACCTTTGAACTTATCTGTGGAGCAAAAACCATCTCACTTTTCAGCCAAAACCAATACTTACTGTGAATGACGGGTTGCTACCATCACCGCTACGCCTTCAAATAAGGTCAATTCTATTCAATGGTTCGAAAAATTCAAACAATCTGGGAGCAGGTGGTATAAATGTGCGCTATTGTCAGAGCAGACATCTCCTAACCCGCTGTAGGTCATTTGGTAACGACAATATCTACAGTTGAAACCAGAAGTTTACACACACTGTGCAAAGACACTTTTTTCCCCTCACTGTCTGAAGTTAAATCAGACTAAACCGCTCCTGTTTCAGGTCTGTTAGGATTACCAAAATTATTTAACTTTTGCTAAATGTCACAATGATGAGACAGATTTGAGAATTTATTACTTTCTTCAAGTTCAAAGGTTTACATACAGTTCCTTTGTATTTAGTGGCATTGCCTTTGAACTGCATGACTTGAATAGTAATGAAAAATTCTCTATAATAGTCTTCATTATTGTGACATTTAGCAAAAGTTAAATCATTTTGGTAATCTAACGGACCTGAAACGAGGAAAAAAAAGTGTGTCTTTTTGCACAGTGTATGTAAACTTCTAGTTTCAAGTGTATAGTCAATGTGAATAAGATGTTGAGACAGAGTTCTGTATTCCACTAATTTCACTAAGAGCCCAAGACTCAAGTCAAATTGTAGGGGGGACCATCTAAATATGGGCCTCACTTCAAATCTATAATACGATGATGCAATAATCACGTGGCAACCCTTTTTTGTGTTCTCCTTTGCAACAACTCTTGGCGCACTCCACTCACTTTTGTGGATGACCATCTGTTCCAGCTTCCTCTTAGCTGAGGCCCTCTCCAGAATCTTCTGGTCGATGGTGTTGGCCGTGACCAGCCGGTACACCACCACTGGCTTGGTCTGCCCGATTCGGTGGCAGCGGTCCTGAGCCTGCAGGTCGGCCTGGGGGTTCTGAGAAGGCGTCGCAAGCATCAGAACACAGACAGACCGGCTTTGACAAAACCGATTTGTTCGTCTGCACCCACCCAGTCACTGTCGAAGATGATGACGGTGTCAGCGGCCGTCAGGTTGATCCCGAGTCCTCCGGCTCTGGTGCTGAGCAGGAAGAGGAAGACCTCGGGATCATTGGAGAACTTGTCCATCTGAGAGGTGGGTGGCATAAACAACCTGGTGATTAGTCATTATAAAAACTACGGGACGTCCGCTAAGCCTGTGGTTCCAAAACTCACATTCTCGGCCCGGTCGGAGTAGGACATGGTGCCGTCTAGTCGGCTGTACTGGAAACCACGCAGGTAGCAGTAATCCATCAGGATGTCGAGGATGGACGTCATCTGACTGAAGATCAGAACCTGAATTCAAATTACATGTGATGTCAGTCACACAAATGAGTCCAAGTGGACCAGACACACAGAAGCCCCCGGCTACGTGAAGCCGGGGGAGATTACTTTTTTCAGTAACGATTACTCGTTACCTGTACGGTGGTTATGACGTGCTTGCACAAATTTTGGTAGAGAGAAAGGGCATAAGGGATTTCTGTTTACCTGAACTTGCAGACCCAGCAGTGTTTGGACGTAAGAACATATAGTAACAGAAGGGGTGAGAGGGTCCCAGCTCACCTTGTGTCCCCGCTCCTTCAGTGCAGGCAGCAGTCGGTCCAGGATCAGGAACTTCCCGGAGCTCCGCACCAGCTGCTCGTCAATCTGCAGGACGGACGCACACATCGTGTGAAGACAAGCGAGCCGGCAGGGGGTGGGGGTGGGGTTCAAAGGGCACCTGCAGCTCCAGCGCTGCTGTGAGTTACCTTGAATGTCTGCGTGGCGGGGTCCAGCGGGTACTCCACCAGGTAGGGGTGGTTACACGTCCTCTTCAGCAGCATGAGAATGTTCTGAAGCTTCAGGTTGATCAGGGAGTCCAGCGGGCTCTGGATGGCCACCACCGGGGATGAGCTGGGAGAGACCAGAGGAGTCACGTTACACTGTGGTCACACGCCATCAGGCATGACGGGATGTGTGGCCGCAGTGGGCCTGCAGAGAGCCCCCGGAGACGATGGACTGAAGAGATGTCCCAAGGTAAAATAGTTCCCCCTAGTTCCCCCTTTTGGCAACTTTACAAGTAAATGTTGCTTAGTAAGTTCCCATCTGGGACTAAAGGTCTGGACCCTTTTTAACTGGATGTGGGAAGTACTTTGAAGCTGTAAGGCCTGCGGTTGTCCTGAATAGAACTCATTTATGGTGGACTGATATTTACATAAGACAACAGTCAGCCTTCTGCAGTAATCCAAAAGGTTACGTCTATTCTTTGTTGGCAGCTGCTTGTACACCACGACGGCATTCAATTATTTGGAGCTGGTCTTCAATGACTAAAATGAATTTAAGGGCACAAAAACCCACAACATGACGCCTTATATGACTGATAAGCAGGCCCGTGTTGAGCTTCCTGTGCTATCGGGGAAGAGCGCCTTCAAAGTCAGCGGTCATGTAATCGAGTTCCTCTGGATGGAATTGCTCTGGTATCCAACAGCACCGTCAACAATCTCGGAGTTCTCGTCGACCAAGATATGTGCTTCAACTCTCATGTAAAGACTTTAAGGACTGCCTTTTTTCATCTGCGGAATATATTAAAAAAAAAAAATCAGGAACTTCCTGTCTCAAAGTGATGGAGAAAAACTAGTTAATGCGTTACTTTTATAGACTGTATTACTGTAATTCTTTGTTATCAGGCTGCTCTTGTAAATCGCTTAAACCTCTCCAGTTGATTCAGAATGCTGCAGCACGTGTATTAACAAGAAGTAAGAAATGGGATCATATAACTCCTGTATTAACTTCTCTGCACTGGCTTCCTGTTAAATCAAGAATAGAATTTAAGGCACTTATCTTATCTTAAAGAGCTTGTTACACCATATTGCCCTACAAGGCATCTGCACTCCATAGATGCTGGTTACTTGTGGTTCCTAGAGTTTAAAAAAGATGGGAGCCGGAGGCTTCAGTTATTAAGCTCCTCTTTTGTGGAACCAGCTTCCACTTTCAGTCCGGGGGGGCAGATTTGGCAAGATCATTTAAGATAAAACGTTCCTCTTTGATACCTCTTATAATTAGGGCTGGCTCAGGTTAGCCTGGACGAGCCTTCAGTTAAGCTGCTCTAGGGTAAGACTGCTGGTGGACTTCGGACACACAGAGAGCTCCTCTCTTGACTCTATACAATAAATCACATTGTATTAATGCACATCAACAATTCAGCTTCTTCCCGAGCTTGTTGTGCTTTCTCATCTCCCAAGTCTCCATAGCTTGTAGTTCGGTTTGGACACTCGCCTTGAACAAACTTTATTAATAAGGGAGAGAAATGAAACCCATCTGGGAGGTGCTGACCTCTGCTCCTGCTCCTTCTGCACCATCTCCAGATATTTCTCCAGGTCGTGTAGCGTGTCCCCCTTCCTCTCTTTGTAGTCCACCACTGAGGTGCGGCGCTTGGGCCGCCCGCTGGACTTAAACACCACGGGAGCCTCCGTCTGAACAGAGAAACAGGATTCGGGGCACTCAGCTTTCTCGATCTCTCTTAAAGTGATGAAACACGAGCTCCATCGCTGCTTTCAACTACAACATAACTCTGACAAAGGATGATCAGAATGTATCTGCCATTACAACATCAGCTCATCGGCTGACCTGGCAAGAAGTGATAGAGCCAGAAGCCACAGAGACCAATCTCGAGTGCTCACAGACCTTTTCCTGGCCCAGCATCTTGGCGAGGGTTTTGTTGACCGTGGCGGTGTAGAAGGCCTCCTGCTTGGCTGTCAGAGGTGCGTACACAATGATCTCCTTCTTCGGAGGAACCTCCAGCGCCACGTCGGACTTCAACCTCCTCAGCAGGAATGGAGTCAGGATCTGTAACAATGACAAGGCACTTTTTTCCTTTTCTTTCCGAGTCAGCAGAAAAACCTAAAGCTAATAGAGGAAAACATTTTAAAGGCAGTTCCAAGCTTAGAAAAATGCATGCACGGTGCATGCACTCAAATTCTTTTATATTTAAAAACAGCAGTTCAAAGTCATTGCACTGGTAACTAACTGCAGTGTGCGGCGTCCGTTCATGGGGACTGACCTGGTGCAGCATGCTCAGGATGTTTTGCTCGCGCTCAGTAGCAATCACGTTGTCCGCCTCACTGATGGTGCTGATGTCGAACCACGACTCGAAGCTGCACGGCAGACAGGTCAATAAGGGTTACAAAAAAAGGAGACCAAGATGAATCAGAATAAAACTAGAAAAGATCTTCTCTGGACACGTTGCTGACTACCTCCGTTTGGTCAGAAAGATACAAATACAAAAAAACAGAGCAATGCTGGTGCCGATGCGTAGCTAGTCATTCCCCCAGAGTAAAATATTTATACATATAAGAAGATAAAAGGCTCAGATACAGATTTCCATATATAAATTAGCGTAAAACAAGAAACCCATCGACCCAGAACAATGATTATCCTACAACAGAACGCGGTGCAGCTCCGTACCTCCTGAGGTCGTCGAAAACTTCTGGCAGGAGGAAGTTGAGGAGGGACCAGAGCTCGGCCAGGTTGTTCTGCAGTGGAGTGCCGGTCAGCAGCAGCTTGTTGTCGGTGGGCAGCATCTTCAGCTCTCGCACCAGCCGGCAGTTGAGGTTTTTGATCCTGTGGCCCTCATCCACAATCAGGTATTTCCACTGGAAGCGCTGCAGCGGAGCAGACATGAAGCAACCTCTTACACACTACCCAGAACAGTGAACGGCTCAATTATTTAGAATATCTATTAAACCGGTTTTCTAGATTGATGGTTCTGTCTAAAATTTCAGAAAACAGTGATGAGTACCCTCAAGCCTTCCTCTAAAAGCTGCATTTTTCTACATATAACACAGATGAGTTAAAAGACAAGGAGGGATCCTACCTGTAGCGACTTTCTGTCTATCATGGCGATTTCAAATGAGGTGAGCACCACAGGGCACATGCTGAGGCCCCCCTGAGGTCTGTGGATCTGCTTCAGAACTTTGGCTCTCTCTGGCTGGGGGCCGTGGTAGAGCAACACAGATACCTGGGACAAACAAACCCCACGTATTGTCAGCTGTGTTTTATCCACATTAACGAAGAAAGGTCATCCTCTCCTCCACGAGACGGAGGCAAGGGTCACCCCCTACCTCTGGCGTGAATCGCTTGAATTCGCTCATCCAGTTGGGCAGTGTGGAGAGAGGGGCCACCACCAGGAAAGGGCCCATCACTTTTTTCTCTATCATCATGGCAATGTGAGCGATGCACTGGACGGTCTTCCCCAGCCCCATCTCGTCAGCTAGGATCCCGTTGATGCCGTTCTCCCACAGCATCTGAAAGAAACCACAGAGTTTACAATAACCATCTCAAAACTGAATGGACTTGCAGTTGGTGGACCGCTCACCCTCAGCCACTCAGTGCCCTCTATCTGGTATGATCGCATAACCCCCCCGGTGAAGAGCAGCGGCTGCTTGGCAGGCACCCGCTGGTCGGCCACCCTCCGGTGGGGATCCAGGAGCTGCTGGGCGTTGTCTCGCACCGCCTCAGACAGGCGGTTTTTGATGGCTTGGTTGGAGTCACACATCTTCTCGATGTCCTCGGCTTCAAGCTTCTTCTGGAGCGGCGCCTTGTCCTGACAATAGAAGGCTGACTAAGTCACGTTCAATTTGTATAAAGTCTACACTGCCATTTGCTCTACTGGATTATTACACATCTTGGAATGAGGGGTATGCAATATGACATTAGACTGAACGATTGCAATGTCGGCAAAACCTGCCTTCAACACTCGATTGTTAATCATCCTTTTAAAGGTCACGGTCAGAGTTTGCATTTCTATGTCTCCGGTGTCTTCTTGGGTGAGATCGAGTCAAGAGGACAAGAAAAAATTAGTGTAACGGCTTAACAAGTATCGGGTTTCCCTCTCAAATGTGCAGTGGATCTTATTCATGCCAACGTGAAGGGACTTGCGCGGTTTGGAAAGTGACTGACAACCATTTAAAGTACGGAACAGAACTTGTCGTGGTGTTGTGTTACTCTATATTAAAGAAAGTAGCCCAAAAGTGTAACAGTAATAGTTTTGTTCTATGAGAAAGAACCAGAAAACAGTCATGATTCTGCCTGAAAATAAAGTGGCCCGGTATATTTTACATATTTGACTTCCCTTGTTGACATATTGGAATGATAGGAAGGAATAAAATAAAGCATTACCACTTCCTCAACTTTTATTTTCTTTGATTGCAACAGGATTTCCTGAAAGACAAAAATGAAACAGAATCAATGAGCTGATCAGTAAATTTCAAATCTGCAAAACAGGCAAAAAAGGTTGAATGTAGCCTTACTTCTTTTGACATGACGTCTGCTATTTTGTAGTCATCCTCCCTCTTCCTCTTCCTTTTATCTAGTCCAACGGGGAACAGGGTCAACAAACGTTTCAGTCATATCGTAGAACTAGTGTTCAGTGGAGCAATTACCAATATATCCAGCATCAGAGCAGATATCAGAAGATCTACTCACCTTTAACTGGCTCGGCGCCGTTTTTGTTCTGCGTTTAAAGAAGACAAAAATCAGTAAAAGAGTAGAGAAAAGTACTTGCTGAACTAGGGTATCTGCTTTGTGTTCAGTAAAGCTCTCCTCACCTTCTTGGTCTTTTCACAGCGCTCCTTCTTGAGGTTCTCCTGCAGACAGAAAATAAATCGAGCAAGATTAAGAATGTAGCCAGCAGTCGGCAATACAAACACTGAACCACACACACACACACACACACACACACACACACACACACACACACACACACACACACACACACACACACACACACACACACACACACACACACACACACACACACACACACACACACACACACACACACACACACACACACACACACACACACACACACACACACACACACACCTCGCTTTGTTGCTGCTCCATCTTAGTGAGCAGGAATTTGGAGTAGATGTTGCTCTTCTGCAGCAAGTGCTGGAGCCTCTTGAACCGCATGTCGTGGGATTCCCTCTCCTGCGCTTGCAGGGCCTAGAAGATGAAACCACACATTGATGACCAGATACCTGGTGGATTTTAATACTTAAAGCTTTTTTTAAAGTTTTGGACAAAGCAAAGTTATTGCCATCATGTGTTCAAAAGTGAAAAGAAAAAATATATATTTGGAGAGATGTTTTACAGCAATATATAATAGATAAAAGGAAAATGTACTGTTCTTCACAGCTATAAGCCACTAGATTACATAAATAATGCTGATGAATGTTTTTTTGGAAAACCTCCCCCAACTTTTGATGCTCTTGTCCGTATAATTCAATAGCAAGCTTTACACAAACAGAATAAAGGAATAGATTAGAACCACACCTTCTGCATCATCTCTTCTTCTCTCCTCTCCCCTTCCTCCATTAGCTTCTCCTCTTCTTCCTCCATTTCTTTGGTGACAACCCCCTCAGATGTCATCCTCCCACTTTTCACGCTGATATCTTCAAAAGAACAGAGATTGTCAAGCTGCTGTCGAATTTCAGAAAACAACACTGCATGATTTGTTTACCATCCCTAGTCACCTGGGAGGGAGGAGGGTATTGCACAAAAGTAAAAGATGTACACTGTTTATTACTTTTAATATGATAATTTTATGTGTTTGGATTGCTGTATCTGTTATGTGCTGAATGCAAAAAAATCAAGTAAAGCCTGTGATGGAAGGGATATCGTGTGGGACAGCTACCAACTGTTCCACCTGCAGAAACTGTCTTCATTTTCCAGTACTGCACATCAAACCCATTTATACGGCATATGTGGAAATCCTTTGATGTCACAGATTATTCAGGGAAGGTAATAAAGATGAGTGCTAAGGACTTCAGTGCCAAACACACACTTCTGATAGTACGGCAAATTGTGCCTTTATTTGCAGGTCCAGCATATAAAAGCGCAGTGCCATACAATGAATCTGTGGGATGGTGAGCATGGCTTCATGCTGGTCCGATCTGTCCCCAAACCTTGCACGTCTCAAAGCACGCATCAATATCAGTGCTTCTTCATTCAAAACGTGCGTCAGAAATGTGCATCATGGTGCAGGAAGAAACACAGGTGAATGGGCCATTTACCCTCAGCGAGGCTGGCGATGAACTATCGCAGATTCTTTTTTTTAGCGTGTGAACTTGTGATGTGTGGCTTGAGTACGTTGTTGGATTGAACCTCCTCGTTTGTCTCAATGTAATGACGTCATGAATGCAGCAGGTGCAACACAGAGCTGCATTAAGCACGATATAGTTTTTCTACCGTGTGATAGAATTGATTATTTCTAAGTTTTGTCAACGCTTCGCTGCGTAAAAGAAAGACGAAAAGAATCAAACGATCTGCCATCATCCGTGTAAGGAAGTGGAGTCTCGTGTCTGCATCTCAATGCGGCTTCATGACGAACAACACCGAAGGAACGCCTGCGTTCATCGGAGCAATAGTGCCGTGTGCTGTGAAAGGACGTTACGGAGGGAAACACAGACCTAAATAAATAGAAGGTAGATGGCTAGCTTGCCGCTGTAGCTACACAAACGGTGGGCTATAGTTAGCTGTTGTCATCATGGTGCGTAAATAAAGTGTTTCAATCGGCTCAGGAACTGAAACCAACCACCAAAATCAAGCACCGAAATCTGCGTCGCCTTTCGGTAGGTGCCGGTGCCATGTTGGTACCGGTTCTCGGTACCCAACCCTAGTGACAATGGCCCAACAGCGACACCATCTGCACCAAGTTAGCTGCTAAATGAGTGTAGCAGTGCAGTCAAACAGGGCTTTACACAGACTGAAAGACATTTTCATTGTTCAGATTCCCATCAACCAAATGATGCATCCAACTAGTAATTACATTTAAATATTAACAAAGATAAGGTGTGATACTTGGTAACTACGTACCATCTTAGTTCTTGGTTTAGATGGGCATTCAAATGGGAAACAAAATGTAATAACATTATGGACAACTTGCGTGATTATTGTGTAAGAGACATCAAAAGTGTCACCTAATGGATACAAAAAAATAAACAAAATAATTTTCCAAAACACAGTTTAAGATATTGTGAAATATAAACTCAATATATAAACTAATGAAAACTTATTTAGTGGCAATTAATATTCCTTTTGAATGTTGAAGGAGTCAGATGTCTGTGCCACATCAGCATGGTGAAGAGGCTTCTCAGAACTTGTAGGGAAAAGTGAAGTTTAAATCACTAAACATTCAGTTTTTCCAGGCTTTTCTTGAAGGCGATGCAAGTCAACATAAAATATTCACTTCATAGTTCCGTACCAGATCACCTTAACCACAATTGGTGTTCAGAAACAACAAGCGTACTGGTCAGCTATTTTAATCAGCCAGTAACACGCTTTCCTCCCCATAACTAATGCTTGCATCAATAATGTTACCATGCTGTATCAGTAAAGCATGCTAATGGTACATTAGCTTCACTTTAATGGAAGCTCCAAGTTAGCAGGAAAAGAATACTCCTGTGTTTCTGACTCTCTACAAACGCTGTAGAACACATGTGTCAAACTCAAGGCTCGTGGGCCACATCCGGCCCGTGAATGAATTTTCTTTGGCCCGCATGATCAAATCTATTTACTATTAGAGCTGGCCCGCCGGTATATCGCACGCATCACCATCATACTACAAATCCCACAATGCACTCTGCCGTCATGCGCCTCACAGTCCGTATTACATACCGCTTGTGTCAACTTTCAACTATCCCGAGACCAACTGACAACTTTTTACTCCAGTAATTCTTTTTGTGGTTTTACCCATAAAATTAAAATACGAAGCGTAGCCGCTAAGCACGTAGATTTTCACAGTAAGAATTAATGCAACCGTCTGCAATGACAGCGGTTACCAGGGTAGTGACTAGACTCGCTGCTCTTGGCTCTGATATTTATTGTCCATTGCTGACTGAAGGATTGTACTATTGAACGCACAGGTTGGTTATGCTTAACTTATATTTTCTTTAATGGCAGAGAATTTCAAAATAAATGGTTGAAGCAAAAGGATACCATTTGAGTTTTGCTTCAAATAAAGGCTAGCAGCCACATGCAGAAGAGTATCACGCTTTTTTAAATCTCCAGCAAAACCATTTATTTTGATAATTTATGCAAAAAGTAAAATGTACAAAATAAGGCAATGTTAATATTTTTGTACACAGCAATTACATTTAAATAAGATATACCTTTATTGATAGAAGTAAATAAAAAAATTGAAGACAGAGTTAAGTGACAAGTTACCCAATAATGTAACTACTTATATGAATAGCAGCGAGTGCAGTATCCCTCGGAGGACTGTAGGCTTTTTTCTTCGTAGATCATAGACGGTTTGTGTTTTGTAAAGTCAGCATTGAATAAAGCTTGCCGAACCAATTCTTCGATTTTACTGCATCTGGTTCCGTAACCAGTCACAAAATGAGGATAATACAATGTTTTTAGCAAAGAGCTCTTTGGTGAAAAGCATATTATGTTCAGGTGCTCTTCAGAGAGATTCAGGCATCAATTTGACACAATTTTAGAAAATGTCATTGACTGTTAGTACTGATGATTCATATCATAGTGTGACATAGATGTTAAGCCATCAGTTGGCAGTTCTACTATGGGGTGGTAATCAGGCTGCACGGTATGGCCAAACATCCGTATCACAATATTAAGTAACATTCTGACGGTATATCGTGGTATTGCTTTTACAAGTAAACACATCCATTCACTGACCCTGAAAACAACTTTGGCTACCCGAACAGCTGTTAGCTTGTTTTGGCTGTCAGCGTTGCCACCAGAGGCTCGACAGACACGGCATTAAATAGTTTTTCTGATCTAAAGTAACTTATGTCGGATTTATCTAAACCAAAAACCCTCCAAACAGACACAGCTCCTCTGCGCTGTGTTGGTGCCTCTCTGCGCTCTCGTTGTTCCTCCTCCTCCTTTTCATGTAGTCTGACTCGCCACTGAATTACTGGCGTTGGCCTTTGCCACTGACGTGCGACGAGGTGCCACAAAGAGGATCTCGCTCGTTTCAATTCACGGTTCTAAAAGGCTTGCGCGTGTTGCAAAGCAATTCACCGCCAGATCACTAGTTGGGAGTAATGTTTGGAGAGAGTGACGTCTTTGTGTGTGGAAGTCGTTGGTTTGTTTATTTTTCAGAACTTTTTTTTGCCCCGTGAGCTCGCAAAAGACGTTTGTCCACCTAGTGTTCTGGCGGTGAATTGCAAGTGAAAATATAATGTAACCTTTTGTGGATCTACTTTGAAAACGGTTGAGAAATTATGAATAATGCCTCTGTACAAGCCCCTGTCCGCACAGCAATGAATAGAGGTGCACTTCATTTCGAAATGTGGTCCACACGACCGCAGTATTAATTGCACCGGTACATTTGTTGGGATAGGTCAATGAAAAACGAGAACTTACCGGCTATTCGTTGCCAACAGCGGCAGGGCTAACGATAATGCGTTGCAGTTACAGACCAATTTGCTTCGGAGCAATTTTGCTCAGTGAAACAGCAACGTGGGTCGATGTTTCACGAGCAGGTGACTCACGGGAAGCTCAACTAACGTCAACGTTAAGTTGCTCTGAAGTAACGCTAGCTGCTGCGGGTTACGGTCGTTTCTGAGTGAGATAAGGTAAACCAATGATATATAAATATTTCCGCATGCGACACTAAGTTAAAGTTTCTAGTAAGTCCACTCTGCAGACCGCACAGCGTGTGGTTCTGAAGCGCGAAAAGTGCCTACGAACAAGCAGCACACCTCCGGTCAATACCTTTCAAAATAAAGCCACTCACAGGGAACTGGGTTAAGAAGCTCACGCGAAGCTTTCATTTTCCAGGCTTTACTTGCACTGTTTTGTACAATAGTTCGGCCCACTTGACTCAGAAAGTGGTGTATTCTTTGGGCGGGGCTATTCGTTTCGCGCCAGTTTGGACCAAACTACTGCATCTAAAATAGGGTGTTGTGTGATTGAATTGTACATATTCTAGTATTGTTTTAAGCTACTACGTTTATTCCTTTAAAGAAAGGTCAAGACAAGCCTTTTAATTTAAAGTGTCAAAAACACATTACAAACTAAAGAGGATTTAATGGACGAAGTAAATAATTTCACAACAAAAACACCCCTGTGAGATCAAATATGTACCCCTAATCGAATATTTCCCGCGAAAGCTGGTTGTAGGTAAACGTATATTGATACATAATCATATGATGAACTTATTAAATATTATTGGGTAGATATATCACAGGGTATTATAGGGTTTATTCATATGTTAGCCCTGTTTAAGATGTCTATAGCCTTTTGATAAATACTAAACCTAAACTAGATTATACTAATATGACTAATTTGAAAGCCTGGATCTCAGTCTTTCACAACCAACCTGGAAAACAATACAGCCGGTTCTCTTTGTTGTAGTGTGCAGGGACCCAGGTCCATATTCAGAATTTTTATCCGAAGTTCTTATATTTAAGAGTAATTATTGTGAGTGATTTTCATATTCATGTGGAAGTCAATAATGACAGCCTTAGTACTGCATTTATCTCATTGTTGAATTTGATAGGAGTGTACAGAAATCTACTCATTGTTTTAATCACACCCATGACCCAGTCTTTCACAGAACACTTTCTTTATTGGACCATTAAAAAATCCTATATATGCAAACACTGCATTAACTTTCATTGTCAGGAAGTTAATTGCGCATGCAAGGTAGCAGTGAGGTGCTTACCCAGTGAGAAGGATTTTTTTGATATCTTTTTTTATCAGAAAGAATATTTGTTACCTCAACTATTTGTGCACGTACACACACACACACACACACACACACACTTCCTTTCCAACTGAATTCAGTCGCCTTTATTAAGAAAACAAGGACATTGTATTTGAACTCTTAACAGTGATGACACAGCAATTTTCAGACCCTATGACTTGGCAGGATACGCCAAAAACAAATGGAGAATAAATAGTTTCCCCTTGACAAATCCCGCCCAAGAATTGCAGACCCCCCCATTTCATACAGCCTGGTAGTACAAGATTTATTTTTTAAGTGTTACATGTTGAGCAACAAACGTACAGTTGTCTTCAGCCACAAATGTAATGCAGAGATAAAGAGTTAAGACAAGCCCAATGACGCATTGAACATTACACAACAGGCAAAACGCATAAGGATGCACACACATCTGTTGTACTTTAGATGCTAGACAGTGGTGGCACACTGCTGTGCAAAGGTTGATGAGAACCAAATAAACACCCTTCAAATGGAGACCGACTCACACATGCTGACCCACAACCGGCAATAGATTTCACAGAAAGGAAAAAAGCGCGCGCGCGCACACACACACACACACACACACACACACACACACACACACACACACACACACACACACACACACACACACACACACACACACACACACACACACACACACACACACACACACACACACACACACACACACACACACACACACACACACACACACACACACACACACACACACACACACACACACCTTTATTTGGTAGTGCAGCTACACTACAGTACAAATGAGGGCAACTTCATCTGGATCTCGCGGGGACGCCCCTCCCCGTCCTGTCTACGTTGTGGTAAGTGGAGTTTGAGGGGGACGGAGTCCCGGGGGGGGGGGGGGGGGGGTTTCATCTCTTAGCAGCATCCTCCTGGCGAGGGCTTGACGCTGGTGCCGGGGGTCAGCTTCACGTTGGGCTTCTCCCCTCCTGCGGCCGTGGCCCCAGGGCCCATTCGCTTCTTAATCTCGGCAGCCATAGTCATGAAGGCCTGCTCCACGTTGGTGGCGTTCTTGGCGCTAGTTTCCAAAAAGGGGATAGCCAGAGAGTCTGCAAACTCCTAGACACAGAGGAGGACAGTACAGCAGCAGGTTAGGCTTCAGGCTTGTCTCTTCCCCCCCCCCCCCCCCATTGTGAAGAAAACAAAGCTCAAATAAACACAACACAACAGTAAATGCTGTTGCATTGAGAAGTGTTTATAGCATTTTTCCATCCGTACAGGTTTTATTAAACTAAAAACCCAGAATGCCATGCCGCTGCACTGGCCTTTCCCCCCCCATCGTGTCGTACATTTAACGTCACAGGTTCTCATTTATTTTAATTGAAGAGCGTTACAGTGTAAAGGAGAGCACAAAAAAGCTCTGCACCATTTTTAAAATAATTTTAAAACAATGATTAAGAAAGATTAGATTATGGGTTGGCACTGCTTAAAAAAAAAAATTCTAATTTTTTCTATAAATATTCGCTATATCAATGGGGTCACACCTGTGGTTTGTTTGTTTATTCCGATTCAGGATTAACATGTACAACATTGCATGCACAAGGCAACATTTAACAGCGGACTAAATATTGTAAACAAACATCACGCACAAGCAAAATGTTCTCTTGTTGTATTTACAGCTGCAATAAAATCTAACCAATCTGTTATTACCTTTTTTGTGGGGGTTTAGCAGTGCATGAACCCAGTGTAGAATGGGCCGGGTGGCCTAAAAAGCTTGGGAACCACTGTGCTTATATTATGGCGCAGCATTGGAGGGAACTCTTAAGTTCCTCATTGTAATATGGAGGTTTGAAAGGTAACCCCTCTTTCGGCTAGCTAATAAGTCTTTTTACCATGTACAGTGAGGAAAATAAGTTTAACACCCTGCTATTTTGCAAGTTCTCTCCTTGCAGCAAGATCTAATTTAGGATAATAAATGGAGTGGAGGTGGACATTTTAAGGTCTTCGAGGGTCAGAATTCTAGCTGATAGACAGGTGTTCAAATACTTATTTGCAGCTGTATCATACAAATAAATAGTTTTTAAAAAATCATATATTGTGATTTCGGAATTTCTTTAGATCATGTCTCTCACAGTGGACATGTACCTACGATGACAATTTCAGACCCCTCCATGATTTCTAAGTGGGAGAACTTGCAAAATATCAGGGTGTTCAAATACTTATTCTTCACTGTATGTGTCACATCAATTCAATGACTCCAACTCAGCGGAACAAAAAAAAGCATGAAAATGTTGATGTACAACAGCTTGCTTGTGTGGGAGGATCACCCAGGCGGCCTTACTTTTGCTGTCGTGTAATCCACCACCTTCTTTGTCGTCAGGTCGCACTTGTTCCCAACCAAAAGCTTGTTGACATTTTCACTGGCGTAGCGGTCGATCTCCTGTAGCCACTGTTTGACGTTGTTGAAGGACTCCTGAGAAACAGGACAGTTTGACGTCAGCACTGAGCTCAAGCTGTTTGGGACACTAGCAGCTTTCCACAGGGTGGGGTCACTGCGGTCCACACAGCAAGGACAGAAATCAATACAAAACACACCAATGATGCAGCTCATGAACTTTGGGAGCTACACCTTATTCTTACATATCTCCAGCTAACCGTAAAGGGGACAGTGTAGATGCCGCATGGACCGGTCAGGGGTTGGTTGCAACTTGTGAAAGGTGATAATATTTCTCCCAGGTTTACATCCTTGTGGCGCCGAACGGACCGGCCGACAAAGGGACGGGGCGCCCCCTTGTTCAATGGTAGGTGAAATACTGATATATACAAACATACAAGTCTCCCTGTAAGTTAGGAAACAGTACTTTACTGAAGCGGCTTTCTAAAAGTTTGTTTTGCTTCATAATGACTGTCTTGGGTTTGCTTAAGATTAGAATTTCCCAGCTGGTAGCCGTGGGCAATGATGTAGATTTGACAGTGTCCTCGGTTGCAGTGAGCAGGTTAACTTTTAACAGTTCTGTCTCAATCAATGTGTTCCTGTGTACCGTTATTTTGGCTAACTTGCATCTGGTGAAACCCTGCCCCTTACACACCCTTTACAACCATGTCTGTCACAAAACCTCATAGTCTTATGCTATTGGAAATTCATGTCTACGTGTCAGAATTAGCGCAGGAATACTTCAGCTATATGCAGCCAAATCCAGGTCAAAAGTTTTGTTGTTGAACATTGAAAAATACCACACTGTATTAAAAATAAAAATAAGTGGACAAAAAATATTTTCTGTTGAATATAGCTGACTCAGTTTTATTATTATTTTGAACAAAATATTTTTTTAATTCTTCACTTTTGTTTATTTTTTTGATATTCACTGTATTATATTTTTTGGTTGCAGATTTTATATTTACAGATTCGGATCTTTTATTCACATTCAGACTTGACCCTGATGTGGCGTAAAGTGGTGGGGCATCATTTGGGAGGGGCGTGTCATCATGAGTGACAGTGTCATCAACCGTATTGCCTTCTGGCGAAAAAGAAACCTGAAGGTGAAAAAAAGATCTGAAGCAAACAAAAAATATAATACAGTGAATATCAGAAAATAAATACAATTGAAAAAAATATTTTTTTCCCCCTCATCACAGAGCCATGATCTCAGTAAGGGAAACACTTTTCCCACATGCCCTCCCTCTGCATTTCCATTCATCAGAAACCAGGTCAATGACACTCTTTCTCGCCATGGGGCGGGTGATCTCGTAGTGTACGCAGTTACACTGACCTGGTCTGTGACATCATACACTACGATGATACCATGAGCGCCTCTGTAGTAGCTGGATGTGATGGTACGAAATCTCTCCTGACCCGCCGTGTCCCACTGTCAGAGGAAAGAGATGCATGCATTTGATGAAAACCAAAGCGACGCACTAACACCTTCTGATGATCAGCACCAACATTCTCACTGGCATTTCTTTAAGAAATGTGATCATTGGTCAACTCTGAGTTCAAGTATTTAGTTTCAACCAAATACATTTTATTTGATCATATCCCACAAATACTCAATAGAGCAATAAACGAGGATTAATCCGCCGCAGAAAATAGTTCCAGACAAAAGCATGATTTACTTTTGTTTCAACAAAAAAAAAAAACATAATTTGGGGATCACATTTTAGGATTTCTTTACAATGAATAAGAAAGATCTAGAATAATAGCTAAATATATGAACACTCTATGAAACTATATGAAAGTACTTTCAGACTGAGCAATAGTTACTGAAGGCCACCAATATTAAATTGAAGCAGTTGGGATACTTACAATTTGAAGTTTAATGGTCTTTCCATCTAGTTCTATGGTTCGTATTTTGAAGTCCACACCAATAGTGCTAATGTAACTTTCTGTGTAAGTGTCATCCTGTAGAGAGAATGAGTAGGTTAGTTGGCTCACACATCCTGCTCAGTTCCTTCCTGCTCCACTACACAGAGAAACACCATCAGTCACTACGAGCCCCGGTGGGAAGCAGCCGAGGTGTTGCCAGAGAATGTTGAATGATTGACCTATAGGCTAGTTAGCGGCTTGAATTTGCACATGTGAGCATCGCATCCTGTTTGGCACTACTTTCGTTAATAAGAAACCAGTGAAAATAGCCATTATATAATGTTGTCCGCTTTCAACAGTCTGCACAAAATAATCACGCAGGCCAAAATAACCAGGGGAGAATGGAGATTAGATAAATATACTTACTGCAAATCGGAGGAGAAGGCAAGACTTTCCAACACCAGAGTCACCGATCAGGAGTAGCTTGAATAAATAGTCACTGCAAAAATTGAAAAAAAATACAGTAGTTAGGGGGCATCCCAACTAGTGTCCCTTACGCACATAAATGTTTTACATACTCTGCAGATTCATTTTATTGTCCAGTGACAGAAACAGGACAAACTTTGCCTCCAAAACGTCCTTTGTTTTCAATTTAGGTTCAGTTTAATTAATGTTCACATTCGAGGAGTTGATTAAGCTTTTCATCCTACGGTTGAACAACCTAATTTCTTTTATCTTTTTTAGAAATGCTAGTGCATTTGGAACAAATATTTATGTCACATTTGGCTCACTTAATTTGCCATACACATCACACCTCCGAAACACAATCCCCTCCCATCCTCCCGGTGAGCGGCACTAGCACAGTAACCTCTCCATCAAAGGGCTCTTCCACCCTTCCACCCCTCCCTGACGACTGGCCAGGTGAGACGACTGCTGGAGAGACTCCACCAACGCAAAGCTGAAGTCTCTTGACCTGAGCCTGATGCTGGAGGAAGTCTCGGGGCTGTGGAAGACGTCGTGCCTGGTCCATGTACCAAAGAAATCAACTCTACCTCACCTCAATGACCAGTGTTTCCCCTACCATTATAACAGCGGGGCGCCCCCCCGCTGTAATTATCCCCCGAACCCGTGAAAAACTGCATGCCGATTCCGCTACAACACGTGTGCGCATATGTCCGTATACCCAGTCCGGCATGGCCTGGTCGAACCTGGGGGAAACACTAACGACTATCAACCAGTGGCTGGTCTTGGTCCTCCTTGGCCGCAGGTGAAACCTCATTGGACCCTCAGCGATTTGCTTACCAGCCTTGTGTGTGTGTGTGTGTGTGTGTGTGTGTGTGTGTGATTGCACGACGCAGTGTTTCTCCTATCATTATAACAATTTTACAATTCAATGGCAAAATAAAGGCGTTATTCTTATTCATTCATCCTCCCTTTCTTCTCACTGTAACACATGTTTATGTGTTGATCGACCCAACACATAAATAGACATTGTTGTGACAGTGAATAATACAAAATATAAGAAACGACTTCCAATGTATCCACTTCCATTGTAGAAAACTAATAGAAACAGTCCATGATTCTTTATTATTTGAAGTGGACGTGTCATTTTCAACAAGCTGATGGTGCATCTAACTTAATAGATCCTAGATTTGATTTTTACAGTGACTCATTGAGTGAGTAGATCGTGGACCTAGGGCCATCTAGTCTACACCAAGCAGATGAATCATTAATAAAACATGTGGAAATGGGACCAAACATCACCAAACTGACAACATAATCGGGGCCTCTGCACTTTAGAGTAGTAAAGTAACTCCTGCTCAATAAAAAATTCCAATCCACCCACGTCAACATGAATGAATACACAACCGGGGAGCGGTGAGATTGCGCAACGCTGCCCTGTTGAAATCGAGGGCTAGGCCTGTAGCACGTGACCTGCACATGACTGAGACGCTGCTTCAGCACATATGACTGAGGACTGAGTCATGGCCACCAGCAGGTAACTGCAGCCGGTAACGCCGCGTGTCACCAAATGACCGGACCTGGACCCCAACAACACAGGAACGCTGCTCTAGTGAAAGCAATAGATAAATACGAGAACACGCGATAACGCGGCCTGGAGCATAACCACTGACAGCGGGGAAGGGTATTAAAAAAAAAGGAGTAAAGTTGACTATGGCAACCATTGTTGTCGAGCCTGTTTTGTTCAGACTAAATTAGTGCTAACTAAGTAACGTTAGCTAACTTGGGTATTGTCGCCAATACCGGTCTAACGTCAATGTTAACGTTACATGAAAGCCAAGTCAAACAAAATAAAACGAAATGAACTACTGCGTTAACTGCAAAGAGGTTTGCGTTACAGTTGATTTAAGCCACTCAACAAGGCGCCTTTGTCCTGTAACGTTGTTTAAAAGGTAACGGCGTACCTCGCGCATTGCCCAAACCAGCCCCCAAAAGCGTCGGCCCAACAGCTGGTTTAAACTGAGTAGAATTTGTTGTTTGTCACCGATATCTATCCAACTTACCGAGTGACAAGTCTTTAACGCAAATGTCCCACTGGGATCACGCGGAAATGGTCAGTGTCTCGTCTCGGGCAGGGAAGGCGCAGGTGGACACGGTGTCAGCTGATCTTAGTTCGACTGCTAATTTCAATTTGTTTGTGCTAATTTACTTGTTAGCACACCGCTCCCCTCAGCTTACTGGTCAACACAGTAGCTCCGGCGAGTGATACTTACTATTCGGGATTCATTGTTGACTCGTTGTATAGTGTATCCCCTCTCGTCAAACGTCTCCTTTCCCCCCGTCTGCAGATAAACAGCGGTGTTCAGATATGGAAGCGGAAGCGCTGGCTAGCTTGCAGTGCTCCCAAAAACCACGACCGGATACTTTTTCGTCGGTAAAAATCCAAAATGGCTGCAACTCCAACCAGGAAACGGCTAACATTAGCCAGTTGGTTAGCCAAATCGGGAATAACACAAAATACGTATCTCGGTTGAACAGATGTCTCTGACTATTGACACGTTGTACGGCCGCAAATCTAAAACGAATTGACAGGTAAATATCTGTAAATATCTAGCTAGCCTGTCCCCTTCTCTCCCTCTATCTCTCTGTGACTGTGTTACTGCCGCAACAGCGAACTGTCAAGTCCCGGGAAGGATTACGTCATTTAGTGTACGTGGCAAAGGGGAGTCAGTGTCCCGTGTCAAACGGAATATTACACACAACTTCCGGTGAAACACGACGACACTTTATGCTGGAAAACGAACCCATACGTATCATTTCCGGTCACTTCCTACTTGAATCTCGCTAGCTTGACACATTCCTTTCTGTACAGTGATAAACAGTTTAACTGTACCCTTTGGTTCCCTGTTGATGACATATATCAGACATTGTTATTGGGCCTGTGCGCTGTTTATTAGTGACAATAAAACACATCATCAGAGGTGATCAACATAAAATATAATAAAATAAATAAACCTCCAGTCACACCAGAAACCTATGTTGGTCATTTCCTAGTCACGGTTGTGACACTGGCTTTGTTGTTTTAGGAAGTTATGTATGGTATTATTAGCACTTTGAAAAAGTACTTTTGCAATTTTTCTGCCATGATAAACAGTCACCTGAAGCATTATTAGGAACACCACACTAATACTGTGTTTGACCCCCTTTCGCCTTCAGAACTGCCTTAATTCTACGTGGCATTGATTCAACAAGGTGCTGAAAGCATTCTTTAGAAATGTTGGCCCATATTGATAGGACAGCATCTTGCTGTTGATGGAGATTTGTGGGATGCACATCCAGGGCACGAAGCTCCCGTTCCACCACATCCCAAAGATGCTCTATTGGGTGGAGATCTGGTGACTGTGGGGGCCCTTTTAGTACAGTGAACTCATTGTCATGTTCAAGAAACCAATTTGAAATGATTCGAGCTTAGTGACATGGTGCCTTATCCTGCTGGAAGTAGCCATCAGAGGATGGGTACATGGTGGCCATAAAGGGATGGACTTGGTCAGAAACAATGCTCTGCTGCATACCTCGGTTGTAACGAGTGGTTATTTCAGTCAAAGTTGCTCTTCTATCAGAACCAACAACCGTGCCACGCTCCAAATTGCTTAAATCACCTTTCTTTCTCATTCTGACATTCAGTTTGGAGTTCAGTCTTGACCAGGACCACACCCCTAAATGCATTGAGACAACTGCATGTGATTGGTTGATTAGATAATTGCATTAATGAGAAATTGAACAGGTGTTCCTAATAATCCTTTAGGTGAGTGTATGTAAGGAGTCATTGTGCAACTCATTTCATTTTAGGGGTTGCAGTAAAAAGGACTCTTTTGAAGGGCCTGGTTGACAAGCCAACTGTCTTAGAACTGCAGGTTCCTTGACAGACAATTGTTTTTATTCTATTCTAAGTTCAGTCACAAATATTTCTGGAGGCTCTTTAATGATTACTTCTAAAGTTTTAATCAGCTTAATGTTTATAACTTTAAACACCATCGTAGCATGACATGTTTAAGACTTGAAGTTTAGGACTAAATTTGAGACTTGCCAAACGATGACTTGAACGCCTGTGGACTCTTTCCACCTTCGGTCCATGTCTTTGATGTCATTGGCGACGTTCTCCAACCTCAACATCCCCAACGCAGATTCCCTTGGAAACATGATCAGCCACTTTCCCTCATAATTGGCATTAATAAAAAATAAATCTAGTCAATTCAAAGTCTTTGAATTGGTACACTGACCTGGTTAAACTGTGTGCAGCACCTTTCCAGTTTCATCTAAAAGGTGTACACCACATAGCACACAATATAGCAAACACAAACAATTTAAACACGCTCTGTTTAATGACTGATAGAATTAGAGTATAGTGAAACTGCTTCGTTTTTTTTTTCCAACAAGTTCACTCAAATTGGCAGACACTTGTATCCAGCCATGACAGTCAGAAATAGCACACCAATTATATCCCACATGGAGTGTTTGTCGATATTTCGGGAACAACAAACTGACTTCTGTTCATTTGTGCTGGAGGCAGAAACCTCAGAGTGTTCAACAAATCACAGCGCCAGTATACACATCCTTCAGAAAAGTACGTGCCATGTGACGGTCATCTGGCAACTGACCAGAGATCAGACTGATCGGGCCTTTGCAGGACAGACACAGAGGACATATTGATTGTCTGATTTCAATGGGACACAGCCCGTTAGTTGTTTATAAAAACACTCATTATTGTGAAAAGGTATGAATTAATAAAACGTACAATCCAATAAGTTAATTTCTTTCTAATTTTGACTTTAAAGCTAGTACAAGGAGCTTTCGTTTTGTGCTGAATGGAGCAGAAATAGAAATGTCTCAGCACTAGGGTACCTTTAAAAACCTCCCATCTTGCTGCAGAAGGTGCTGCATGATTTCATCGTGAAGCTGCAAGATTTTAATAGATTATGCGTTGAAGTATTCAATATTTTAGACAAATTTAGAAGACCAGCTCCTTGCTGATGGACTTGTTACCTTATGAAGGTCACATAGAGGCATGAGGGTAAAATTAAAACGAATATGAAAGACAGGTGCCAGTGGACATTTAACAGGAAACATTGGGTATAAAAGCTGAACCAATGGATATCAAGGATGACAGAGGAAGGAGGCACTGCTGTGTGCCAGCGTAAAAGACCCACTCGTTTTCTTTCATTGGTAACCCATCGAACCCCTTGAATCATTTTGCCTTGTGTCTGGACTTATACTACTGATAATGTAGATTATCAAGGGGTTATCTCTTAGTTAAGACAAAATCTTCCTGTTTTTCAACATTTCTGAAATGTTAATTCCAGAAGAGATATCTGAACATTGGATAAAGCTAGTTTAAAAATATCCTTGTTCTACTTGACATATTAGTCGTAGATCTTTACAGAGGACATTTGTTCCTATCACATCATGCTAACTCTATAGACTCATTGTGTGGCCTGCGGTGGATCTACTTTCCCAAGGCACAAATCACCCCGCTTTCCCCTACCTATAAAAATAACCATGAAAACATCCCCATTTAAGCATATTGAAAAACATACATCCTCATATTCACTGTGACCAGTTCAGCTGAGACAGGTTATGCCACACATACCCTAACGTGTTTAAAAAAAGACACATGAACGTGAAAGGACATATCACAGCATCTGTTCACAGAGCAGACCCTGGGACACGCTGGGCCAGAGTCCTCCTCTCTGCTCTACTTGAACGGTCCGGTCCGGGTGTCCATGGTGGACAGGAGGGAGGAGAAGAAATGCTCGTTGTGAGTCTCGAGAGCTCGGCAGCGCCTCTCGATCAGCAGCAGGGTGTCTCTTAAGACTGAAACGCAAAGACAGACAGAGAAAGACCGTGAGGAAAAGTGAAGGGGTGATGAAGGTGATGAGTGCGTGCAGACTGACCCGGGGAGGCGTTGTTGATGCAGCCAAGGAGACGGCGTCCAGTGTCCAGAACGCGTGAGGACAGTGGCTGGTGGCCGCACACTTCTCTCTGAAAATGACAAGCATCACATTTCACCGCTAGCATGACACAAAGCTCAGCTCACTTCCTGTTGGCTCATCAAGTAGGGCAGGTTTGCTGAGGAAAACACTTTCCAATGTAACAAACACCACACACACACACGTATGCAGTACGTACTGTATTTAAACACAGGGAGATCCCACTAAAAAGACGCCATTCCTGTTTTTGTTCGTCATGTTGGACGTTACAAACTGATGGAAAATGATGTTAGTAAGTAATGAGGAAATGACTACTTCTCATTCATTTATTCCCTCAGTAAACATTGTTAACATGAGTTCATGGTCTGAATATCCAGTTTCAAGTCTTCTTCAATACAGCATTAAAGCAGAGGGTGCTATAGGGAGGGCTTACTGTGATAGACAGAGCCACGGCCCCTCTGCGTTCACACCAAAAGCAAAGCAAATTTTCACAACTGTTTACTCACGCAAGTAGTTTCGCATCCCATTTTTTCCCCTTCATTCGCGCCAGAAAGGGGGCGTGGCTTATCTCTGGCTTTTTTTTGCCTTTGATTTGAAATTTCATTTATAATACTTTCTGCTATCCACCATGAAAATAAATAACCACTATTTCTGTTCTTTATTTGTTGTGTGAATTACACAAACGTCGGGACTGCAAACAGTGTTGTGTTCGGGTTCATGACATCATCAGTAGCCGCACATAGCTTGAATTTCACAGACTCCTCCGGGAAGTCTGGATGACGCCGCTTCCTGCGCTTCTTCGGGCTGACCAGCAGCCGGTCAGATGACCTGTTGTGTCGGATCAGTTAGACACCAACTAACTTACAGGCGTTCAGTCTTAGCTGCCAGTGTGTCTCCGGTGAGCGTTTCATAAAGTGTATTCACGCTGTGACAGAAGTACAGTTATGACGAGCGGAGCATCTCAAACGCTGCTTGGCTTTTGCGTCGGGCGAATTTTTCGCCCAATGTTGAAATATTTTAACTTTGGGTGAAAAAAATTGATTTGCTCCTTTCACTTTGCCTCATTCGCAACCAAACGCGTCTGTGCATTGACTTGGCCTGGAATCTACTCGCGCAGAAAAAATTTGCTTCGGTTTTGGTGTGAACGCAGCATAGCAAAAACAAAAGCAGAAGAACACTTGCCCAATGTGGCCACCCAGTGTGTTGAGTACGACAGGGCCTCACCTGATACTCGGCCAGAAACGACTTCACGTTGTCTATGTCCCCCGTGGGCGCAGCAAGCAGCTCGAGCGTCTCTGACGCCGAGTAGAGCTGCTGGATGAGCTGCTCCAGGTGTGAGCAGAAGATCTGGAAAACACACACACACACACACACATAAAGTCATTTGTACGGAGGAGTACAGTTGTGCGCTAAGTGTGATTGTGCCTCTACCTGGATTTGTTGCAACAGGGAGTCACTGGTCTCCCATCCGTCCTGGCTGCTTGTCCCACCGCGAGGCAGCGTAAGGCCGCACAGCTGCTCCGTCAAAACCTCCACCTCCTTGAGATTGGATGGACTCAGCCCACCTCCTACAGGCTCCACCCGGGCTCCAGAACTCCTCCCCACTGTTTTTTTTAAAAGATTGAGTTTTTCAGTGCGGTTAGGCACCACAAACACGGTTGCCCAAAGAAATGTGTGAAGTCTTTTATTGTACCTGTCTGAGCGGCTCTCCCATCCCCTCTGTCCATTTGATATGTTCCTTTATCAGTGTATTGATTGTCGCCTTCTAGCTCTCTTACTACAGACCCCACCTCTTCGTCCTGTTCCTCAGGCAGGGAGATGGAGGGGGTGCCTGGCTCCAGACACTTCCAGCTGTTTGTGACAGGCAGGCTCAGCTGAGCAGTCACCTCCCTCACCTGCACACATGGACCAAAGACTGTCCTTAGAACTCACAATATCAATCAATCAAACTCTCTCTCGCTCTCTATATATTGAAGTACATAACACACACACACAAAGATGATCAATAAATTAGAGTGCAAGTGATTAGTGTGGACCTTCACTGACCCGTCTGGACAGCAGCTGCCGCTCCTCCAGTTGATCCGGTAGTGGTAAGAACTCTTCGTATACTTCCCCGCCCACGCACCTGGAGCGCAGGAGCATGCTGGCAGAGTGGGGACAAGCAGCGAAGGAAGAGGAGGCGGAAGAGCGACCGTCAAACCCACTCATCCCGCCTCTGTGCTTACTGCAGCCCGGGGACAGACCCACGGGGTTCGCAGAAGATTTGTTGAACCCTGCATCCGCACTGAGAGAAAAGTCCAACCCTGACTGGCTGGTGGAGCTACAAAGGTGGTCCAGTTCGATCCCTGAGTCCTGCAGGTTGGAGTCTGTCTGAAGGAGGGAGTCCCTCCGGTGGTTGGAGCTGCTCCCCTTGCAGACCACCTGACCGGGTCTCAGAGGGTAGGTGTAATCCAGCAGGGCTTGGTACTCCCTGTTGGGGTCCCAGCCGGGAGAACTCCTGTCTGGAAACGGGGCAAAAGCTTTGGGGATGGCACAGGCCCAGTAGTTTGCCTGATGCGAGGACATCGAGAGTCCTGTTGTGTCTCCCGCAGAAGAGTGCGGTTCGGAGTCTTCCTCTCTTCCCCCCGTCCTGAGCTGGGTCTGGCCCGGCCTGGAGTTCCCTGTGCGAGGGGTGTAAGTAGGATACAGAACAGTGGAGGTCAGCAGTGGCCTGCGAGGAGGGCTCAGTCGCTGGACCTCCAGGACGGAGCTGGAGAGGCTCCGCTGGGCTGAACCGCTGCGGTGGGATCCAAACGTAGGTCCTTCGTGGGGCGGCCCAGTCCAAAGATCCCAGACACCTAGGGGCGAGCCCCGGTCAGCTCTGGAGACATCACTGCCAGCGATGCCAAAGCTCTCCCGAATCGGCTCTGGACTCCGTCCGATCAAGATGTCTCCTTGTCTGCTGGCACCTGACTGTTTCTCCTAGGAAGCAGAAAACGTGACGCCGCTGTCTGTTAGGGATTCACATGGGAGGTCCCACGGCTCCACACACCTCAGCTCAACAGTCCTCCAGAGTGAATGTTCAAACTGCAGCGGATAGATTTCCTCACACTCATCATTTCTCACAGAAGTCTGACGTTTTTGAACGACGTACAGCTCAAAGTGACAGGTTCTAAAAGAAGACTGATACTATCCGATTATTACCACATAATTGGGCTACCATGAAAACTCTGCCCAAATAAATTACAGGATGAAGTTGAACATTTTACAATTGTTGAATTTCAAGGCAAATCACTGCCATGACATGTATTCATAGACATACATAGATTTCACAGCTGCAAGAGGGGGTATTAATCAGAGGAAAAAAACATTTCTAACTTTAACTTTATATTTCTAACTTTATATGCTCATGGTTTAGGCCTGACCATGGAAACATTTGGGTGGACCTGAATGAAACGAGTCTATAGATCCTCCTCACCTCATCGGGGCTCTTCTGCGCGTGTGTCTTCTTTAAGATGGAGGCGTCTTGTTCTGCAGAGAACAGAGGCTTTCTCAATAGGTACTGTCTGCCTGTCAATAATGTGGACCTGGGGGTCATTGTGACAATCTTGTCCCGCCCTCTTTCCTCCGTGGGACTCGGCAATATCCTGCCAGGTTCAAACTCTGGGAGGTGCCTCTTCCATCTTGGGCTGTATTGTTTGCCTTCCATCGGACAAAGTGTAAAGTAGGAAGGTCTTGTCAACTGAAAGGAATGGAATAATAATTTTAGAACAAAAAAAGTTCAAATGTGCTGCTTTGGATTATTGGCACTTTATTTGATTGGTGGTGGTTTCATTCGAGCACCTTGAAGGAACCACATGCTTGTGAGTTAGTGTTCTGTCCGGTGGAAGAACAGCGGTCATGTTTCCCAGGAGAACTGTGGTGAAACGGGGAAGAAACACAACACATGAAGACCAGAAGCATTTATTTCATGGCCACATTCATTTCATGGGAGAAGTAGAGCGAGCTGATAACAACACATCTGACATTGTATTCCCTACAGTATTCTATACAGGTCTTAAATTGGAAACACACACCCAACCTTCATTGGTGTCCTTAAAGTGGCATTCCTAATGCTTTTCATTTTGTTGGCTGAAAGAGGGAAGTTACCAACTCTTGAGGGAAATATCGGGCCCTAAAAGTAGCTAAAGGCTTCTTTATGGTTACCGACTCGATAAAAATGTGCCACAAAACCAGAACAACGAGCGCAAAGAGATAGGCATGCTCAAGGAAGTCCATGTCAGGTCATTTAGAAACAGGGTTACCAGAGTACACGCAGTGACTATCACACTGTAAATGTTGTGCTGATTAGAGTGTATCACACGGATTAGTTTCGTGTGGGATCAATCAGCAGTGAAATGATATGCCCCATCCTCACCGGAGTAAGCTCATTGAGACTGCATGCTCAGAGGTGGGCGCGCACACACACACACACACACCCTCCACTCATCAGGCCAGTAATGATTTGAAGGGAAAGGCTGTCCAACTTGGTGCTGATATGATACCAACATGATTTCTATTTTCCATTTGGTCCTTTTATAAAAGAGCAAGATTTGATATTTATTAACTCAATAATCCATAAATACAAGGACTAAAGTACGAGGAACTTAAAGACTCCATCAGTGGTCTTGTAGAGGTTGTTCAGGTGAAAACGCCCTCTTAGGCGTTAGCCCAAATGCTAATGTTAGCGAGAAAGGAGAAAGAAAAATATGCAATATTAAAGCCGCCCCATTCATTAAAGAGATCAGTGAGTTTAAGCAAAGCTGCTAACTGACGTCACTCATCTTTTACCGTCGCGTCATAACTGCGTTGAAAACGCAAACATGACCACTGATACAACCAGTCATCGGCGGACTATAAGGACGCGCGGATCTCTGCAGACGTCTGTTTGCCGGCCCAGAGGTGTACAAAGTTGTGGAGGAAAATACGGGACAAATATCTCCGCGAAAAAAATGCAATGAAAAGCAGCAGTGGTGCACGGGGCGAAAAAGTATCTGACTTCCACACACAAAGACGTCACTCTCTAGGTCGCCTTCAACAAAAAAACGTTTTTCCACCTAGTGTTGTGGCAGAACCATGAATTGAAACGAGTCCGTCGGCCAGTCGACGTTTTCTTTTCCTAACTTGTCACGAATTGTCTTAACCATATTTCCTTGACCCAGTGACGTGTTCCACGAAAGTCAAGGAATGATGGTTAGCAATAGGCGTTAGGTATCTCTTTGACATTCTTATCCAGCCAGAGCGGACAAACCCAACTTAGTACGTCAGACATGAACGTAAGAAACGCCCAGGGAGGTCGACTGATCTCCAGACAGGTACAACAGTGCCTCGGAGTCGGAACGAGACCAAACTTACTTCATTTGCCACCGGTAGCTGCGCTAGCGGTGTCCCGTTGAACGGGGCAGACGTCGGTGAAGGCCGCAGGAGGCAGGAGGGATGAGGAAGGGGCGGAGCGACGCTGCAGCAACAGAGCGGTTGTGAAGCTTTAAAGCCTAGTTTTTGTATTCCTGATATTTAGTTACATCTCACACATACGCTGTTACATTGACAACAAGTCTCAGAGCTGTTTAACGAGCTAATTGGTCATTGACGACAGGGATCTCCTCCTCGGGATCGCTCTTTTATTGCTTTGCGCAGTGAAATTTAACATTTTTTTTTGCCGATGGCACTTGAAGGCAACACGAGTTCAATTTAAAACAGCAAAATTTGTGCTGCTATTCCGCCCTTTAGTGGACATAATAATAATAAGTGCATACTCATCTGATTATACCGCAGCCTCTCAACACAGAAAAACATACACAGCATAACATAACTGATATCTATTACAAAATGCAAAAACACTTCAAATGTGCCATAATTATAAACTAATGACTGTGCCATATTTGCATCACAACAAACATCAAATGAATAGCTCTTGCCACATGCAAACAGATGTCTGATGACATTGAACTGAAAGCCATTCTCTCAAGTCATTTTCATTGGCTAAATGCTGTAAATATACACTATGAACACAAATGAAAAAGGGGGAAACAAACAATTTGTTTATTGCCGTTACACGTTACAGTATCAATTAATAAGCTCTGGGCCCTATTCCATGTATGTGGTTCAACTAAATCAATGAAATGTCCTACTCGGAAGCTCAAATTAACCAGATGATTGATGTCAGGCCATGCCATTACTTCTGTTAGTATTAATACAGTCACCATCACAAACTGTTTAAACCGTCTTCTCATCTTCTGATTCCAGAAATTGACCAGCAAAAAACAGGCATCGGCTAAAATAATACAACACAGGTGTGATTATTTTGCGTATACGGAACTAGAAGTCAACGCAGCGGCCCTTCCTCTCCCAGTCTCCGTAGCGGGTGGGCTCTGGTCCCCGTGGACCTCCCTTCTCTTTGGTTTGGGGGTTCACGTCATTGGGGAACTCTGTAGGGTGACAAGAGCATGGTTTGGCTTGAAAATAAGATGCAATGATTTCTCTCCTACAATTTTTTCTGCAAACTACCACATCTGAAACAGCTTCAACCAGATGTGAATATCAGGAGTTTCTGCAGGGCTCTGTAATTACACTGCATTTGGTTTAGCTAGGTGTCCCTAATACTTTGTAAAAGTGACCCGTTTGTTTATCAATTGGATAATCTAAACATGTGTTAATAACCCTTTTATTATAATCAAATGGAGATAGATTTCCGGCAAAATTCGAATGGGGTTTGGATGTGTAAATTTCGAGGTTGACCAATAAACCTTTCCTCATTGGTTTTGTTAATCAAACAGGCAAAACGATAAAATGAATAAAGAAATTCCTTGCTTGTGTCCATTCACAGTAAAATAACTTCAGCTGTTGCTCAACATAAAAAGCAACACTTAAGCTCAATATATTTCTATATATTTATGTAAGACAATATACGCCCCCCCCACCCATAGATATGTTGATCTAATGGAGTATGTATGTGACCATCTGTCGGATTATGAGAATCTCTGGGGGCAGGGGGGTGTCTCATCTTGATCTTCCGTTTGAGGCTAAATAAAAAAGACAGCTCTCACTTTTCAGAGCAGCTTGGCTCGCCTCCTCGGGTCCGTCAAAACGGCCCTGCGGGGTTTTGGCTTTCTTCAGCGGCTCCTTGTCCTTCACCGTCCCGCTCGCTGCACGGCAACAACCTGCCCGAGGCGCACGGACGGGTTTCAGAACAAAAGCCGCCTCGAGAAAACACGTTGAACCAGCAGGTTTGTGAACGTAATGTTATTTTAGCCTCACAAAGCGGCTACGTAGAGTAGGGTAGGATAGCACACACACACACACACACACACACACCTTTAAAGCTGGACTCCGTGGCTACACACTTGGACAGTACTACAAGTCTTCTGGCCGGAGCACATTGCCGCAGGAGAGACATGTCCGCTGTTGGGAGACCTTTCCTCTCGTGTCCACGGACGCTTACACAACTGTTGTGTTGTTGTTGGTGGTGGTTGTCGCGCTTTATGTCGCGCAGACATCGTCATCACCCATGGACGGAAAGAAGCCGATGACTGTAATGTCTCCTAAACGTCACTGGGGGGACACAAATCACAAATAGTTACTTCAGTGTGTCGTCGCCGTAATAGTCTGATTCAGATATTTAATATTGAATACATCCACATTTTGGCAAAGGATTTAGCACACTGAGGTTTTGTGCAAATGTAATCCCCCCCTATTATGATCGTCTTTAGCCAGTTATTGTATATGGGTGGAAAACACTATAAAATGTTCACAATGTTTGTATTTCTGTTCGTCACTTGCTTGCAGCTGCAATGCGCAAATAAACGGCCGGGCTCAATAAGTCTGTATCATGCAACCAGCTCTGATTCTGTAAGTGAAGCCCATGTGGAAGTGCTGTGACCAGACCCTGGCTGCTACATGTCCTGCTTACTGAGCAAAACAACGAACCCCTACTACTCCCCGGGCGGCTTTGTCCAGCTCTACGCTTCAAAACATCTGTGACGTCACCATGGCAATGATGACCACTTCTTACATAAATGTGAACTACATGCAACAGAATCGTGGTTTCTCTCAGAGTAGCTGTAGTTTCCACAGCTTCAGGTTACTCATGAAAAAGGAGAAGGGCTAATCGCGGTTTCTGAAAACGGGAGATGGTGCTTAAAATCAACATATGAACAAGAAAGTCCAAAGCACAACCATGAACCGTTTTCATGTTCATTTCAACACATTCTTTGTGTCAAGATGAGAGGTAATAACTATACAAAAATATGTGGCATGCAATGGGGGAAGTATTTTCTCAACTTAACTTGCTTCATCTTTATTGGCTCTGGTGAGTGACCATGCTTTCTCCCCAGGGTGTGTGTGTGTGTGTGTGTGTGTGTGTGTGTGTGTTAAACCCATTCCAGGAGGCTTCAGGGTAGCTCAACTCCAGCAGCTTAGTCCAGATACTTCTGAGTGGATGATGAAATTCTCCTTTACATTCCTCTTCAACCTTTTAGAAGGCGCCCTGGAGAATGTCATGTCACACACTAAACCCACACTCACACACACACACAAATGCCTCACTGTTGCGCCGACTCCAATTTCATATATGTATCAAAATATACACATTTGCTTTACGTTGATGTTTGAGTAAGACCGACAAAGGAGACATGAGGGTGTGTTGTGTACAGTAGTGTTTAAGCCGTCATTACAACCCAAACTGAGACATCTTCTCAGTTTTTCTCAGCATCACCCTCCTTACACAGATGCATGGAGGCACGTACGCACACAACATATGCACACACACGCACACACAAACCCTCTACTCATATCTTGGAGCTGAACCTCTTGCAGATTGACCTGTTTCTTGTCATCTTTCCCCTCCAGTGCCATTGAACATCTAAATGACACTTTTTAATGAATGGGATGGTTGGATTCCTTAAAACAAGTTATATATATTTATATTGTAACACATATAGAGTACATAGTAACGTATATTGTAGATAGTAACCCGAATATTGAAAAATATAAGGTATAGTAATACGTATAAAAACAAAAAACAAACACAGGACTTTCTCCTAGCATTCCATCATTTGTATGATATTCAAATGAAATTATGACGTTACGCATTTTGTGTAACGTTTCATGAGAGAGTTCATTTAGGCACTTGTTATCACACAAGTTATCTTGTTACCCTAACTTACTAAATTTCACTTTTTTATAATAATAATAATTATAAAAGTATGAAAGCAGTTTTCATTAAAGGGTTAATCAGGAATATCTTCACTCATAATATTAATGAACACAGGAATTATTACGTAACAAAGAACAGTCTCACACATTGTTGCTATTTCTTTACCCTTTATTTAAACAATTGGACCTTGAATTCATGTTCGATTTATTTGACATTGTTTTCTTCTCCTCAGCTTGTCATGTGTTTCCGAAGCCCCTTCATCATGGGTTTGGGGGGGGATTTAAGTTAATGTGCAAGTGGTTAATGTTGTGAGACACTGCCAGCTTAGTTTTAGGCAACGAAATCAATTAGGGTTAAGGATATGAAAAATGAAATAATAAATAAGTGTAATGTAATGTAACTATAAAGGGCTAATTCTAATGTAAGGTCTTATTTGCAAACATACTTGTTATATTACATCTCTCCCAATAAGTTTTAAATGTTCACTGTTCCTTTAAGCATATTTTTAAGGATTATTTGCATAGTTGTTCCAGCCCTTAATTTTGTATTTAACGCTTGCATATTCCCACGTCTCCAATTAAAGTAAAATGTGTTTGTTCTGCTTATCAAATTAGTTTTGCGTCCCGGTTGTTCTGAATAATGGCTGTTTTATTCTATTGTTCTCCAAATATGACGTGTAACTTCAAACACGGGACACGTGTTGCTCATTATTTTATGCATAATGTGTCACGTTCATAGTTGTGTTTTGTGCTGGATGATCAAAAAAAGAGCAAAGCATCAGTGAGTCAAAACTTGAAGGTGGGAACAAGGGACAATTTATATGCCCTGAAGTTAATAAAGAGGGACTAAATCTATATGTGGCTTGGAAATAATTTTTTTCTTACGAAACCAAGGTAACATAAGGTTGAAAATGTTGGATAGACTTTGAATTTAGGGTGAAGCTAAATTAATTTCAGTGTCAAAAATATATATTATTGTGGTCAGTATGAATAGCATAGTTTGAAGCATGAACTCACACACAAGACTGGTGTTTGTTTGTGTTTGGTCTCAGCTCACAGGTCTGAGATCTGCTTCCACACAACATAAGAAAATACAGTCTGTAAAAAAAATTACAGCCCAATAGGAATGTGAAATCTAAGCTATTTGATTGTGGTCGAATGTGCTTTTACAATGAATCATGAATCTCTTCCTAAATTATGAAAAAAAGAGTCAAATTCAAGTTCTATCCTGGTCCATTGCTGTGAATTAGCTTCATGGAGTTCGTATATTGAATTCATATACAAAGGTGCTAAAAACAAGTGCTCTGTTATTTTACAGTTGAGTAAAAAAAGGTCCATTTACATGGCAGATAAACACAGACAGACGCTGATGTACACACAATATGAAAATATGCTGTTTATGAAACACAAGTCCCTTAAAGCTAAACTATGGAACACAACTCATTGATGCACATCCGTCCTTGTCCTCTTCAGGGACTTCTTGTTTTTTTGCTCCTGCATGGAGCAAATTGTTTGTGTCCCGAGAATGTCCCTGTGAAGACCTTTGGGAGGGATCCAGATCAGACAGTGGACTCCCACTAGATGGGTGGTGCCGATGAAGCTGTTGTTAGCTGCAGCACCAGCGGCCATGTGAAAAGAGCCCAACGTTGACTTGATAACCCGGATGGGGTCTGTCCTCCACAGGGGGTGGTTGGCATGCTCTACTCGCAGGCCGACACGCTGCTGATCTTGCCCGTGTTCTCGCTCCACGGCTGCAGGTTCTGCAGGGCAAACAGCGAACTGTTCTGCAGGCACAGCGGGTCCGGGGTCAGCGGCTGGTTGATGGTCTTCTGGAAGGCTTCCTGCTGTAGCTGCATGAGGATCCGGTTGGCCTGCTGCCGCTCGGCCTCACGCTCCTCCGCCGTCTGTCTCCTGCGGAAAACATTTAATAGTTAATATTTCCAAAGAAACCACAATTCCATCAATATCAATGGAAATATATTTGACTTATATTCCCTTTGAAAGCAAATCTGCATTAATATATATTTCTTATTTTCTTTGTCACGCAGTAATGCAATGATGTTGGCTGTTGATATATATTTTTACATTTTTCATGCGATTCATCATTTTGGGGATGTCCAAAATAACAATTTAAAATTAAGTCAAATTGCAGTAAGTTTAAGCAGACTTGTTTACAATTAAAATACACTTTTATGTTAAAAGGAAGATGTATGGGATATGATGAATCTATTTAGAGACATTGCAGGTAAGCACATGATGCCAATGATTACTTTTACTATTATATTACGAGATGTAGATTTGCAGACTTTTTCAAATATCTGATTGTTGGATAAATGCCAATTATTCATAATTCTTGTTTAATTTTGAATTATTTTTATCATTACATTTATCAGAAAATACTGCATGAGAAACAATTTCAAAATCAATTCTCACCAGGTTTTTAGATCAGGCTATAGGACATAAACAAATCTTTTCTTATTAAAAAATGAAATACATTTGAAAGCACTTCAGGAGGTAAAAGCTATAATATCTGAGCATCTTGCGGTTGATTAGTTGCATTAGGACTGCTCATCTTTTTTTATCAAAAGTGATGTGAACTGTTATGTTTTGGTATGCAAGGCATTATTTGGTTATTTTGTGAAATAAACAAAAAAAGAAATGTATAACATTTTATTTCTTTACTAACCACATTCCTTTTTGAGAAATGATTTCCAGAGGATATGAGGTAGCACAATTGTTATCTTTAACCTCCCCCAGAAGTGTTTCATTTCTGCCTCACAGATTAATGAACAAAGATATTTGAGCAGAACCGACAGCATGTCTTTACTGCTTCTAGCAGCCTCCAGCTATACAACTGCTCAAATAACAGAACTCTATTAGCTTTAGCTGTAGCTAATGAAGTCAATATTTGTTTATAATTTGATGTATACTGTGCCAATAAGTGCACCGTGAGAGGGCCCCTAAAAGCCTCCAGAATAAAAAGCCTCTTGGGTCCTTTGCACGGTATTCAACCTTCAAAATAAATGAAAAATGACCACCTAACCTCCACTTTGTGCGTCTGTTCTGGAACCAGGTTTTGACCTGGGCGTCGGTCATCTTCAGCGCTTTAGCGAGAGTGGCTCGCTCCGCCGAAGCCAGGTACTTCTGCCGGTGGAAGCGCTTCTCTAGTTCGCAGATCTGCAGCCGTGTGAAGGACGTCCGGGGCTTCTTCTTCTTCGGCGGCGTCCGGTTCTGGTAGGGGTGACCCACGCGACGCGTCACAGTGAGGGGGGAGAGGGACACTAGGCGGCATGGGACGCGAGAAAGGAGAAGAGGAAAGGAAGAGGAGAGGAGAGGATGGTGGTCTGTCCATTTCACTTAAATTACAACAATTTACCTTTTGAAATCCAATGTAGTAATTTGGATTGTAATTGTTCATCCCCCAAACAGACATTTTAAATTGTATTTTGTAAATATCATATTTATTTCTTTTTCAACAATAACCGGAGCATATTGGCCTAATTTAAGATATTTGAAGCACGTTTGATCTGCATTCAGCTAAATATTCGATTAAATTAAAAATTGTGATTATACCCGTATTGACACTCACACACACACGCACACACACACACGTAAATAACACCCTTAAAGAATACTATACTAATAATCGAGAAATTATAACAATACACAGGAGTCTCCGATACCGTGCTGCTTAACAGAAATGAGCTAACAAATTAGGTATCAATAATACACATTATAGGCTTAGGCAAAAGAAGAGGTGTCATTAGGTGTTCCCTAATTAATTGAATCATATCGAACTCGTATTAATATTAATTAATTTTTAACTATACTAACGGTTTGGATTGTGCGGTTTATTTGTATAAAAGGTAGATGAATAAAACTGCTATAAGCAAGACAAAATATAGTATTTATTATTTTTAAGTATGAAAAAATAATAATTCTTTTCTCCAAATATTTATGTAAAAATGTGTGCCTAATGACTCCGTGATTTTGAGCCATTAATCACTGATTCTCCAACTAGAAGCAAGCACGCAACTGGTGGAGGCGTTTATACATTCTGAGAAAAAATGCTCCGTCTTTTAAATGATTATGGATATATTGGATATTTGATGATATTTGTATTTATTGATCGATTCTATTCCTCTGCTGTATTTTTTTGGACTGAATGCACATTATATATTCTATATCATAGCATAACATGGATACCTGTGAACCGGTCTTTGGTGTAGCGCCGGTTGCTCTCCATCCAGGGGAACGTCAGTGACGTCAAATTGTTGATGTTCCCGTTCATTGGCGACCCGGAGGAGTTCCCGCAGCTCAGCGGCCGGTGCGCGGGGACGCGGATGACACCGGCGGAGCTCACGTTAGTCGCGTTCGCATTCACGCCCACGTTCATGTGATAAGCTCCGCCAAAGGAGGCCATCCCGCACGAGCCACCGGTGCCATTGTATCCGCCGTTGCCGTACGTGTAGCCGCCGCCGCCCCCCCCGCTGTTTGGGCCACACGAATAGGCCCCGTGTCCGTAGTCCGGCTCGGGCATCCTCGCACCCAGCATGCAGCTCTGCTCCACGCTGCTGAGGATCTGGTCGATGCCGAAGCTGATGGGCTCCACGTGCAGCATCCCTCTGGGGTCCATGGCCGTCCAATAGCCCTTCCAGCTGCGGCGCGAGGAACAGAGGTCGCTCCACGCGCCGCTCCCCTGGACTCTTCTACGTCTACGGGGCTGCTTCCGCTCCAGCTCTGGTCCTTATCTGTGGTGAGTGCGGGCACGAGTGAGAGCGCAGGAAACGTTTGCCCCCTCCCCCTTCTGGCGCGCGGGGACATCCGTCAAAGTGCCAAAAAGACAGCGCGAGATTAAGACCCAATTTTAGGCCTGAAAACTCGATTGGCTAAAGAGTGTATGAGCTCATCGGAGGTTTTATGGCGCACTTCATAAAGCAGTGATTAACAGCTTTTTGAAGACAAGATCAATAACACAACCATAATCCGCTTCACACTCACCCCGGGGCAGGTGCACACACAGTTTAATCTTTGGCCTAAATGTTGGCACCTTGAACAAAACGAGCGTTCCCATCCGGTCGGCTGATGTAGGGCTCTATCAATACGGTGCTGTTTCTCTCATTGAAAATAAAACTGCACATTTCTATCAACAATTTCTTGTTGTTATTACGTTTTATAATCGTGTTCTAATGATTGCAGAAACACTCAAAATAAATAATTATGAAAACAAAGATGAAAGTTATTAATATTATTTAACCGAAACAATTAGAGTCCATTTCCTCAGTCGAACACTCCATAGTTTCAATAAACTATGACATTTAATCGTATATTTCTGAAACATCCGTCTGTTTTGATTTATTCTGCGGAATTTCGGGTACCATCATGAATTGACCCCGGCAGGTTCAAACCGGACGGTATTCACAGAAAGATGATTGATGTTTAATGCAGGCGACTCATTTATTGTTTTGGAGCCGGCGTTATTATTAATTCATGTTCAGAGTGATGACATGGCCTCAAACGTGGATGCGTTCTCATTTGTTTCCGGCACAGAACAGGGGTATACATGTTTTTTTTAACATACATATTTATTTTAAAGCTAGCCGAAACCTCTGAGTTAAAGTGGGTTTTTTAATTCTATAAATAAATGATAGGCCATTGCATTCGGCTGCATTCATTAAAAATATTAATGAATCCGAGACGATCACAGATCATACAGCGGGTTTAAATTAGAGGGGTGTTCCTTCCGCCATAACAAATGAATGCAACTCAGTTTAATCGTAGATCATAAATAACGAGTGGCGTTTTTTTTACGTAACAGCGCCTTATTAACGACCATTGCGCGGGATCCACCCACTCCACACAATTAAATGAAAAAAGTAACCATTTGGCCCATTGATTCGTCTCACGTTGCTTCATAAAACCAGAGGGACTTAATTACTTAACGCAAGGTCATTACATCATTAATATTTGATAGGCCTCGAACCGCTCTCATTGGCCAAATGACCGGCATCAAACGGTGAACCTATATGCAGCCTATCCGCACTTCGAGGCACATTATTCCCGGGTAGACGCGCACCAATAATGACCATTAGGGACTGATGCAGAGCAGGGCGGTGAGTGTAGATTGGATATGGAACCTATGGTGTTCTATTTAAAATCAGATGGCAATATAATGCAGTCAGAGTTTTCTCTTAAAACAAAAACAAATAACGAATAAATTATAAATGGATATAAATGGCATTATTAGTGCAGCGTGATGCTCTAAATATTACATATATTTATCATGCTTTTGCTATTATTTAATACAATAGAAAATCCTTTTAGTGGTCAGGCTTCTTTACGTTGAGGTTTGTTGTATCTGGCAGTAGCAACGGCATCTATCGAGCATCAATTTTCAACTCTGCAGCTCCAGGGTGGGGTTTGCAGGAGAAAACAGATCTCCTTATTTCAAAAGGAGACACGAATTGATTTCCTGCAACCAGCGTCACCCACCGCAGGCCCAACCCAGTGAGCACAAGACGTTTTTTCAACGTTGAAATATGGTTGAAATCGGGTTGAAATGAGGTCTGAACGTCTAAGACCTCATTAATGATCACAGCGGCCGAGGCTGCCCAGTGAGCATTTTTTGGTTGAAAATCATTGAATAACTTTAAAGCGGGCTAGAAAGATTGTAGCTGACCCCTCTCACACCGGACATAAACTTTTTGTGCCCCTTCCATCCGACAGGAGGCTGAGGTCCATCAGGACTAAGACCTCCCGCCACACGAACAGTTTCTTCCCGTCGGCAGTCGGGCTCATCAACAGAGCCCGCCCCCCCCCTGACGTTGAATAAACGTCTATGCCCGACGTTGAAAAGACGTTGCAAAATGGTTTAAAAGTGAAAGTTTTTTCAACGTCTATTCGTAGACGTTGAAAAGACGTCTATATTTATACCACATATCAACGTGATTTTTAATTTGGTAAAATGTCGTCCTTTACTTTGTGCTATAGCATTATTTTATAGGTTTAAAAAGAAATTACATCGCCATTTTTAGGTTTACCACCGATATTAAAAATCACGTTGAACGGGTCTAAAACATATGTATGTTTAACTTTTGTGAAGCGCTTGGGTTGCATTTTTTAATCTATGAAAAGTGCTATATAAATGGTTTGATTTGATTTAAGACAGATGGGGTCATCTCGCCTGGTTTCCACCATGTGTAGCAGCCTCCTGCAGTTTTGTTCTGTGCTGTTCCCTGTCTTTTCTCCTACTCAGTTCTTTTTGAGGTTAAAATAGTTTTCTTAAAGGTTGTCACCTGACAGTCCCACTGTACGGTGTGGGTAGGTACGGCTCCAGACAAAAGGCACTTGACACCAGGGTGGTGATTTTCAAAATGTTTATTTCGCTGATCCTGCTCAGTCAAACGCGCCGGGGTCCAGCTCGCTCGTTCGCCCTTCTATCTCGCTTGCCCGCCTCACTGTGTTTAAATAGGGTGGAGAGGAAACACACACACGTCAATTATCACCAGTTGATTGTAAAGCGTTCCAACCTGGCACTGTTCCCCGAGCCACTCCCCCTCTCTCCCCCCTGCAGCCGAGCCGAAACCACGCCCGCCACCACACCCACTCGTGGCAAGAGCCCACAGCACAGTGACAGTCTCTCTGTGGTTTTGGCACATTCACCACACACTCAGAGTTGCTTCTGGGTTCCCTTTTTTCAGGTAGTGTCCCTCTAAAAAAACATTGGGCACACCCCTTTCTCCGAGAGCCCCGCCTAGAAATCCCTGACGGTTTTTAATACTGGGATTAATTGAACTACAAACCTACCAGCTGCAGAGACGGAATTTGCTGCATGTAACAGCATGTAAGCCAGCGTTCCCACCTGGCACTGTTCCCTGAGATACTCCCCCTCTCTCCCCCCTGTCGCCGAGCCAAACGCCCGCCACCACACACCCCCACCGCCCGACTTAGGCCGGGGAGCCGTCCGACCTAGCTTACTTACAGAACAAAAGGGAGAGAAAAGTTGGGTGTGTGGAGGAGCGGCTCCCCACAGAGAGTCTGTTTTACCTTCTCAAACGCCCGCTGGCACTGCTCCGACCACTGGACCGGATCTGACGCACCTTTCCGGGTCAGGTCGGTCAAGGGGCTGGTGAGGTCCGCAAAGCCGGCGATGAACCGCCTATAGTAACCCGCCAGCCCCAAAAACCGCCTCACCTCCTTTTTTGTCTTGGGGCGCAGGCAGGCTGCAATTGCCGCTGTCTTGTCTACCTGAGGACGCACCTGCCCACCCCCCAAGTGCTACCCCAAATACCGTACCTCCCTCCGTCCAACTGCACACTTCCCCGGGTTGGCGGTGAGCACGGCCCGCCTCAGCGACCCCAGCACCGCGTCCACCCGCCGCACATGCTCCGCTCTGGTGGTGCTGTGGATAATCACATCATCCAGGTAGGCGGCCCCATATGCGGCATGCGGGCGCAGCACCCTGTCCATGAGCCGCTGAAATGTGGCAGGGGCACCGAACAAGCCGAAGGGAAGCATGGTGAATTGGTACAAACCATACGGAGTGGACAAAGCAGTTTTCTCTTTGGGCTCTGACAGGGGAATCTGCCAGTAGCCCTTAGTCAAATCCAGGGTCGTAAAGAAACGTGCAGTGCCCGGCCGGTCCAGGTGTTCGTCGGGGCATTCGGTAGGCGTCGAATCGTGACACGTCGTTCACAATGCGATAGTCCACGCAGAACCGCAGTCGCATCCTTCTTGGCCACCAGAACGATGGGGCTGCACCAGGCACTGTTGGACTCTTCTATTACCCCCCCCCATCTCCAACATAGCCGCTAATTCCTCTCGAACCACTTTTCTTTTGTGTTCGGGTAGTCTGTAGGGTCGTGACCTTACCGTCTCCCCCGGGGGAGTCTCGATTCGGTGCATTATCAGGTCGGTCCGGCCTGGCCGGGGGGAGAACACATCAGCAAACCGCTTCTGCAACTGGGCAATGTATGTTCTCTGGTCCTCAGAGAGACGGCCCTCACACGGGAGCGGGGAGGGATTGACCGCTTTTGGCACCTCCGGCCCCAGGTCCTCTCTTTCCGATACTGTGGAAATCAGAGAAACAGACTCCACCTCCCTCCAGGCTTTCTGGAGGTTAAGGTGGTATATTATATATGTGTAACACCACCCCTGTCAGACCGCACCACCTCATAATCAACATCCCCCACCTGGCGTGTGACCTTGAAGGGCCCTTGCCACTTGGCCAGGAGTTTCGAGTTGGAAGAAGGAAGTAATACAAGTACTTTTTCTCCCGGTGTGAATTCTCGCAGCCTGGCTCCTCTGTTGTACAGCCGTTGTTGTCATTCCTGGGCCTGGAGCAAATTCTCCCGTGATATCCTACCCAGCGTGTGGAGCTTTGCTCGCAAGTCCAGGACGTACTGGATTTCATTTTTGCCGGGGATCGGACCTTCCTCCCAGCTTTCTTTAATAAGGTCCAGCACCCCTCTTGGTGACCTGCCAAACAGAAGCTCAAAGGGGGAAAACCCTGTGGAGGCCTGGGGGACCTCCCGGACTGCAAACAACAGAGGGTCAAGCCATTTGTCCCAATTACGTTCATCATCGCTAATTTATGGATCATGGACCTCAGCGTCCTATTCATCTGCTCTACCAACCCGTCGGTCTGGGGATGGTAAACGCTCGTGCGGACGGACTTAATGCCCAGTAACCCGTAAAGTTCTCCCAGTGTGCACGACATGAACGAGGTGCCCTGGTCTGTTAGAATCTCTTTCGGGATTCCAACCCGGGAGATTACCTGAAACAGAGCCTGCGCAACGCTCTTTGCAGAGATATTGTGCAGAGATATTGTGCAATGGCACTGCCTCCGGATACCGGGTTGCGTAATCCATGAGGACTAGCACAAATCGGTATCCGCGTGCGCTCCGGTGGAATGGCCCGATGAGGTCCATGCCGATGCGCTCGAACGGGACCTCCACCAACGGTAGAGGCCGCAGCGGGGCACGCGGGATGGCTGGTGAATTAACCAATTGACACTCCGGGCAGGACGCACACCAGCTGCGCGTGTCCGCCCAGATGCCTGGCCAATGAAATTGGGCCATTATCCGGTCTAGTGTTTTCCCGTATCCCATGTGACCCGCCATCGGATTATAGTGCTTTTCGGCACCAGCAACTGGGTGTTTACCTGCCCCGTCCGAGTGTCACTCACTCTATACAGTCTGTCCCTAATCAATAGGGTTGGGTATCGAGAATCGAATGGAATCGGAACTAGCTTTGCGATTTACCCGGTATCGTTCAAAAGTTTAAAATTCGATTCCTTGTTTCGATTCTCAGTCCGCCGGCGCCGACCGGAAATAGAAACCGCTCAACACCAACGAAGAAGCGTCCACCGGAAGTGTTGGCGTAACAGCGCGATCGAACATGTATAGTGTGCGTCGGCGGTCCAAAGTGTGGTTACACTTTTCGAAACAAACCGAAAACTTGGCAAAAAACTCCCGGTTGTTGTGAATTTGTGACGCATCAGACCAGTGCGTGCGCGGGTGCCGGGTGGCCCGAGCGGAGCGCTCCTATCTGTTAAAATGAGCAGTGAGGCTGGCGCTGCAAAGAAAAAAAAAGGTTGTACTAGCACTCCCCGCGTCGACCGCCAGCAGCCCCCCGTCAGCGAAAGTGTCCCTGATTTGAGGTTGGGAGAGTTGCGCGCCCCCCCCCCTCCGTGTGCCCCGTGTTTGACGCGATGCCTCTTCCTCTGATTCCAAGGGTTCGTCCATCAGTGGGAGCAAGGTAACGTTTAAGTACCTGCAGTATCATACACTCACGTGTAAATGTGTTTTTGTGAGGTTTCAAAAATAAAGCTCTCTGGAGGAAAGTGTACCCCTGTTATTTATAATGTTTATACAATATTCAAGTTCATAGTTTGATATTCATATTGTAGTTGAAAACAGCCCTGTTAGAAATTCATAGTAAAGTTAATAAAAAGTTCATAGAATTAACATTGATGGAGAATGTCAGACTATTTCCTTCAGAAAGACCCTTGGTTAGCTAGCTCATTTAAAATATCTTAAACTTAAACTTTTTTGACCCTGCCTCTTAAAAGAATCGGAATCGAGAATCGCTGGGAACCGGAATCGAAACAAGGAATTGGTATCGGAATCGGAATCGCTCAAATTCAAACGATACCCAACCCTACTAATCAATGAGATGTGCGGGTACGACTGTGCTGCGTCAGGGCGCACCAGTTGACCATCAATTCTTATCACTTGGTCGTAGGCTGAGCGTAGAGTATCGTCACGAGACTGCTCGAGTGGAAAATCTTCCATGGAGCGGAACTCGGGAACGACCGAGCGTCACCGCTGAGCACAGCACACATACCGCATGTCCGTGTCCGTCGTGAACGCACCCCCGTAGCCTGTCCCATTAGCGTGTTAAATCCCTCCCAATCCGTTCCCAAAATTACAGGGTGCGTCAGGTGGGAGCTAACCGCAACCTTTATCCTATATTTTTTCCCCTTGAACCTAAGTTTAACGGACACTATGGGATACTCACTATGGGGGACTCGTGAATGTCCCAGTGCACACCTAATTTTCACCCGCGACGCTTCCACCAATGCCCCAGGCCGAACCAGGCTCTGGTGCATCATGGACTGCGAACAGCCCGAATCCACCATCGCCTGGCGTGTACCCCCTTGAATTCTTACCGGAACGCGGTACGTCGCTCCCGGGCCGGGGGAGGGTGATGGAGCGCCGGCAACCCGGATCACCTGCCCCACCTCCATCAGTGGGCACTCCCTCCGCAGGTGGCCGGGCTGCCCGCACCTCCAGCACTCCTGCCCTGGCGTTTGAGAACCCCCCGGTGGGTCAGGAAGGGTGCCGGGGCTTGCTGTGGTCGGGGGGTCCCGGTGTAGGGCCATCGGCGCCCGCCATGGGGCCGGTATGGGCCGCCCCACGGTCGGCTGCTGGCTCCATCCCCGTGGCGCTGCTCCTCGGGTCGAAGGCGGCGCGCCCTCCCGGTCGCCCCGCCCGCTGGTGTGCACCGCCAGGTGGTCCTCGGCCAGGGTGGTGGCTGCCTCTAGTGTCGGTGGGCGGTGGTACCAGACCCACGCCGCCGTCCGGGCCGGGAGCCCCTCCACAAACTGCTCCAGCACCACCTTCTCTAGGACCTCCGACGTTGTTCCCACCCCGTTCGGCAGGAGCCACCTGGCGGCCGCGTCCCGGAGCCGCTGCCCGTAGGTGAATGGCCTGTCCTCCGTCCCCAGCCTGGCCCCCCGGAATCGCCGTCTGTGGTCCTCCGGTAGCAGCCCCAGCCGGTCGACTACGGCCTTTCGCACCGTCAGATAGTCCCGCCGGGCCGCCCCATGGCGGCTGTCTGCGCCTACCCGGTTAGCAGCGGGAGCAGCCTCACTGCCCACTCCCCCGCCAGCCATGTGCACGCCTCCGCCGTTGCCTCGAAGGCCTCCAAAAACGCCTGGGCGTCGTCCTCCGCCGTCATACACTGTCGGGCCCGGTGGTGGTTGAACGGGTCCCGACCGCGCCACCAATTGCTCCAGCGCCTGGGCCTGCCTCCCCACCTGGGCCTGGAGTGCCCCCAGGAACTGCCGGTTTGCCTCTGCTTGGTCGCGTTGGATCGCCGCCAGCTCCCTGATCATGTGGCCCAGTGCGAGCACTGGTTGGGCCGGCATCCCCTGCTGCCCCTCGTCCGTCATCCTCCGCCGGGTTGGGCGCCACTGTACGGTGTGGGTAGGTACGGCTCCGGACAAAGGCACTTGACACCAGGGTGGTGATTTTCAATATGTTTATTTCGCTGATTCTGCTCAGTCAAACGCGCCGGCGTCCAGCTCGCTCGTTCACCCTTCTCTCTCACTCGCCCGCCTCACTGTGTTTAAATAGCGGGGAGAGGACACACACACGTCAATTATCACCAGTTGATTGTAAAGCGTTCCAACCTGGCACTGTTCCCCGAGCCACTCCCCCTCTCTCCCCCCTGCAGCCGAGCCGAAACCACGCCCGCCACCACACCCACTCGTGGCAAGAGCCCACAGCACAGTGACAGTCTCTCTGTGGTTTTGGCACATTCACCACACACTCAGAGTTGCTTCTGGGTTCCCTTTTTTCAGGTAGTGTCCCTCTAAAAAAACATTGGGCACACCCCTTTCTCCGAGAGCCCCGCCTAGAAATCCCTGACGGTTTTTAATACTGGGATTAATTGAACTACAAACCTACCAGCTGCAGAGACGGAATTTGCTGCATGTAACAGCATAAGTTTTATTTTAGTTGGATACTGAATGACAAAATCACAGGTGGCATTCCACATCACCTATAATGTCTTCCTACAGATGCTGTTGGGGAACTTGCCTTGAGGCAGTACCAGCCTTGCTTCCTCCATCTTACAAAGTTGGCCGGGGCTGCGGTGCAAAAACGGTTCGCCACACAACTGAGGAATGCAACGTGGCATTCATTGACCATAAGCCTGCAAGTCCCCCAGCTGTGAAGTGGACTTTAAAAAGTGAATTTTAATAACATAAAATTCCTGTTCCTGGATTTAAGAATTTGTGCACACAAACACATATCCAGGTTTGTTTCACTATACTTGTTGGGACAGGCAGCGGCAGACGGTGAAAGTTCAGGACAGAGGCAGAGTTAGAAGAGACACGGGAGACTAATGCTGTATTATTCCTTTATCTAACACAAGTTTTACAGTGTTAAAAAAACTGGCTGTTTTCATTAACTACTGCTAAAAAGGAGCCGTGTGGCGGCTAGCAGGAGCTGAAAACAGAGTTTGCTCCTCTGCTGATCTCTGGCTCCATGGTCTGTGTGCTCATTTTTCACAGCATGTTTACATCCAGAGGAAAACTTGGATTTGGGAAATTGAATATTCACCTGATCAACCAGCTACAACCAACTACAACACAATGTTTTCCATCAGTTTTCAGTTTTGTTGCTTTTTCCCCATTTTGTTTCACGGGAGATCAGACAGAAAATAAAGTCATTGCTATCTAGTGATCAATAAGCCTCGAATACAAAATGATAGGCAAAAACTGTTCAGTTCAATAGTTTATACATTTTTAAACTGCACAAGTAATACAGCTCCATCTTACTGTATCTTCTTTTTTAGCCTGGAACAAACATGGTACCTACATGAGGCCAAGGCATCCAAACCGCACCCGTATGTCCTGACACTGGGAAACAACAAACGGCAAGCATCCCAGGCCTTCGTCATCATTGCTGGACAGGCTTTGTTACACGACACACTGCTTCAGGCAATTGATGTCTGCTTCAAGGCATTCTTTGTATTAGATCTCAAATACCTAAAGCAATGCGAACATGTGTGGGAATTCCTGCAGAGTGTTATATATGAAATGCCAGGATGGTTCCTCCAAACTAGATAACTTGCTTGCAAGTAGAGCCTCAAGGGCAGCTGGTTATGAAAATGACACCTGTTAACAGTTTTTTATGTTATGTAAACAGGTGATTTCTTAATCCTTTATGACAATAAACTGCAGTGTCTCTTTGGCTTGTGGACAAAACAAGAGATTTGAGGATGTCATCCTGTTGTTTTTCAACATTTTCTGACATTTTACTTACCAAACAAATAATTGATTAATCGTTTACATAATTGACAGATTCATCTATAATGAAAATAATCGTTAGTTGAAGCCCCATTTTATTGATAGTGATTTAAACAACCTTGATTGTAGTTAATTTGACCCAGCATTTGGGTAGACATCTTTTAAAAGTCTCTACAACGGATAAATTGCTCGCTGGAAAAGTACGTTACACAGTACGTCAACAGCCCTTAACAAGGACAACACAATTTGATTATTTATTCATTTCAACATTCAACATTAAACACTTTTCCTATACAAAACAGAATACAAAAATAAAATATATTTTGTGAAAATAAACTATGAAATTATAAGTGCAGCAACAACATGAACCAGTTAGTTTAGAATTTTGTGTTTGTAAACCATTTTTCTGAATCATTGGCACTTCATTTTCAGATTCTGTAACAAGATCTGACTCTGAGTCACTTGAATCAGGATAGTATACCTGAAATCAGCTCCGTCTCCCTCATCGTCATTCAATGATTCTTTGTGTAAAGGGAGTCAGAATGCGCAGAACACCCCTCAGTTGCAGATGCCTCTAGTCAACATGTTAATTCAATTCAAATTCAAATCATTTTATTTTGTTCAACCCAAAATGAAATATTACGCCAGGTGTAAGGCAGGACAACCTCCATCAAATGTAACCTCCATCCACAGGAACCTGTGAGGAGGGAACAACAAAGACTTAAGGGGAAATTCAAAGTTTGTAATTTGGGTTTATGATGACAGTAATAAAAAAAGTGACTAATAATAATAATAATGATAACAGCAGCAGGTTGTTTTAGAACCCTTATTTATAACCCTAACCCTGTTTACTTATTTTATTATAAAGAAGATAACAATTCATCTGCAACCCTAACCCTATGGTATTTCTGGAGTAACATTTCCAGGTATATTACACAGTACCATACTTTACAATGATGCTTTAAGCATGCAGTAACTTAAAATGTTAGCTAGCTTGTTTACAGGCCACAACTTGTTGAATTCAGCTGCCATCTGTGTTTAGGCCGAGTTGCTTTAAAAACGTGTATTTTCTACATGAAATGGGAACAGCAACAACCTAACGCATTAGCAACACCAAACACACAGAAATACTCTATGACGTATACTTTTGGTCCAGTTCATGTTGAGCGCTAGCATGCTCCAAGCTAGCATGCTAACTAGCAAACTCTCTGCAATAACACTAACTAGCTTACCAAAAATAACAGTCTTTCCCGTATAGGGTTGGGTTTCGTTTGAATTTGAACGATTCTGATTTAGATTCCTTTAAGCGGCAGGGTCAAAAATGTTTAAATTTAAGATATTTTAAATGAGCTAGCTAACCAAGGGTCTTTCTGAAGGAAATAGTTTGACCTTCTCCATCAATGTTAATTCTATGAACTTTTTACTTTTTATTAACTTTACTATGAATTTCTAACAGGGCTGTTTTCAACTACAATATAAATAACAAACTATGAACTTGAATATTGTATAAACATTATATATAATTATGAATGTATTTTAACAGGGGTACATTTTCCTTAAGAGAGCTTTATTATTTAAACCTCACAAAAACACATTTACACATGAGTGTATGATACTGCAGGTACTTAAACGTTACCTTGCTCCCACTGATGGGCTAACCCTTGGAGCCAGAGGAAGAGGCAGCGGAGGACGGTCGACGCAGCGCGTCAAAGACGGGGCACACATTTACTTCCACTCCATGACCTCGGAGGTGCTTAGTCATATTTGACGTGCACCCTCTTATGCATGAAACAATTTTGCTGCAAATGTTGCATTTTGCCGAGTTTTCGGTTTGTTTCGAAAAGTGTAACCACACTTTGGACCGCCAACGCACGCTATCCATGTTCGATCGCTGTTATGCCAACACTTCCGGTGGACGCTTCTTTGTTGGTGATCAGCGGACTCTTTTTCCGGTCGGCGCCGGCGGACTGAGAATCGAAACTAGGTATCGAATTTTAAACTTTTGAACGATTCCGGGTAAATCTCAAAGCTAGTCCCGATTCCAATCGATCCTCGATACTCGATACCCAAGCCTATTCCCGTATCGAGTTTTGCAGCACAAGTAAAGGTGTGCTTCATTCAAACACTCACGTACTTACATTGGAGTATTGGAGCCAGTAGCCGTGGTTGTATCAGCCCGTTCACGTCGCTCTGCTCCCGGACACACTTCCCCTCGCGCTGCACCCGGTGGAAGCTCTGCAAGCGTCTAAGAACCTGCGCTTGCGCTTTACAGATGTGTTTATAAGTAATCTTTGAAATGGTCCGCATTGTTATGTCCTTAAAGCATATTGTTAACGACACACACTCTGTATTTCCATATTCATGACGTTTTAAGAAATGCGTTGAAATCACGTCTTTGCGTAGACCAAATTAGCACGTTGATGTTTCACATGTCACGGTTTGGCTCTGCTTCATGTCTTATTTTGTAGTTTTCTTGTCTCTCGTGTCTCTGGGTGAACTTCACTTCCTGCCTTTTCTTGTGATTGCCTGAGTGTTCCCACCTGTGTCCAATCACTTGCACCTCCCTTGTGTATTTAATCCCCGTGTGCCTGTTGTCCCTTGTCGCGTCATTGTCTCATGTCAGTCGCTGTTGGTGCACGTCGTTTTGGTTTTGTGTTTGATTAAAGAGCACTCTGTTCGAGAAATCCTGCGTTTGAGTCCTCCCAGCAACCTGCTTTAGCTGCCACCTGACATCACACACTTTTTGGCCGGTTGAAAAGATGTTGAAATGAGGTCTTGGACGTTCAGACCTGATTTCAACCATATTTCAACGTTTGAAATTACGTCTTGTGGTCACTGGGTACACTTTGTCACTTTTTGTTAGCTGGTGCACTTTATCTTTATTTTTTATTTAATCTTTATTTCTTAACTTACTAACCCATAGCATATATTCTACGTTGTCTGTTGTCCATTATTGTACTGTCTGTGTCTGCTGTCATGCACCAACCGTCAAGTCAAATTCCATGTATGTCTGACATATTACGGCAATGATTCCTGATTGCATCTATGCCCAACGTTGAAAAGACGTTGCAAAAGGGATTAAAAGTGAGTTTTTCAACGTCTATTCGTAGATGTTGAAAAGACGTCTATATATAGACCACATTTCAACGTGATTTTTAACGGGTCTAAACGGAGACGTATACGAATAACCAAGGGTCAATGTATATTCAGCGTCGGGCCATAGACGTCGTTTCAACGTCTTTTCAGCGTCTTTTCAGCGGCAAAATGCTCACTGGTTGAAATGTGGTCTTAACGTGTATGTAATTTCAACCTCTTTTAAACGTCTCTTCAACGGATAAATTATTTGCTGGAAACCTACAAGTTACATTACATGTCATTTAGCTGACGCTTTTATCCAAAGCGACTGCAACTACCCGGTGAGCATTTTTTGGTTGAAAAGACGTTGAATAGTCTATGCCCGACGTTGAAAAATGGTTTAAAAGTGAAGCTTTTTTTGACGTCTATGTTTCGACCACATATCAACGTGATTTTTAATACGGTAAAATGTCGTCCTCTACGTTGTGCTATAGCATTTTTTTATAGGTTTAAAAAGAAATTCCGTCCACATTAGTACTTTTACCACCGATATTAAAAATCACATTGAAAATGGGTCTAAACATAGACGTCTTTTCAACGTCTATTCGTAGAAAAAACTCACTTTTAAACCATTTTTCAACGGCGAAATGCTCGCTGGTTGAAATGTGGTCTAAACGTGTACGTCATTTCAACGTCTACGAATAGATGTTGAAAAAACGTTCACTTTTAAACCAATTTGCGACGTCTTTTCAACTGATACACTACTTGCTACAAACGTACAAGTTACATACTTAGTCACATTCGTCCTCCACAAGAGAAAAAAACAAATAAAATATTTGAATTAGTATTTATTAACAAAAATAATTCCAAGATACAAAATGTTTCTTAAATAACAGAATAAAAATATGAAAAATATTTCAAAGAAATAAACATGAACTGAATCTGAAAAAGAACATTCTGATCAAACAATAAAAATATTTTGGTCTGGTTTCGGACCTCCCCCCCAGGAGCCTGTTTCAAATGGTCCGCCATCGCCTTATCAACCTCTACCTCAGTGGCACTGCTGTATGACCGCATGACGGCCTCTAAAATATTATGAGAAGAGCATTATTGTTAATATATCAACATGAAATGACTTTTACTGTACAACCACTCATTAAATGTATTTAACATGAGAAGTCTTACTACCTTTAATCACTGAGTACAGCCCAGTGACCCTGAAGGCCTTCTTTCTTTTTTGGCCACCCCTTTTCATGTTGAAAGTAGCCATCAACTGGTTTGTGAAAAGTCTGAGAATAAGAAAATGGTGTCACTTATGCAATTTCATTTGAGTAATTTCTCCCTTATGTATCCCATTTCAGTTGTTAATTAATATTTTATTTTTGACTTCTATAGTTGGCAGATATTAGTCTCTGTATGATGTTCATACCTATCCAATATTTTATTGGTTGCATCCTTTACTGTCTTTCCCCCGACTTTGGCCAGCAAATGAACCTGTCAAAAATATGTATAATGTTAAGGTATTTGTGTTAATGTTGTTTACATGAAAAATACCTTTAAAAAAAATCCCCAAAAGTTCAACCATTATCTTATTTTTTACCAATGATGCTCTGCCTCTTTTAATGTCCCCTCCAGCACATCAAGGTCCTCTGGACGTTTTAAATTTGGGAGCTCTCGGATGAACCCTTCGGGCTCCACCTCCCTTTGAATTTTTTGAATCTCTTCTGTCAGGTCCACCAACTTCCCAGGGCCCACCCTTTGGAATTCTTAAAAAAACATTGAAAATTCATCAAATGTTGTTTGCATAGTCATTGATGTATATATTACAGCCAAATATAGAATTGGCAAAGCGCTTACTTACTTGCGGTGGACATGAAAAATATACATATAAAAAGGTCCTCAGACTCTGGATAAAGACTGTGTGCTATATGTGTGAAAATTTCAGTTATTTTTTATGCATCAAATCAAAATTATGTTATGACAAAGGGTTTGTACATTTTGTAAATATCCCTTAATACTCACTTGGTGGAGAGGATGGTGTAGTATTTGCATTTTTTAAAAACTTTTTCGGGGGCACTGGCAGACTTCTCTGAGACAAATACTCTGTGAAGTAAAAATAGTTACAGTATTGACATGGGTAAGCAAACTTTTAGCAATATCCCTTATCACTCACGGGGTGGGGTGGGTGGTGAAATAGGAAATCTTGCTAGCCGATTCATTCGCTGAGATTTTGATTCTGTTTAGGATAGAAGATTGTTGGTTTATAAAAATGGAACCATATAATAAAAAATATATATTAGCACCCGAGTAATCTTTGTATACATGTATATATTCAGATAAACAAACAGCATATGTAAATGAAAACCAAAATGGTATAACAAATATTAATTAAGTAATTTCATACTCACGTGAAGGATTTTCTCTTGCGGGAATCCTTGGACTCGCTACAGCTTCTTTTGAAATTCTGTTGTGGCTTTATGCTCTATATATATACTGTTATAGTTGTCGGGTACTCATGTAGGTTATCTAAATCACTGTTAGATACAAACTCACGGAGACGAGGATGCGACATGAACGACGTACTTTTACTGGCGGTAAATTCCATACACTGCTGTCAGACCCGAACCAACGATCACAGAACTCGTAGTGACAGTCAAACACAATCGAGCACCGAGTGTTCGATCCAACATACCACAGTCATCATCAGTTGAAACATCTATAAGATATATACGCTGACATCACAACAGTAAGGTGGTTTATTAAAAAACGTTCAGATAGCATGAATAAACAGGTTATTTTTCCAACAGCACACAAGACTACATAATCTGAATGGTACTACACTAGATGAACTCACTTTCGACAAAATCTCTAAAAACCGTATGTTTTCTGACTCTTTACCAGGTTCAGAGCCATCTCCTGGGAATATAAAAAATAGTTAATAAGGATTTCAATAAAATGGTTGCAGTCAATTTGTACAGATTTTATCAGTATAATTTAGTTACCCCAAGTTACAGTCATTCCATGTCATGAAGAAGGGGAAAGGTGGCAAACCCTTCTGCGTACGGTAAACACACAGCTTTTCTATGCAAGTCTTTGGGCTGCAACAGGCATCTTTTTGCTTTCTCCATGGGGCTTCTCAGATAAACTATGTCAAGGAGCTTTGACTTGCAGGGACTCTCAAATAAGTCCTGTGTATCATCCTGCCCAATAACATTGGCAACAAAAGTACCGTTGGATCTTTTCTCCAACACAAAGGCATAACTGTCATCCTTGAGGAGAAAGCAGCAGTCCCGTGTTTTTGTAGACAAATATTGGTAGGGTTGGGTATCGAGAATCGATTGGAATCGGCACTAGCTTTGCAATTTACCCGGTATCGTTCAAAAGTTTAAAATTCGATTCCTTGTTTCGATTCTCAGTCCGCCGGCGCCAAATAACAGAGCGATCGAACATGGATAGCGTGCGCCGGCGCTCCAAAGTGTGGTTACACGAACCGAAAACTTGGCAAAATGCAACATTTGCAGCTAAATTGTTTCATGCATAAGAGGGTGCGCGTCAAATATGATTAAGCACCTCTGAGGTCATGAAGTGGAAGTCCACTAAGTCAATGACTCGCGTAAAACTCCCGGTTGTTATGAATCTGTGACGCATCAGACCAGTGTGCGCGTGGGTGCCGGGTGGCCAGAGCGGAGCTGTCCTATCTGTTAAAATGAGCAGTGAGGCTGGCACTGCAAAGAAAAAAAAGATCGTGCTAGCACCCCCCGCGTCGACTGCTAGAACCCCTACCCCGTCAGCATCTCTGATTTGGGGTTGGGAGAGTTGGCACCCTATGTGTGCCCCGACCGTCCTCCGCTGCCTCTTCCTCTGACTCCAAGGGTAACGTTTAAGTACCTGCAGTATCATACACTCATGTGTAAATGTGTTTTTGTGAGGTTTCAAAAATAAAGCTCTCTTGAGGAAAGTGTACCCCTGTTCAAATATATTCATAATTTATAATGTAAATATAATATTCAAGTTCATAGTTTGATATTTATATTATAGTTGAAAACAGCCCTGTTAGAAATTCATAGAAAAGTTAATAAAAAGTAAAAAGTTCATAGAATTACCATTGATGGAGAAGGTCAGACTATTTCCTTCAGAAAGACCCTTGGTTAGCTAGCTCATTTAAAATATCTTAAAACTTTTTGACCCGGAATTGAGAATCGCTGGGAACCGGAATCGAAACAAGGAATCGGAATCGTTCAAACGATACTCAACCCTACATATCGGCCCCTCTGGTGATGTTCCATCTCAGCCAATCTTTTCGTCACTTGATAAAGTGGATTTTTGCTGTTCCTCACCATTTGCTTCAATGCCTGTAAGTGATTCTCAAATGGCAAGGACGACACATCGTTCAGTGAACAGTTGAAGTGTGTAACATCCTCATGCAAATGCTGCACACTGTGGACATTGTAGACAGTGAACGTTGCTCCATACAAGGATTCACTGTTGGCCATGAAGTGTTTGAGCAGGGTGGAAGCATAACCAAGATATGCCTCCCTCTTCTGAGAATCCGACTCCAGGAGAATTGACATGCCCACAGTCAAAGATAGAAAGTGTTCATAGACATTGTCCAATAAGATGTCCTGCAGAACCAAAGGCCCTGTATACAACAGGAACTGGTGGAACTCTGTTGCCTTCCAGCGATCAATTTCTTGCAAAGAACGCGGTTGCCTTGCAAACTCCATTGGCATGGCACCCTGCAGCCTTGTCATGCGCTGTGAGATTTCCTGCCTCAGTATTGGTGCCAGCCTGCAATTCTCAGGTCCACGCAAAAGATAAATGAGCAATCTTTTTACCAAACCAAGACAAATTAGGTGCATGTAGTCCAAGGCAAATTGTTTAACACAGAGGACTCCAGCACTGATTAGAGGTTTTTTTTCTGATGGCCTGCATATGAGACTCAAAAGCTGCATCTGGCCTTGACTCAAAAATGTCTTTGTAGGGGTAGGTGACCCTTCTCTGGATAGTGATGGCAGTTGCCACACACCGCTCGCATCCCTGTAATCCATTATGCCCAGTAATGCACTTTAAGAAAGCCCTTGCAGGTGCATTTGAAAGTATGAAATGTTTTGAGATGTGGATTTAATAGACATATTATCATACATGAACATGAGCAGTATTTAAATATCAGGATTATCCTCAGTGGTGATATCATTGTCCGACGATCAACAACAGATTGAGTTATGCCTTAGGGGTATGATTTAAGGGGTGCTAATTAGAACTAAAGGGGCATTTGGAGAACGCAGATCAGGATCAGGAATCAGGAAACGTTTATTGCCATAGTATGTTGTACATACATGGAAATTGTCTTGGCGGAAGGTGCATGAAGACAGTACAATAAAGACAACATAGTGCAAATGAGATAAAAGTATAATAAAATATAAAATATAAGCTATGGGTTAGTAAGTTAGAGGAGATGAGATAAAATTAGGAATAAAAATAAGGATAAAGTGCACCAGCTAAACAAAGTGATGGGTGACAAGTGAAAGTGACACAGTGATGAATGAGCATGGGAGTCAGAGACAGTCAGGGGGGGCCCGGGCTCTGTTGATGAGCCCGACTGCCGAAGGGAAGAAACTGTTCGTGTGGCGGGACGTCTTAGTCCTGATGGACCTCAGCCTCCTGCCGGATGGAAGGGGCACAAACAGTTCATGTTCAGGGTGGGAGGGGTCGGCTACAATCTTTCTGGCCCGCTTCAGAGTCCTGGAAGCGAACAAGTCCTGAAGAGACGGAAGATTGCAGCCAATCACCCTCTCAGCAGAGTGGATGACATGCCCAACATTTCCACTAAGTTCCAATAAAACCGGACCAGTAGCTTTTCAGTGATTCTCTGACAATGGGACCAATTATTGTTGGCACAGGTAATCATCAAGGACATATTCATTAAAAGCTACACTTTCTGGTTTTGGCCTAATGCTTGACTCTCGCAATAAAAGGCCAAAGGAACGGCGATCATTGTAAATTCAAGCAAAACATAAATGTTCATGTTTTTTGTTAAACTAAGGATGTTTAATAAGTTAAACTAAGTTATCTAAGAAATGAAAACACCAATCTCCTGGGTGAACCTCGTGCTGCGCAAAAAGCAAAAAATGCTAAGCGATCACATGAGACATGACTCAACGAGACCGGGCTGGTGTTTACGGCTTTCAGCTCCTGTTTTGACTAGTTTTTCCCTTTCTGAAGGAATGTGGGTGTGGCAGTGTGGGGGTCTACCTGAGTCCTTACCTGAGACACACCATATTGCAATTAACATTCGTGAACTGGAAACCCACTGGAAAAAGGTTGATCATGGATGAATTATCAAACAGGATAGTATGTCAGGTTGTATCGAGCTTTAATCCTCCCCTCTGACACAATAGGATCCAGAGCGGTGTAGCTTTAGACAGTGTTGGATCCGGGCTGAGTAGAACAAAATGAGCTGCTATATTTGAGAATGACAGACGTTAATAAAGTCCCTCTCCGTCAGGTCTGAAATAACAGTTTGAGGTACTGAGATGAAGAGATAAGTGAGTGATCATCCTGTTTGTTTAGTAACAGGAAAACGGCAGCCACCAAGGGGTTTCTGCGTTGTATGGACTCCACAGAGCCCAAAACATGAAGACCCCCCCCCCTCCCCTCCCCTCCACACATCCCATGGTGGAGACAAACACAGGCGTGCACATTGTCAGGGGAACGGGCTGTTTGATTTGCCCATTGACTTCCTAACCGTGTGAAACTATCCTTGACAGAGCAAAACCTCAATCTTATTATTAACATGGTTTGAACTTTTATAACGTAAAAAGTACTGACGCTTGTGTGAAGAAAATTGAATCTTAAAAGCATTCCTAGTAGGTTTAAATTGCTTTTATTTTCTGTCATTACACGTGTCCCACAATAATGGAGAAACAGGACATCAGGGGGGTGAGGTTTACACACGAATACAGTCAATCCTGGAGTTAAACGCATTGATGACGCATGGACAAAATGGTGGAACCACTTCACACTATAAACACTTCAGTCTGAAGATATCGCCAGTCTTAAGCAGTTAGATTGGTTAGCTAGAATGGGAGACGTCAGACTGACGGGTTTTTCCACGTTGAGGCTCTTTTCAAGTGAATATTTTTGGTTGTGATTCACACTGTGACTGCATTGGGCTTTGTTGAAGAATAAACATCTTTTCATTCGAATATATCAGATTTATTTTGACAACGGACCTCCAGAGAGTGGCTCCCCTCACATGGCCCACTGTACACAAACTCTTTACTCTTGCTTAGTGGCTTCAAGCTGTGACAGTCTAGGTTCCTCTTCGTCAACATTTTTGGATGTGTCAGAGAACTTATGCCAATTACAGATCGTAACATGGTTCGAATTTTTTCAAGATAAACCCCCATTGTAGACGTTTACTTGTTTGGGTTTATGAAACAAAGTGTGTTTCAGTGCAGGCTATTCCAAACAAGGATTCCTAGCTACACCTCCACAAACAATGCACAAAAATATATTTATATTGTATGTTATTGATGTAACCTTCAATACAGATCTAAGCCCACGGGTTGATGGCTCGAAGAAACGCAATCTTTCATCCAGAACACTGCTGTGTCTTCCCTGCATTTAATGAGGAGGCAACATTGTTGTATCTGTCACGTAACTTGTGTACTTCAGTGACAGTTCTTACCTAGCCATTTAAACCACAAAAGACATGTTTTCAAAAACCTAAACTAAATATTGTTAAACTTAAACGCAAGAAAATGGCAAAGGGCTGCTGTTTTCCTTCCTTCTGCGTGATTGACAGCTCCCTATCAGTGCACTTATCATCCCAATGTCAGTGACTTCCAGAAAATCCCATTTTTGAGTGATTGATGGAAGCCAGCCAGCAAATGAGACAGAGAGAGTGAAAGAGCCTGGGACCAGCGGAGTGGTCCAAAATTGGATTGAAGTTAGAATTTTAAGGATGTAAATGTAAATACAGGTCACATCTACACCTATGACACAATATGTAAGTGGACCAACAAACTTTGGCTTATGAATACATCTATAAAGTTGTCAAATCAGTTAATAAAATATTCACATTTCAGCGTTCTCTTTAAGTTTTTAGTCTTGCATTAAAATGACTACTACTGTTGTTTGTGTCATTTTGTACACCCCTTTTGATTATTTTAATTGAGTCATGGGGTGGGGGGCTTTCCATGGGGATGAATGCTAGTTCGAAGTTTAGATTGGTGAATGAGAGAGCCTGAGAGTGGGAGTCTTGCTTTTTGTTGAACGCACGCCAACAACACACACCCACAGCACACACACGTAACAGAATGTCCCTAGTTCACACTAAGACCATTTTTCAGTTGCACTTTTATTTGAAATTTTAAATATATATTACTGTTCAAATAATAATATTAATTTTCATAATGTCATGAATCAAGTTAATAAATTCTTATTTCCTTTTGTTGATATTAGTCAAATGTTATTTATGTCGATTAAATTACAAAAATGTTCCTTGTAGAATGTATTTGGTGTTTCTATTATGCAATCAAACCGACTTTGCACTCTAAAATAAAAAACATTTTTAATGCAGGTATAATACATCTACAATTGTATTTATGCAATCTAAGTTTTTTTTAATCCAAAAGTTTTGCCTGTGATTCAAAAAGTTTTGTGAATCCAGAAATTGGTGGTAACAGAATTTTGGTGTTTTAAAGGACAACATATTATTAATAACTCTCAGCCTTTACTCATCTGGAAATTAATATTTTTTTGTTTCCCCACAACTTATGAATACATTTAGACATTGTATCCTTTGAGTATCTGAGAGTAAAATATCAGGTGTTTAATGCTATAGGTTACCTTCTGTAAAACAGACTTCACTGATTCAGACTGGACAAATAACCTGAAGAAAGTACACCGATTTGAAAATTGCGTGTAGTGCTCCAAACAAACAAAAAGTGGAGATTTAAAGTGTGTAAATTGGTTCAAAATGTTAAATATTCCTAAATTTGATTAATAAAATATTGTTATTGGCACTCAGTCTGTCAACCGTGTCCACAGTCAAGTCTGTGGTGACAAATTAGAGCAACATGTGTCATTTGAGCTGAAGGCGTAGACACAATAGAGCTGTGAAACTAAATGTCCCCTTTTAGACCAAACACCATCTATCACGCAGACATCCGTCTGATGGCAAATGCCACCATGACCATTACAATAACCTCCACGCAGGATGGACCAACCAATCATGTGGAGAATAAAATATTGTCTTGAATATGTTTTTGGTTATGTTGTCACCAATAAGTAATTGCCAACTCCAGATATAGTGGGTAGAGGTGCGTTCTCAGTGTGCGTTGGAAGCTTTCCACTGTCCTGATGTCATTGGGAAGCTCATTAAACTATGTACAAGACAGGACATCAAAAAGTCAGGATTTTGTTTATCTCTCTGCAAGGAAGCAAGAAGCAGATTTCCAGATGCAGAGATGAGTGAGCGTGCAGGGACGTAAGGTTTGACCATGTTCTGGATGTAGACTGGACCTGATCTGTTTTTTGCACGGTACGCAATTACCACAGTTTGAAAGCAGATGCGGGCAGCTACTGGTAGCCAGTGAAGCGAGCAGAGGAGTGTAGTGTAGGTGGATTCGGGTAGGATGAAGACCGGGAGAGCTGCTGCATTTTGGATGAGCTGCAGAGGTTGAATGGCACTGGCAGGTAGATCTGTTATGAGGAAGTTACATCACTCAAGTCGTGAGATGACCTGTGCCTGCACCAGAACCTGCGTTGATTGAGTGAGAAAAAAAAAAAATCAAACCAAACACCTATAATAAGTAAATACTTACAGTATTTACATAATTTCAAAAACAGAAAAAGTACTATAAAAATGTAGTTATTTTCCGTAAAAATAAGATATTTTTACAGTGTAGCCCACCATGTCAAGCAGTATATGAATAAAATGTATTATTTAGCATACTTTGCCTAGACCTAGACCTAATTTCAAACACTTATTTACAATGCGAGATAACCATATGCAGACATCTTTATAAACTGTGTTCACATATTTTATCCAAACTGATTTAAGCAGTTAAGAAGAAGGTTCATTTGTCTGGGACTGGGGGGGACCAGCACCAGGCTTCACCCCAGCTGAGGAATTGGCACTTGTTTTAAACCAAGGAAGGCCTGTGATGGAAGGGATTCGGCGGACAGCTACTGACTCTGTTCCACCAGCAGAAACTGCCCTCTTCAAACATGTTACATTTTCCAGTACTGCACATCAAACACAATCACCCATTCATATGGGCATATGTGGAACTCCTCTTTGATGTAACACAGGGGTGTCAAACTCATTTCATGTTCGGGGCAGATACTGCCACTGTGATCGAAGCACGTTTCAATATCAGTGCTTTTTCATCCAAAATGTGGTTCAGAAATGGGCATCATGGTGCAGGAAGGAACACAGGTAAATGGGACTTTATACAGTATATTGCCCTTATCACATTTACATTTGTTCACTCCTCACTGCGCAGTTTCTCCCACCAGAGCACGTGACTACTACCCCCCCAACAGCAATAGTGACAAGTAATGCATGTTGATAAAAATAAATCAAAACACATTCAGAAGACAACGGAAAGACTTTTGAACCCGATTCGGATCAGGACAATAGCTGATTTAACACATGTTTAGGATTAATCTTAGCTTTGCTGTCAGCCTGCCCTGGAGCAGGCTAGCTGCAAAGAATAAATTGCCACGGTTACTTGGCTGGAGTTAATTCAACCTGCTTTCGTGCAACCAAGTCAAAACTAAATTCATCCAGGATAACCTGAATATCCCGACTTAATCCCTTATCCTGGTTTAGTGCAATATTGCCCAGGGTTAGACAGCAATCCTCACAAGAAATGTTAAATGTCCTATATACAATTTGATCTGGCTGGCAAAAATAATACGGAAATAAGAAAATTGTTAAGGCCTGCTTTTTTTAGAGCATTTTAAATGAAATAAGTGCAATACCGTTTTGACGTCTTTATCATAAGCACACTAAGCATAAGCACTCTTGGTAGATTGTTTACTGCCTCGTGGGTCTACACATAAAATGTTTGACAGTTAATATGAAGTACTCATAATTATGCTATTGCAATTCAGTCTAAGTATTGATTCAAAGGATGAAATACAAACGTGTTGTCCAGCACTTAGTGCCAGATTTACACAAGACAGCACACACTGCTTTCACTCAAGGTTTGAGAAGCGGCTGTGCTTCATAGACATAAATAAATCTGGAAACCTAGCTTTTGGATTTATATCTTGACCCTCTCTCTACATACATGCAACAGGTGGACTGCGTCCGGGTGGAACTATAGCCTCTGTCAGCACCCAGAGCCCCCAACAAAACGCATCATCCTCCCAGTGCATTGTGGGTGCCTCCATCCTGTTCTCGGCCCTGGTGGGTCGAGTGCGTGCTTCCTGGGGTTCTCGTCAAACTTTGGACCTGACGGGTGGTTAGCTGTGCTGGTTTCCAGCTCTCGTTCATCCAACCAGTATACAGGCAGCTGGGAGACGTTAGCCTCCTTCACTGGACAGATGGGATCATTCTGTTGGATGCCAAGAAGAACCTCTGACTCTCACAGCCTCTACTGCAGCGTCAGTCTAGAGCTTGGTTTGAGAGGTTTCTGGAAAGAGTATAGAATTATAATTATTTTGATTATTATTTGTGTTATGCAAAAATCCAAACTACAGTTCTTACTGGAACATGAGTCCATGGAGTGGAAATGTTCCTCCAATGGAAGGTTCCTGAAAGTGTGAATAAAACACTGATCAGCATTCGGTTATTCGGAGAGACTGTTCCAGAAGTGTTGCCCAGATCAGGACCACAAAGGTAAAGTACGTTTGGCTAAACAAAATGAAAATTTATTAGACTTGTTAACTGTGCACTGACACAAACTCACAGACATACAGACACACACACACCAAACACAAACGCAAAATAATGATGCTAGATGTGCGTGTGTTTAGTACACATACACACTCAGGGCTGTCATCATAAGGAATTGGAGAGGGCTACAAGCACTCATTATATGTACGCAGCAACATACACCATGAACAAAGCTGTAGCCTAAACATACACACACAGACACACCACACCGTGGTTTTAATAGGTGTACACAGTGATAACCCCCCCCCCCCACATCCCCCACCCACACACATACATTTAAAAACAGACTGGCTGGTGCCTTTGTAGCCCCCAGGGGTGTGTGTAGCTGCCTTAATGACGTGCTCAAGTCCAGATCGAGCTGAGACGTCTCCTTAAAACCTCCAGCTTCTGATCCAGGGCCTCCTTTTTCTCCTCCTCCTGTTGCTGCAACTACGCCTTTCTTGCTTTCCCTTTTCTCTACTCCCTTTTCCTTCTCCCCTCACCCCTTCTCCTCCCCATTCCTCTCTAAAGCATTTGAGCAGATCTTTCTGAGTCCAACCAAGACCCACTCTGTCACTTCATTAAGTTGCAATCACACTGACAAACTCAAGTGCAGCAGTCACTGCTGTTTTTCCATCGTCTTGTGTGAGGAGGGTGGTGGTTTCTATGGTTTTAAGCGAAACAGTTTATGCAAGGCCGTTGCAATAGTGAGCTAAAATGCAGAATGAGCAGTGAAACCAGTCCTACTACTATTCAAACTGACAAATTTTGTATCCAAAGTATTTGTGTGTGTGAGTGTGTTTTTGTGTTGGTCAGTGATTTAGCATCAAAACAAGTTAATTGGTTAGTGTTTAAAAGGTGAAGACAGACTGGAGAACCACACAGATTAGAAGGTGAGAGTTGAAAGAATGTGTGTGTTGTGAGGATTGAGTGCATGAATACACTTTTCGATCTGTCCCACTCCCTGGTTTTCCAGATGTCAAAGGTCAGCCTTAATTGGCTTAATGGACTGTCCTGACCCAAAACAAAGCAGATCTCGGGTCAGCCCGGATCAGAGGCGGAGGGGACCTGAGAGGAGTAACAAAGCAGTAAACAGGTTGGTGTTAGACACAACACTGCCATGCAGCAGCAAGATAGGGTTACTGAGAATCTGTGGACTAGGGCAGAGGTCTTTATCCAACGCAGTCTTACTCCCAACTCCTCAGATTATAAGGTTTGGTCAGTGGCCCCTGGTGTGTGGTACCGAGAGCGCCTTTCTTTTATGAGCAACGATGACTTATTTAAACGTATATTTCCAAGTTATGATTTCCGTACTTCATGGCTATTATGTGACTTGCATACTCTTACCTTTTTTTTAAATGAGTTGATATGATAAGATATTCCTTTATTAGTCCCACAATGGGGAAATTCACAGGACAGTGCACACAACATACGTGGTAAAAAACAGGAGCACCAGTATAATGACAAGAATAAATAATTAACATAAACATACTTTATAGTTATATATGTTAGACAAAGTAATTTAGTTTACTAAAATTGTTATTTTAAATAGTTATTTTACGTTATGTTTGTATGCACATAAAATAAAATAAGTACACTGTTTCATATCAAAAAGTAAGGTAAAAATAAGTCATGACTGAATTTGGGTATGAAAGGATATGAACATTATTTTCCTGTGAAAGTCATGCAGGTTTTGTTGGTCTGTACTGTATCAGCAGATTTCCTTAGCAGGGTGCTTGCATGTCCTAGCTATCAATTAAAGGGGTTGTTACAAAGTCCACTGCATTATATTTCCTAGGTACGAGTATAAGCAGTGGATGACAACAGCCGGAGCTTTGCAATGTAACAGTAAAAGTATGTGCAAAGTTTGGTGGTGGTTGAGTTTTAGTGAGAAAAAACAGATCATGCATCTTGAAAGATGTGTTATTAAATGTCAAAGAGAGCAAGGTGGCACAGTATAGTCCATATTGACCGCGGGGGGACTTTAATAACAATTGAAATTAGAGTAATTAAAGACGAATATATTCAGTGATATTCATTTCTGTCCTGCTTTTTAGCCTTTACACTGAATATATTAGCTTACATTTTTTAGATGTATTGTTTCATAATAATGGATGGAATGCTGATTAGAAATCACAAATTAGAAAATGAAGCTTTATATCGTTCACTTTCTTCATTTTTACTCAACATTGTGCTAGGCATGAACTCCAAGTAAAAAGTAAGAAAAAAAAGTATAGCTGTGGATACACTTAAATAAAATCAGAAGAATTACAGCAGTTGTGCAATTAGGATTTATAAAAACTAAAGTCGGAAATGTATTTTTAGAGCATATGTGAACAGGCCCGAACACAAGAATGTGGCAATAAAACAGCTTCTCTGTTGCAAACAAGAGAAGGAACACATTTTATCTAAGTAAAATTGACTGATTACAGTATATTACAGTTTGACATAGAATACATAGAATTGTTTTTTTTTCTCCAGAGCTTTACCTATTCTCCCATCGACCAAAAGGCTTTATAGAGACTGGCATCTTTAAAAATAACTAGTATAAATAATACATCAATACATCAAATCAGATGTTTTAGCCTTCTCTCACATACCTTCTCCAGTTAAATGCTGCAACTTAGGTTCCAAGCACGAGCCACACCATATTTTGCCCTATTATGTATCTACAAACCAGCATCGGTTTGGCAAACAGAGTATGTGAACTCTGTGCTTTTCAGCTCATAAATATCATTGACTGTGACAAGCCTGAGAGGCATGCGGTCAAGAGCTTCCGACCGGCCCCAGGAAGCTGGAGAAACACACTCATCCAGGAGTTATGATAGCCTCTAACCCTCGACCTTGTCCTGGAAAGTACGTTCAAATCCATCTGTGCCTTTTTGTCTCTATGACATTTCCAAAGTAATGACCACAAACTGCCAAGGCTCCTTGAGGAGTTCCAGAGGGTTCTCAGGGAGTAGAGATCAGTTTAAAACTGTTTTAATTTTGTTCAATAAACAATGAGAGAGGAAAAAAAGGCCTGTGCTTTATGGATCAATTTTGGAAAGTCTTAAGCTAAAAAAAGCTGTTTATAAATAAAAAGTAATCAAGTCTTTCTTTAGACTCTACCTTGACTAAAACACTAACAAATCGTAGCACTTAAATTGTACTAATGGCACTTTTCTATATGTTTTGAAACTGCTTATTTGATGAAAAATCAGTTCTCATGTTAAACTCAATGAATTCAAACCCTCGATCAAGGGCCCTCTGCAGTTGATGCTGATGCACGAGGCAGCCTATAGCATCTGTGAACTGACTCAAACACTTCCTCTGCTCACATTATAATTGGAATGAACTACAGAGGGTGTCTGTAAGTTCTCATCTCTGTGGCCAAAGAGAAACCTTATAACTCTTAATCTGTGAGGACCATAGGGTGTGATTCATTATTTGCATAAAAATGTACTGTTCGAAGAGTTCACTTTAATCGAACATTCTACATTCATTATGTTTATGCATCATTATCATTTATTCATAAATTGATCCACCCAGTCGAAGTTGATGTCACTGATTTAAGTCAAAACAAATGTTCATATTTTACCGCATTAGGGCTCAGATTAGGAGGATTTCTAAAAGAGCTGCTTTGGTTGAAAAAGACAAAGCTGCCTCTTAAAACCTGCCTCTTAGAAGCAATGGAGACCAGATTATCTTCAGTTGTCCTCTAAAATATGGTAGATAAGGGAGGTATACTGATGTATAATATCTGTGTGTATAAAATATTTTCTGTATTCAAATGATTTTTAGTGAGTTTAAGTGGATTTCTTATTGCTTATTCATAATTGTTTGATCCTGTTTTTACTACGTGTCTGTGTGCACTTTACCTTTGCTGCTGTAATCCTGTTAATTTCCCAGCTGCAGGACAAATTAAGGATTTACTTTTCTTATGTTGTCTTTATCCTTTGAACCTGCTTGCACAGCTTGACATCCTGGATATATCCTTTGCTCTGAATTTTTTCTCTCCCCAAATTGTAATCTTTATTTTACAGTTAGTGACTCCGTAGGCTCCATCAGAATACTATACAAGATATACTTTACAGTTTTGGTGTTTGATAAGAAGTGGCTGTTTTTTTTTTATTACTATGGAGTCACTATTACTAATGACCCCTTTAAAAAGCAATGCAGTACTTTCATGGTACATGTGAGGCATTGACCGCCAACTGTCCTACTAACCGTGTGTGTCTGTGCTTGTTTGTGTAAGTGTGGGTTTGTGTGTGAATATGTGATAGAATTATTGTATGTTTGAGTCAGTCCTAAGTAGGGGCAGCACGGCAACACTCAACAACATAAACAGTGTCCGAGTTTAAAATAGTCCAGATCTCCTTCAGCCTTACTGTCCTTCTTGCTCTTTGACACACACACACACACACACACACAGTTTCTTGTCTCCACCTTTGGTGACTTTTCTTGTCATTGTCATTCTCCCACCCAGGGACAGCACAACTACACCAAGTATGTGTGTTCCTTGTAAAGTAGCCCACGCATGCACACACACATACACACAAATAAGTTCTTGATATCTGTACTTAACTGTGTAAGTTTAACAACCTCTAATTGACCAAACTATTGTTCGACATAAGACGGATGCATAGCCACATCAATCTTGCGCCAATTACATGCGGCTTAATGCCGACCATGCCCCCAGTCGTCCGTGACAACATGGATGATTGATCACCAACAGCAACGATTCTCTAACCTGATCAGGAAAATTACCGTGGCGACCGCCGGGGCCATCTGAGTCCCGCAATGCAAAATTAAATCCATTGAGCTCATCACCTCAACTCAGTTACACACACACCAGCCACTTCATTCTAATCTCCCCTTTTCTTCACACCACAAGAGAATCTCCACCGGGGCCTCTAGGGGCCCCAAGCACCATGTGATGGGAGTGGTAGAGGGACATGAAGACGTATTAATGTACTAAAGACTTAATGAACCTCCATCCAGAGCAGAGGTGGAGGAGGGGGTGGGGGGCTGAGGAGAGGGGAGGGGGGTAGGGAATGGTGTTTACTTTATTACTTTACAGCAGATTAATGGGGATAATCATTTAAGTGATGGAGATGGATTACCCTCTCAAAACTGGCTGCGGCTATGCACAGCCGCCCACCTACAGCCAGCACACAAACACACAGACACACACACACACAGCTGATGGACCAGGTGGAGGCAGCGTAGTGATGGGATTTGAGGTCTGTATGTGTGCGCAGTCTGGCCTTTGCAGTGTGACGCAGATATCAACTCTCTAGTGGCAGTCTCAGGCTCAGTCACTGTTGTGCTGTGATGCTGTTTGATTGATCATGTATTTCTTGTTTCGATAAGAAGACTTGAGCCAAAAATAGTCTATAATCTGACAATTAATGTGTATTATCGTTATTGTTCTCTGAAGTTTCCCTCCTGGATTAAGGTTAATTGAGGATGCATCCATAGTGGGGTATGTTTCACATCTGTTGGTTAACATGCTATGTGTGGTTTAACAATTCAAATTGAATTGGATGCACAAGATGTTTTATTACATACAGAGGCCAACATTGGAAATCATTTGAAATTGGAAATACTTGAATTAATTATTTGTCAGTCAAGCTTTTGTTGGGCCAGTTGGGTCATGAGCAAAACAATTCCCATCGAGGAAACATCTCTAATTTTGTTCTTTACTCTTCTTCCATTGCAGAAATACTCTCTGGATCTGATAGAACTGATGGTATTACAGCCCCCATTGCTGTTTGGAATCATCCACAACCTCTGTGTATTGCCACACTAACCTAAACCACGCCAGGGATCTGGCTCTGTCAGAATCACAGTGGTCCGGATACAAATGCAGCACTTGAAACCTAACTGGTGTCTTTTTTTGCGCAATCGCCTTCTTGATCTCATCACAATCAAGCTGCAGTGGGAGGTGAAGAATCCTCGGGATTCCCCTTCATATTTGTAGCTTGTGACCCCCCATAATTCACTTTGCTTGCATTTAGTGTCAGTGCAGGAAGTAGTGTGTCCTTATGTATTGAGGCAGAACCATGGATGTATGAGGAGAACTGAATAAAGTGTTGGGGCGGTAACCTAAATCCTTTTGCTGAGTGGAGCATAAAAAAAATAGTTCAGAGTATGAAATTCTGATAGTAAAACCAGGATCTTTTGCCAAACTCATAATCATGGGGCCTATACCGTAAATCCCCAAATAGTGGCCGGGGCTTTTATTTACGCAGGCTTGTATTAGGGGCAGGCCTTTATTTCTTACTTACCTGTATCTTCTGTTATAGAATTGTATTATTTAAACCAAATAATGGGCATAATTACAGGAGGCTAATATCGTTCAGCACTTCCTGCAAATGCGGCCGAGGAACCCTGCGGCCGTCGGACGAAGCACTCGCAAGTCAGTGGCTATTAACCGCATGGAGCGACGCCAGGAATGCCACTTTGCAAACTTTATCTTTGACATTATCATGGTCTTAGGCCTTTTATGTCAACATATAACCAGGAGCTTCTGATGTACCATTAAAAATTAAAGCCTCTCAAGACATCATACATGAGCCAATCTCCTTCAATATCTTAATCACCAGACTACATTTAGTCATTTTTAGGGTAGATTTAAAAGGAAACAATCAATACCGTCATGACCATTCCACTTCAGGTTGATAGTACACATCCCCAAGGTGACACTTATGGATAACCAGGACATTATGATGTTCCATCCCAAAATAAAAGCATCTCAAAATACCATACATGCCCCAACCTCCTTCGAAATCTTTAAAATTGGTCCCTAAGCACATAGTTTAATATTTCTTCCGGCAAAATGCAACTTTTAGAGGCCAAGGTCTCAAGAGCACACTGGGTGTGGGAGAATAATAATAATAATAATTATTAAAGCTGCGAGCAGCGATGAACGGGCCTTAGCCTCTCCTTGCATGTGGGGGGGGCAGCGGTCAGCAAGACACGCGGTCAAAAAGAGACTAAATAAATCACTCTTAGGGCTGGTATTCAAACCTGAGTCTGTGGTTTCATAAACAGAATCCACCAACACTAGGCTATTGCCGAGCTGCAAAAAGTAAATAAAATTTAGGATCACCTTCGTTCAGTCAAGGCAAAGGACGACAGCTAATCACACCACTTTTGCTGCATCAAGAAATATTAACCTTTTAACTACACACACTGGATGACCACGTGGCTGTCTTCCTGAAGAGAGCTTTGCTTAATTAATTAATTAAGTAAGATATGCTTCTCCTCCAGGGCATTATATATTGGTAAATTCAAATTGTCTGCAATGACCGCGGTTACCAGGGTAACATGAGGAGAAAAGTTCATTAACGGATATAAATAAATAATCCAGGTCCGACGGGCTGTGTTAGCAGCAGTAGTTGACTACACTGCTTCTCTTGGCTCTGATATTTACTATCTACAGATTATGTTTTTCCGCACTTCTGAAGCGCATGCAAAAATTCCAGAGTTTTTGAATATGATAAAGGCCCCAAAAGTGCGATTGAAGGGGCGAAAAAATAAAAATAATTCTGACAAAAACAACTTTCAGTCGGCTCAGGCCCTAATAATTCCTCAAAATACAATAGGTTCCTATACGACTAATTGTAGCGAGGACCCTAATAATGTGATTAGCATTTGGACGCAAACATAAAATATGACTCAGTGCGGATCCATCATCTGGTGCCCAAAGCGACAAATCTTAATCCTTAATGAAACTTAAACAAATTCCATCAGCCTCTGGACGTGGCTTTGCAGCAAAACAACGCCCAGCTCCTCAATTTAACCCGCTCCTGACTTCATTAAAGTCAAAGCGATGAATTGAATCGGCCCACAGTAACTGCTCGGGGTATTTGGCTGTAAATAAACATTAGGCTAATGGAGACATGGAGCGCGGCGTGAGGCCTCTGTCGCTCAGCCTCTGTCGCTCAACCCGCTGGGTGATTGAGTTTAGCACTGATGTGGAGTTGATGGGGATAGTCCTGGCTCCCTGAAAGGAAATTAAGACACCATTTTGTCACCCATGTCTGGCCTCGTAGACAAGATATTGCTTCTATCCCAATGCAATAAAAGTGTCAAACACACACACACACACACACACACACAGTTCGGAACCTTATTCGGACTCTGAAATGCGGACTAGTGTAAATGCATACGATGTTTACAGACATTTGTTACACACTAAATTACACACTAAACAAACATGAATTTGTACTGACATACCTGACAGCATGCAGACTGAAATCTGCATACATAAATATAGAGACAAAAAGACAAACATGCAAAAGTGCACACACCATCCACCAAAAGGTTTAATTACTGTCCCTTCTTTTGGTTTCCCTCTCTCTTGCCCACTGCTACAAGATAGATCTCAGTCAGAGCGGCTGACAGATTGAGACAAAGCACCGGTACCACTGAAAATGCGCGCGCACACCGCCCACACACACACACAAGCAAATTCACATGTGAGCAAAAAAAATAAATCTCTGTTCTTCTGTTTTCAGCAGCCCCCCTCTTCCCCAACACACACACACACGCCCCTCCCCTCACATCTCGTTGTACCTCTGCTATGTCTCTGTATTTCCATCGTTACATGGGTTCACAGTGTGAGTAAATACTGTTCCACATTCAGTATGGATGGTTTGGATTAAAGACTGTGGGCTGGGCTCAATTTACGGTGTGGTGTCCACATACACAAGTGCTCCACATAAATACCACTTTGTAGAATAAGAGCAGCACGTACATCTAGCTCGCTGTTAGTGGAGTTGACTGCAAAAACCACGAGACAAAAGAATCAGGGTCTCCCCCTAGGTCTTCAAACAAATGAATATAAATATAAACGTGTTGCAATTGACTCAATGGCGTTTATGACAGCTATTGACTTGAGTGGGCAACCATTTATCAGGTTCCTGTGTTGTCTGTGCAGATGGAAGATAATAGCATTTAACAAATCCCAGAATTACATTGATATTTGGCAATTCTCTAAGTGCCCATCGACGTCTTGTTGTGCCAATGCATCAGTGTGTAATTTTGGCTGCTATTTTTGATTTACTCTTGGTCTTTAGACAAAAATGCATATTAGTTTAAGTCTAGTTTTCATAAATGAAAACTAAGAACATTCTAGTCACATTTAATAGCCATATTGTACTCCTTTTCTTCCCTTCTCAGGCTCAGTTGTACCTACAACTGCATAATAGTCTAACTTGCAGTACTTAGGTTTTCCATTAGATATCCCTCCTAAGATAGGTCTATAGCAGAGGTGGGCAAACGTTTTGACTCATGGGCCACAATGGGTTCTAAAATTTGACAGAGGGGCCGGGCCAGGAACAAATGGATAAAGCTTTTGTGTGAGCTAATATAAATGACATGTGACAAATCAATACATTTTACATTACAAAGGAATTCACTGTGAAAGCCTCCACCAGTCACGTGTGCTCGCGTGTCCGTGTTGCGTAAAAATGAACGTACGGTAGCCGAGACGGTTTAACACTGTCTTCTCGAGATGTGGCGTGTGAACTGTTTGAACTGTGTGTGTGTCGAAACGCTGGCTACGGTCGCCAGAAAACGGAGCAGCCAGGTTTGCATGTACATCTGCTGGCCGCCTGTCTTCCGAACAGCCCCTAGCTGTTAAACGTCTCTTCATCTTCACGCACATTGGTCTCTGAAGTTCTGCGGGTGTAGCCTGCTAACAGTTAGCTAAACTGAGACAGCTGAGCTAAACCAAGGAAGTGCACACTCAAACTGTAAAAAATAGTCGTTGCCGTCTGTAGTGATGTTATAACACTTAATAACCCCCGTTACGGCCCGCTGTATAGGGAATTTAGGGGGTAAAAAGTATTGTGACAACCACCAACATTTTTGTCTCGTCTTGTTAATAAAAGTTAGAATAGATCAGAGGTGGAAAAGATCAGAGGTGGAAAAAGTAACAATATTTTGTACTCAAGTAAAAGTACTGTTACTTAAGTAAAATTTGACTGAAGTACAAGTAAAGTTACCAGTCTAAAAATTTACTCAGAGGAAAAGTTACTGAGTTACTTTTTTAACAGCTGGGTGGGGTGCAGGATTCTAGTATGGTTAAAAAAAGACAAGGGAAAATAAATCTCAAATCTAGTTGTTTTTAATTGAAGGAAGACCTTTACAAATTAAAGTGTAATAGCAAAAATAACTGACGTCGGGACGTTTGCACTCCAGTGGCAGACCGTTTACTCTGCGATCTCTGCTCTGCTCACTGAAGCAAAACAATACGTGGACAATAAATATCAGAGCCAAGAGCAGCGAGTGTAGTCAACTGCTGCTAACACATCCCGTCAGATCAGGATTATTTATTTATATCCGTTAATGAACTTTTCTCCTCGTTACCCTGGTAACCGCTGTCATTAGACGGTTGCGTCGATTCTTACTGTGAAAATCTACGTACTTACGGTTTAGCTGCTACGCTTCGTATTATCATTCGATTTCAGCTGGGTTTGCATCTGTTTTGTCCGTCTCCATCATTCTTGTTTAGCGCGTTCTTTCTCCCGCTCATCACTCAATCAATGCAGTAACGTTAGTTTCCTGCACGCGTTTTTTTTTCTTTGCATTTTCTTTACTCCGTAACGGATATGATTTAAAATGTAGCAAAGTAAAATTACAGATTTTAAAAAATACTTTGAGTAGTTTTTTTGTGTACTTCTACTTTTTAATTACAGTAACGCGTGACAAACTGGCACAGGACAAAGGAAGACTCGGCCAATATATATACACTCACAGGGTGGGGGCACAGGTGGAATCAATCAGGGGCAGGGCAGATAATCAGAAACACACACAGGGGGAAGAGGCAAATGCCTGAAACAAGAGGAAGGTTAGTTTTCAAAATAAAACAGGAATTCACAAGACAGACATGAGACAACCTGACTAACACATTTTTCTTGACATGACAGTGTAACCGTGTGGGTGCCTAGGGGGGGCTCAGAGTTACGATCACGCTGCTCTCTCCCCTCTGTAGCCAAGCCAAACCCACGCCCGACTTAGGCCGGGGAGCCATCCGGCCTAACCTACTGCCCCCCCCCCCCACCCCGCGCCCCTTCAAGAGGGCGGGAGAGGAAGTCTGGCATGACCATCTCCGCCCCCGGCCTATTGACCACCTTGAAGTTAAAAGGCTGCGTAGCCAGATACCAAGAGTCATCCGGCCGTTGGTATCCTTCATGCGGTAGAGCCATTGGAGCGGGGCGTGGTCTGAAGAGAGGGTGAATGAGCGTCCCAGGAGGTAGTAGGAGGTAGCGCAAGGAGAGCACCGTGCTGTACCTGACCTTTCCAGGTTCCCCCCGTCTAACTGCACACTACCCTGGGTTGGCGGTGAGCCCAGCCTGTCTCAGGGACTCCAGCATCGCACCCACTCGCCGCACATGCTCCGCCCAGGTGGTACTATGGATAATTACATCATCCAAGTAGGCGACAGCATATGCAGCACCCGGTCCATGAGTTCGTGGAGATGAATGAAGCGTTTTTTATAAATTCGAAATGCACTTTAACTCTCAATGTGAAAATAAATATCCAGGATGCACATAATAATATTTATTTTCCCGTCCTTTTTCCGTCCCACACTTTTGGTAAGTTTCCCTGAGGCGAGGCTGCAAAACTCTTTTTCAGGATGCCTTGGGAAGGAACTTGAGATCTGCACATTCATACACTAGACACTGAAGAGTCCATGTTTTTAAGCATTTCACATTTACACCCAAAAACACGTTTAAAAAAGGCTTGTACAACCAATCGTATATCTGATCATAACTGGACTATTCAATATTCAGTGAGGGTGAAAGTTGGCTTCAATTTACTAATTCACTAGCAAGGACCACGCCATCCACTGAAAGCGTTTAACGTGAGTGAATGTGTCGTTGATAGACACGGCGGCGGGCATTGAGGGTGAGGGTTGAGGTGTGTCACGGTTTGGGTCCATGTCTTGTTTTATTTTGTAGTTTCATGTCTCTCGTGTCCCTAGGGTAACTTCACTTCCTGCCTTGTCCTGGCTTTTTCCCTTGACGGTTTTCTGATTTTGTGGATTTTGGATTTATTCAAAAGTGACTTTTCGCCTGAAACTCTACATCCAAGTCCTGCCTCTGACTGCACCCACCAGCAAGAATGACGCAACCTCAAAAGGGCTCAGCGGAGTTCTCCCCGGTACCCGTCTGGCTTGAGGTGGGCCACGCAGCGTTTAGCTGGGGGCCCGTCTTGGGTGTAACGCTGCCTTGGGATCCCCAGCGGGCTTCTCAGGAAGGCGTTCCGGACGTCGCCCTAGCCGCTCTGAGGGTGCCACATGGACCTCGGATTTGAAGGCCAGTTTCCAGGTTCCAGTCACCGGATCCCGCTGGAAGAAGGTGCTGGAGCTGGCTGCCCACCTACAGGCCACCTACTCCGTCCTTGCTGGGCCGCAGCAACCCTCGGCACACGCCGTCTGCGCTGGTCTGCAATGCCCCAAGCCTCCGGCTCCAAGACCCACGCCCCCGCCTCCAAGGCTCGCCCCCCGCCCCTGGCTCCACGACGCCTGACTGTGCCAGTCCGGGCTCCAGTCCCGTCCCTCTAACTCGTGCCCCCTCCCTCCTGTCCCCCTCCCCCCCGCCCTTTGGGGTGCTGTCTGAAATGTCCTGAAGCTGGAATCCCCGAGACCGGAACCCAGTGTCCTGCCGCCGGAGCCCCCGAACGCCCTGCGTCTTGCAGCCGATGCCTGGCCGCCGTCCAAGCCAACCCCGACCTCCGCCCCGGTCGACGCCCGGAGACCCCCACACCTGACCTCCGAACCCCGGAGACCCCAACGCATGGCCGCTATCCCGGCCGCTTGACCGTCGGCCGGCACGTCCACCGGATTTCCCGGGCTGACCATCGCCTTCGGGTCCCCACGCTCCCGCCCCTTATCTGCTTCGCCCCTGGTTCCGCCCGCCCTTTAGGGCCATCTGGAATTTGGCCCTTGAGGGGGTTCTGTCATGGTTTGAGTCCATGTCTTGTTTTATTTTGTAGTTTTATGTCTCGTGTCCCTGGGGTAACTTCACTTCCTGCCTTGTCCTGTCTTCCCCCGGTGATTGTCTACTGGGTCGATGAGTGTTCCCATCTGTTTCCAATCACTTGCACCTCCCCTGTGTATTTAAGCCAGGTCAGTCTCTTGTTCCTCGACGCGTCATTACATGTTGTTGGTGTCTGAATGTCCGAGCGTCGTCGTGTCTTTGGCTTTTTCCCTTGATTGTTTTCTGGATTCATTATAAAGTTATTTTTGGCCTCGAAGTCATCTGCATCTGAGTCCTGCCTCTGCCTCAATGATTGTCAGTTGAACCATAATAGCTGATTAGTAGTCACATAACGCAGCTATGCTTTCTGTCAACAGACCAACATCACAAAACCTCTTACATGCCCCCCCTTCCTCCTCACTCCCGGTCTGTCTCTGTCTCTTTCCCTTTCTCTCTCTATCACATTCTTTCTCCCCCTCCTCTTTTCCTTTCATTTCTCTTTTTTTCTCTTCCTCCTCCACCATCCTATAATTTCACGATAAACCCCCCATGGAGTGAATTCTTACTGTAATGTTTGATGAGGCCTGTCAATTATTTTCTTCTAAGTTTGAATAACAAGCATTCTGCCTCCCAACCGCCCCTTACCCAATTCCATCCTTTCAAAATAAAAGCGTCAATGGTTATCTGTACCTTAACCATAAATGTCAAGATGAAGCTGTTTTGTTGAAATACTAGAAAAACTACTACTGACACGGCAACTGACTTTTTAAACTAGTGAGAGTAGTAATATTAGTTTTTGTACTGCTTTTAATACTACGACTAATGTTAATACAAATACTACGATGACTAATAGTATTAGTACTACAGCTGATTCTACTAGTACTACTACTTCTAGATTTTCTACTGCTAGTACAGCTACTACCACAATTACAACTATAACTACTACTTATATTATTACAAAAATACATTTTTAATCATCAGCTTTTGTCATTTCTGTATTTACAGCAATTATTTTAAAGTCATTTAAACTTTTTTGATGTCTGTATTTTCAACAATCTTTTCAAATGTATTTCTGTATATATTTGCAACTCTTTAAAACTCCTTTGTTTTTCTCATTTCTGTATTTTCAGTAATCCTTTCAAATGAATTTCAACTTTTTCTTTTTCTGTATTTTCAGCATTTAAAATTTTTTTCTTAGCATTCCAATGCATTTTGAGCAGGAAATGCATTTTCTAGTTTGTTTTAGTCATGCTAAACATAAAAAAAAACGTAACCCGGAAAAGTGCGGAAAAGTGCCAAAACTGCATGCGGTGCTAAAAACCAGCATACTCGTTCATGATGAGTCCACACTAATTCTGTCTTATTTTGGAGCCAGAATTGGTGCCGATCAGCAGATTAACTTCACTAATTTGCTGAATAAATGTCATTGTTGATCTCAACATTAAAACAATGACTATCTTTAAAAAGTGGTTGTCTGAAAGGAGTTGACCATTTCAAAGCCTTGATGTCATCCACTGGCTTCCAGTTGTAGCAGCTGCCTTGAGGGGCAATGTCGGGGTTCCTCTAGCTCTGTTCTATTCTAATGCAAATGTTTTATATATTTATATATATATACTGTATATAGATAGTTAGGTTTCTCCTACTGACTGCCATGAGAACTTCCCATCATCTTAGGAAACATATACCCAGGGAACTTTCCATAATTAACAAAGATGGGTATCACATACCGTGAACTGGAGTTGTTCTAACTCTATATGCAGGGAGAACACGCCCCCCGGTGGTTCATAGAGGTATAACAATCATAATCCCAAATTCTGGTAGAAATCATGGATGGTAACTCCATGTTTTTAGTTTCACAACAGCTGTTTAGAGTTGGTTCAATCAACTCGGAGTAGGTTGACTCAGAGTTGAGCACGTGCACCACCACACTAAAAAGGCAGCATGAATGGAGCCACAATACTACGATTTACCATGGCAACAACGATCGGTCTGCATACTTCACTCCTATTGCGCTAGAAATATTAATGCAAGCATATGGCGAGTATGAAATTGTAACTAGAAAATGCATTTCCTGCTGAAAATGCGTTGGAATGCATGGAGCTGAAATTCATTTCAGAAAGTTGCTTAAAGTACAGAAATGGAAAAAAGCTGAAATTAATTCTAAACATTGCTGAAAGAATAGAAATAGAAGTTAAAATAAATTGATAAATTGCTGAAAATACCGAAATGTGAGAAGCTGATATGAAAAAAATAATAAAAGTTGTGAATTTTATTTTTGTAGTAATTTAAGGTTAACTCCTAGTTATAGTTGTAATTATCGTAGAAGTACTAGTTGCTCTAGTATTTGAAAGAGCAGTTTGTATTTTAACAAAACAGCTTCATTCTGTGCTTTATGGTTGAGGTACAGATAATCATTGAGGCTTTTATTTTTGAAATAATGGAATTGGGAGAGGGGGGGGGGTTTGGGAGACGGAATGTTTGTCATTCAAAATAAATAGACTTGGTAAAATGTGTATGGCGCTTTTCTAGTCTTCTGACCACTCAAACCCCTTTAACGCTAATTCACCCATTCATACACTAATGACAAGACCTACCATACACAGTAGCACCTGCCCATCAGTAACTAACATTCACACACTGTAGTCACGGCTAGAGGAGCAATGCTGGGGTTAATTGTCTTTCCCCAGGATATTTTGACATGCAGGTGAGCCGGGCCTGAGATCAGACCGCCAACCCTCTGATTGGAGGACGGCCGCGCTCCCCACTCACCCACAGTCGCCCTAAGCTAAGAAAGTTAAGAAGTTATTAATTGATGGGCCTCATCTAGAAATATTAGTAGTGGTTGTAGTACTATTTGAAAGACCAATAAGTATTCAACGAAACAGCTGTATCCTAAACTGGTGAAATTACAGATAATCGTTGCAGCTTTTATTTTGAAATGATGGTATTGGGTGAGTGTGTGGGGGGTTGAGAGACTATTTGTTATTCAAACTAAGAAGCTGTTAATTGATAGGGCTCATCTTTCCTTGTTCTTGTTACACCGGATTGCCCTACAAGGCATCTGCGCTCCATAGATGCTGGGTTACTTGTGGTTCCTAGAGTTTTAAAAAAGTAGTATGGGGGCCAGAGCCTTCAGTTATCAAGCTCCTCTTTTGTGGAACCAGCTTCCACTTTCAGTCCGGGGGGCAGACTCGGTCAGCTCATTTAAGATAAAGCTAAAAACGTTCTTCTTTGATATCGCTTATAGTTAGGGCTGGCTCAGGTTAGCCTGGACCAGCCCTTAGTTAAGCTGCTATAGGCTCAGACTGCCGGGGGACTTCTTAGGACACACCGAGCCCCTCTCTCACACTCACTCTCACCCTCTCCTTCCACAATAATCCATGTTTTATTAATGTACATCACTAATTAAGCTTCTTTCCGGGGGTTGTTTTGAAATGATGAGAGAAGGTGGAGAGAAGGAGGTCATGTCAGTCTGCACTAATAGGCTGATTTGGATCAGCTATGAGTCACAGACAGAGCCCGAGCTGACAGGGGTAGACACACAGTGATTTACTCAGAATCCACACCTCAAACAAATGCCCCCTGGAGCAAAAGTAAATAACTGTGGGATTCCATACTCTACGAGTCCGACCAGCACAAGCACAGCATCATTTTAATCCAAAAATGAAGCCTGAAAAGTGAATATTGTGGCCGTAAAAGCAAAAGTGCCATTTTTTTACTGAACTCTGACACGGCTAGTGATTATGAAAAAAGTAGAATAGACATCAACAAGCTGTTTTTTAAATAAATTTGTTAAGACTTGGTCAACATTTGAAAATTTAAATGCTGTCTCTAGCTGAACGATTGGAAAAGCTGAAAACAAACTCCATTTCAAAACAATGTTAAAAAAGTTCATGATTTTAATTAATATAAATTCAATTATAAGAGCTAAAATGTCATAGCACCCCTCTCCTGAAGGAGCTGAACATTTTAATATTTGAATGGCCTTAATAGCTGAAAGTGTGAAGGAGTTGAAAGGGGGCGCAGAATAAGTTGAATATACTTATATATAAGTTGAATTCGAAGAACAATACTTGGAATGCATTCCAACAATTAGGAATAAAAGCAACACCGCTACTGCAGAAAAAGACAAACGAAAATGGGAGAAGACTGCTGCTCGGGTCAACGCGTAAAGTCCATTATAGTGTTGTGAGTTGTTATTTAATGTACATCAATACGTTTAATTCGCACTAAGTACTAATTCGCAGTGGGAAAATTACATTTTTTACACTGTTAGAATGCACTACACACAGGCTTGAAATACACACCCATGCTTATATTTAATAAAAATAATATCGCTAGTAAAAACTGGTACAATGGTATTGAACTTATAATGTATTTTATACCATCCTGTGGAACTCCTCTGTAATGGCTCTCACTGGTTGGTGTTCAGGGAACAATTGTTTAAAAGACTTTTCAGAGCGATGAACACTTTTCTCACGGCTCTGCATAAAGTAGCTTTACTAATATTCTCCGTATATTAATTCTATACTCTCTCCCAACTATGTAGCTAAGAGCGCTCTGTCATTGGCTGGGCTCGTGTCAGGGAGGAGACTGAAAGAAACTTGAGGTTTATTGAACAAAACCTGCTCCCAACCATGGGGGTATTGCAGCTAAGTGATAAAGCGCTGCTTGACTTAAGCCTAGTTTATGCTTCTGCGTTTTCAGAGAAATGTAAAGTGACGCAGACGTAAGAGCTCCTTGCGCGCAGGTTTAATTGAACCTGCTTTCCTATAACCAAGTCCAAGCTAAATTTCTCCAGGATAACCTGGATATGTCAGCTTAATCCCGGTTACACGTCCCATGTTTTGTTGTCCTGTTCCTTTAACTGTGTGGGTGTGTGAGTGAGGTAGAGTGCATGTTCTCTGTGTGTCTAGAGTTCACAGGTGTGCTGGTTGGCTGTGGGTGAGGAGGCGTGGCCTGTCTGAAGAACTGGGGCATGGCGGTAATGCACCTATAAGATGGTTGCCAACCGCCGTAAAAAAAAAAAAAAAAAAAAATTAACTGGGGCCTATATAAACCAGCCTTGCTGTTGCAGAGAGGAAAGAGGGGAGAGAGTATATACTACATGAAGAGTATAGTCCGTCAAAAACTCCTGTTGGGTGATATCCTGTTTTGCTCTGTACGTTACCTGAGTTCTGGAGAAGGGGTAGGTAGTTCGGCCGATGGGTGTACATTTGCATCATGTAGGTTAATCTGTTACACACACTATGTTAGCTGGTCAGGTGTCACCCCTGTAGTTTTGGCAATAGAGAGGAAAGCTGGTTAAGTGATAAACTGTGTTGGGTAGGGATAGGTATGTAGAAGAAAAGGGACCTGAATTTCATTACTTGGACCCCAGTCCCAAAATTCCCTTCTCCTCCCTTCCTTAGTTATAGTTATATTTATGGTTTCCCAGTGGTTGTGTGTGTACTTGTGTGGTGTGATCTTTCTGAATTACTAAACGTCCCACAAGGACCAAATGCGAGTTCTGGTTGTCATGTCTCTTTATTTTTGTCAGCTGCACCCCACCCTACTTCACCGTCCACTTCTGGTTACATTGGGTGCACCAGCACAGCCGTTTACGTTCCCCACCTTCAACTGAGGTGGAAACGTAGCAATACCCCACAGGAAGAGAACACACCTCTGTTTTAACAAGATTAGACAAACAGAAAAGGCATTTCTTCGTTAGAATGAATAAAAACTGACTATGGAGGACAAAAAATGACATAAATAAATAAATGCATGAATGTATTAATATAAGTTGATACCTAAACAGAAGATAATTCAATTCTACATTTCTGTATTTCTTCCTGTGTCTGTATATAAAGGAGCTTAGGCGGCCTGAACCTCATTCTTGAGCAGGATTGATCAAGTAGAGGAGCGAGACAGAAGCAATCGATCCCTCACACATCGGTCCTGTAGAGCATGGCTCCAAATGGGGGCCCCGGGCTTCGTCCGGGCCGGGTAGCTCCTTTCCTCTTCCGCTTTTTCATAGGGTCCCCATCTCTGTCTGCATCTCGGTGATGGTCCCCCAAAGAGTGGGGCCATCACCTTGAGTGTGAGAATTTTATTTTGATGAGTTAAATCTGCTTTTAGCGGAAACTGTGTTTCATCTCTTTTACGCCTCCTAGGCTTCCGTAGTCCGGTTTTTCCTTTACAGATGTGTTATGCTGTGGCAACTCTTTGGTCTCTGTGGCAACCTGTTAATTGTCACTCGATTCACACCCAACAAGAAGCTGCAGAGATGTCACCTTAAATTTTTGGATTTGCTGAGCATGTTGAATATCCACTGACCACAGGCTGGGAGAGCCACGGCTACCCATAGTTAGCTGTAGATAGCTACTGCTAATTTCTCCTGTTGGGTATTCGCAGTGTGCTGATATTTCTTCATGACTGCTTTCTTGTGTAACCACACAAACACATAATTACTGTACATTCACACACTCAATAAAGATTGTATGGCAATTATCATTTTTTTCTTCACTGAGTTAGATATATTTGATCCTTGGTGCTAGCTGTTTTTTTTTGTTTTCAGGCTGGGCGGGACGGCTGAGAGGAGCGCTCTCACCAGTTGCACCTGTGGCTGATCAGCAATCGGGCACCGGTTAAAGCCTGCTCTCCCCTGGACTCCTTTGTCGGATGATTGCCTCCAGTCCCTGTGATTCTTATGCTAGCTATTTCCGCGCAGCCTACGATCGATACCCTGCTCAGCCTGCCTACCAGTCAGCAGCCCACCCCCGAGCCTCATTCCCTGAATGAATCCATTTTTTGACCTCGAACTGTGTCTCCGGTTTGCATTTGGATCCAGTCCAGCAATCACCACCTAACAGATTAGAATCACTGATAGATGCACCCCTGTGGTCACACATCCTCAACGAGCTACACTTACAGTCATATAGCTGTCAACTCCGCATTAGATTTATCTTTCTCATATTAGGGGTACAGACAAATGTTTTTAATACATGTATACTGCCCCCTGGTGGTATAAACTAACTGTTTTGATGCTTGAAATTGGTTGAGTTACGGGTTGTCTTCCCAAAAGTAATGGAATATATTCATTAAATAGTATAAAAATGTCTAAAAACATATTTTGTAATTTCATTTATTTCAGTTGAAGTGTTGCCTGTAACTGTAATTTCACAAAAAATGGGGAAATAACTCAAATAACATACCAAAGATCAAGCTGCACAGGTAGAAAGGATTCATTGACATCAAAAGTGTTGAAGACCATGAAGACCATTCGTTATTTACACAATGTGCCTGTTTCACAATGACAAATTACCATTACAACACTTTAATTTCAAACACATTTATATACACAAACAAAACAAACTACTGATTATTTATGGTTTAGTTTAGTTTTTCTTTCACGTGTCCCACCACAGAGGGACGGACTGATGATTTCAAAATCTTCTATCAGCGTTTTCCACCATTAATGTGATATTACAAAAAAAAGGTTTTGTAAGTACACTTAACCATCTTCAAATGGATCACTATTTTTTTACTCATACTAATCTTATCCTTGAATCTTGATCACAAATCACTGAAAATGCTTCGCGAAATGTCAACTTCCTCTCTGCTGTTTTCGCTGTCTTCTCTCCGAGCTGTAAAGAAAAAGGTTTTAGCCAAATTGGCAGCTGGATTTGGTAGTTTGACTGCAGAATGAGTATTCCTGCTCCGACGCCACTGAGTTGCCACAGCCCCACACACACGCACGTGGTTGTTAAATATACTTCCGGTCTCTCATTAACTGTCCCTCTTTGTGATTCCAGGTGCTGAGGGCCTTGCTGGTGAATCCTTTTTGGTGATGGTGTCCCCTCGTGTGTAGTGTCTTTCACTTCCTTCTTTTTTTTGCTTTGCCCTTGTGTGTGTTTGGAGTGTTAAAAGTGGATTGCGGTGCTCCCCATTTTAAGTTTATACCTTCACCCCTCCCCTCACTCACCTTGAGCACGAAGGCCCCAGTCCTGGGAAACACGTAAATCTGTATCAATAAGAGAACCTTTTTTTAGAGTAACTATTTTTATTGTGATCAAAATAAATGTTTGGATCTCTTTTTTGGAAACCCGTCTCCTGCCTTCTCAGTGTAACGAACTTGTGTTGTCCTTTGTTTAGATTTAGTAATTAACTTTATTCATAATTTTCAGTTCCTTTTCCCTGGGTACTTCCTGGGGTGGTGTTACTGGGCTATTTTTGTTCCCTTTTTCCTAAGTTAAAATATATAAACGATCGGGGCAGTCTTCCCCCACCTCACGCTTGCTGTATGTATGTATAAATGAAATGTCACTAGAAAGGTGGTGCGTAAAGACATCTTTCATATCCCTTTTACATGCAATTTATATTTCAAGTTCAAAATATTTCACTCGTTGAGTTTATGAATGCACTACCAACAGGGTCAAACTGATGCAATTGTGCTTTATTCAAAATCTGTCAAATCGGACCCTATTCAACTTCATTTTATCCAGTAATAGGGTTGCAAATGATATATACATTTGCAAAACTATATATATAGCCATTTTTAAAATATAAAAAATGAAACCAGAAAACACACTTGACATTATTACCTTATTTCGTATTGCAGTATCCTCCAAACAGCTGCGTCATAAATATATAATAAAATATACGATTGATGTCCATGTATCCATCGTATATTTCCATCGATATTTGAATCTTAGTTCACCACTGATCAGACGTCGTAAGTTTATTATAGTCAAAGCATTTGTTGCATATGTTACGTGTTTGGAAGTGCAGGACAAATCCCCACTAATGGTGAAAATCTCTTATCATCCATGTCCCTTGACTTTTTTAGTTTGCATTTATTTACTACTACAATCTGCATTCACAGATGTGGTAGAACAGATCAAGCACAAGGTGTCAGTAGAGGAAAGGCAAAAGGGTCACCTATCCTTAGCACTCTTTCTCTGAGCATGGGGGAACATTAACCTCCATCATAGAAGGTCAGGGGCAGTTGGCATGAAGCTTTCTGTGAAACACATGCATCATGGGGGAGGATGTCCTTTTGCCCACTAAGGTATAAATCCTCAATGCAGCCTTAGAATCAAAACAAAAAATCTGATTTGTTTTTATTTCACTTACAGTTGACGTAAAGCAATTTCATTTTTCCCTATATTCTACTCCCAAAAAAGAACCGAAATGGTTCTAAACAAACACAAACAAGTAACAGGAAAGTACAATTTTCATTAAATAAGCAGTTTCAAAACATATTATTAAAAAGTGCGATTATAAGTACAATTTAAGTGCTACGATTTGTTAGTGCTATGGTTTACCAGGGCTTTACCCCCATAAAACATAAAGGACGAAGCCTGGAAGTCTCTTATGTTAGCCTAGTGCGTGGACAGTTTATATGTAAAGCTTTTACTTTGAGTAAAGGAGAACAAATACAGGGAGGCTTTGGTGGAGGCCTCACCAAGCGCTTCACGCACAGGGCAGACATGTAGTTTCCATATCGCAGCCGTTTCCCGGCAAAATTCTAAGTCCATGGAATCGTCAGACCCACGTGGCATAGAGCGCCAGCTTCCCTGACAAATAAAAGGAGGAAACGTGAAGAGCGAGAAGTGACGCTCCACTCCGAGGGTGAAGACCAAAAGTGCCCAAAACATTCTCTGTTAAAAGATTATAAAGGTATAAAGCATACTTCTCGCTAGAAAATACAATACCACATTTTTCCTTGTGGACCAACGTAGCTATTACACGTTTTTTGTGAGACTGGGTTGCTGCTTCCATATACAACACGGTTAATGTTAGTGTGAGCGCATGAAGATTTCTTCTGACATCAACACGTTCTTATGATGTTTATAACCCTTTACTTCCTCACATTCCTTTCCATTCATCAATAACCTTGGATTTAGACAGGTGACTCCTGCGAGCCCGTACTGTACATGTAGAGCCCTGATCCACCCCCCCCCCCCACACACACACACAAACATTCGCAAAATCCCAGCTGGCCCTGTCAGCAGAGCCTGCTCAGCATGAACACATCATATAAGAGGACATGCAATTTCTGTTTTCATCAAATAGCCAGCCGAGCTCGTTCTGCATCCTTGACTTTAATACACTCGACAAGCAGCTTAGCCGCTGGGGAGAGGGAGAGAGAGAAAGAGCTCAAGCCTCGAGGGGGAGGGGGGGACAAGAGGCTGAGTGTGTGTGAACAGAGAAAGAGAGAGTTATGCCTCGCAGCTAAATCCCTTTCTCCATCTGAATTATCAACTCGAATTTGATTAATATGCAAATTTGGACGGGAGAGGGAGAACTTCTGAAATAATTATTTTGTGGATAGTAATTAATCACTAGTTAAAGTAAAATTAATACATATATCAACTTTGTCAGGAACACGCTTAGTTCAATAGCCCATAAAATTGGAGTTTGAAGTGTTAAGGGGCTCTACAGGAGATTATAACTAAAACTTTCAAATCTGCCCTATTTAGTGATCAATCAAGCCCTGCCCTCCGGCAGAGGTAAAGCACACTTCTACGCTCACCACACCACAGGGGAGGACAGCATGCAATAGGATGGGATAGGACAAGAAACCAATGCACTGTACATAATTGCATAAAGTCCACTGCTAAAAGGGTCAACTAACCAATAATCGCAGCATTGTATTATTTTAACAATAATATGCTATATTATATATATATATATATATATTATAAAAACATCAACAACGATGACAATAATAATAATAGCCGTATGTAACGGGGGCGTTCATGAGAATTGTATGATGGAAGAAAAGGGCATCGTCTGAAAAGAATATTTTACAATAAAAGATCAACCAGAAGATACAGTAAAAAGTTCCAGGAAAAAAGCCAGTGGGCTATGAATGAAAATATGACCACATTTTGTGTGTGATGTATATATCGCATATTTATATTTAAAAATTCCAATGGGAAATTACCGAAACAATTGTTAATTCGACCAAAAAATTAAAACATTTGGTAGCCGCCCTCAAGCTTTTGTGTTGCTTTAAGTTACTGATAAAATAAATGAAACTAATGTTTTAGTTTTTATTGTGTATATATGTATTTTTTAGGGTACATGATGAAAATGACATGCTAGTTAATGCAGAAACGATGAAGCGTGTGACCGTGAGCTTTTTTTTTTTTCTCTTCAACGCATTTCAGTTTGAGCTTCGGACGGACCCGCGCTCAGCAACGCACGTTCACTTTCATAGCCGCATTTTAACGCACGTGCGTCCCGGAGATATGCCCCACAAAAGGGAAATGCCACGTCTTTATAAAGAACGGGTTAAGTCAATCAATCACGTTGACTCCTAATTGAGAGAATAACCCTCAAAACCATACGGCCTCTGAAAAGACCCCCCATGGCCGACCTTTGTGCGCCGAGGGAGAAACGCTTGTCTCCGTATTGCGCGCTGCTGGAGAGTGGCCCCACGGGGCAAAACACACTCACACACACTCCAGGGCCTCCTTGCTCCAGATTGTTTTACTCGCAGAGAATAAAAAATAAAAACACACGCAGAGGGTCGAAAGACAAGTTTACACAATCCTCCCGAACGGACGTAAAATATAAATATGACAGGGATTCCATTATTTAATATATTATTTAATTCCACGCAATGTAACACATATAGATATGCAAGAAGGCCATTGTTATTATTCGTATTTTACATTTGTACATTGTTTTGCGTTCTGTCCCAAAGGCACTTAAATGGTACAAAGCATTATAAATATAGAAATATCGGGTTTGTTTGCCCATGTTCTGCGTTTGGTCATTTGGGCTTATTAAAAAAAGATTTGCAATAAGATGCCCTTTGATAATTTCAACGTCAGATCCAGAGAGAATATGACTTGACGTGTCACGGAGGTTGTGAGCAGAAGGCGTCCCTTGTGAATATATCTCTTGAGCACGCGTGTGGTCCCGCAGAAAGCAGCGGGTCAAAAGCACCGAGGCGGTTGTAAGCTTTGCTCCGCGTCCGCGCTTGAAGGATGCAATTCGCTCTGTCCGCTAACATGGCGTTGTTTGACATTTCACACCGCTACGCAATTGTTTGTTTAGTCGTCCACGTCAATCTCGTCATTTTCATCCGCCGAGCAGCTGCCCAGCCGGTCTGTGCACCAGGACGACGCGGGCGAGGGAGACAACACGCGCGCTCTGCTGTAGTCGAGGCCCTTCGTGTTGTCGCACCGTGGCCGCGAGGAGACCCGGTCGGATACGGCCCCCGCGCCCAGAACGCCGGCCGCACACTTCTCCAGCTCGGCCAGCTTGGAGAGCTTCTCGATGGCCACGGTGCCCGCGACCTTGGCGGACTCCACGTCCGCCTTCATCTCCTCCAGGTCCCGCTTAAGCTTGGCCCGCCGGTTCTGGAACCAGGTGATGACCTGCGCGTTGGTCAGACCGAGCTGCTGGGCGATCTGGTCTCGGTCGGCCGGACTCAAATACTTCTGGTAAAGGAAGCGTTTCTCCAGCTCGTAGATCTGGTGGTTGGTGAACGCCGTGCGGGACTTTCGCCTTTTTTTGGGGTTGTTTCTTTGGCCGAAGACCGCCAGACCGTCCCGGCCTGGGAAGAAGAAACAGATTGTAGATCTGCGGGGCAAAAGCTGTTAGCCTCAAGCAACGCACCTGTGTTCTAAAACGGTTGAGCAAATTCTTCAGAGCTCAAGTAAAATTACTGAAGGAGAATAACTGTAATGTATATAAAATACTGAAATCAAAACGAAGCAAGCAGACCCGTTTCTTTATTAACATAATGGAGGTTATCTCAGAACATTTCAATTCAGTTTTTCTTCCAGCTCCTCCTTACCGGTGGCTTGTTGAGGATGTCCTCGATGCCGAAAGGCGTCAGAGGCTTCTTGGATGTGAATTTGATAATCAATTCATTCTTTGAAATATATTATTTATTGTATAATAAGAGCAATATATAATTTTGGCATATTTCAAGTTACTATTTTTTAAGAATGGTAATTTTGCTGTCTAGTTCCACAATAAATGAATGATCGATGCAACAGAAACGCAATTTTCCACTGTTGCTGCACCTTTCCTTTGCACAAATTACGCAATAATACATCGTTATAATAAACTGTAAATCAAAATTACGCTGATATGTTTCTTTCCAAACTATTATTTATTCTAATGGTAAATGTACTGGTAAACACTTCCGGTTCGACCCTCGGAAGCGCTGTAATTGTACATGTCAATACAGTGAGCGTGCACATTATTCCCGTTTAAATGAAATTCAAGTGTTTTACCCTCGGCTGCCTGCAGCACGCTGACTTCCAAGCCCTTGAAGGTTTTGCTGGCCAGCTCCTCCAGCGCGCAGAGCGGGGAGGTCTGGCTGAGCAGCGCCCGGCTGGACAGGCCGTGGCCTTCCGAGAGCAGCTTCTTGTCGGAGAAGTGTTGCGGCGTGCCGCTCAGGGAGAAGCTCCTCCTCACCGATGGCTTGTTGAGAATGTCCTCGATGCCGAAAGGCGTCAGCGGCTTGTTGGAGTTGGCCGGCGGCGGCAGCTGGTCCAACGGACTGCGCCTCCGCACGTTAGAGTCGTCCCCGGAGGTCATGGCAGCCTCACGCCTTATCGTGGTGACACCTGACCGATCGGTTATTTTATTGAGACGCAGTGCTGAGCCGGAGGAGGGAAAGGAGAAGCTGCGTGGGCGGTAAAGATGGTCCGCCGCTCGGATCACAGGTGCGTCTCTGGCCGCATGTCGCCCGCAGAGCTGCAGGCTGCACGGACACTTCTGACTCGCTGTCTCTCCGCGTCTCTGAGCCACTTTTCCTGGGTAACGACAGGCAAGGTGCGAACCGAACCCAATCAATTACAATCTCCTGCTCTGTTTCTGTCCCTCGCTCTCACTCTCGCGCTCCCCACCAAATAACTAGGAGCGGTAATTAGAGTTCACCGCGAAGGGGAAGGAGGAGTCCAAATAGAAAGTGCAATGGGCCCACTTAACAATTTCTCCTTCCTAAATTAGATCATTTGTCACAAAAAAACAACCTAATGTTTTCCCTACACGTGGTGTCATTCTCATTTGTATATGTATGCGGCGTATATAATTGGAACCGCGTTCGATCACAGCACATTTGGACAAACCACCTCTCTTCCACGTCAATCTTGGGCCTAATTAATTACGCTCAGAAAAGCGAATGATAGGAATGATTGATATTTGACACCTCCCAGTGAGGGTGGCTAAGAAGGGAGTGTGGTGGTGGGGAGTTCTTAAACAGTTCCACACTGCACTGCCTGTTCAGGCAGAGAATCTGATACCGCTCCATAATTTCTGATACATTATCATGGTCGTTTATTACTCATAGTAATAATGTAAACAGCCCGTTGTATAATAGATTTATTTACAATGTATTACATGACGTTAGATATCACATTTGATTTGTTCTTGTCACGTAAAGAAAAATAAATAATTTAAGTAACTAGTATCATTCTGTGACGCTATTTGTAACATTCATTAGAAACGGTACTATAATTGAAGCACAACATAACTTTTCAATCACTCATTTACAATTTTAATGATTAATAACAATCATAAGCACAAGCTATCACATAGTAACATTGATTTAACGCAAATAATGACCAATTAGAAGAACTTATAACACTATTTCAATGCATCCTAACAGATTATGATGCATTATATTATTTTATTACACAATTTTTCTTTAAAAAAACACATTTCATTGAGCGACTGTGAGTTGTAAATTATTATAATACATTTCAAATCCTTTGCATTGAATAATGATTTTTACTTATTGTGTATGTGTTGTGACAAACTCAACCCAGTCTCCAAAAAAAGCGTGAAATGGCTACGTTGGTCCACCGTGATAAACGTAGTCATGTCACGTTTTCCCCCAAAATAACGTTACTATGTTACGTTTCTTTTGGCCCATTCATTTACATTGCTTTGCAAATAGGTCACGTGACTATCAAGTTTCCCGGTAGCAAAAAGAAAAACATGGCGGACGGTCAGCATAATCTCCGTCAAAAACACAATATTTTAAGAAAGCATCAGCATTTGTATGCATTTCGATGGCATTTCTAGCGAGAAGTATGCGTTATTCTTTCATAATCTTCTATCAGAGACTGTAGAAGACCTTCCGTTTATTCGTTTCTGCGAAGATTTGAGTGTCTCTTTGGGAAAGCGTGGCTACGCAACGCCTTTAACGGCGCATTATTAAAAAAACACTTCCAGTGGGGGCGTTACCGTAAAGAAGCGTTCAGCCTTAAAGCCACTAATCGCCAAACAAAACAAACTCAAAGCACACGAATCACATTATGACTTTTTAAACATAAATTCCCTTACTTTTATGAGTTTTCAATGAAAGAATGCATAATTTCCGGGTGTAGGCAAGCCCGGGACATCCCGAATTATGGGCAATTTTGATTTGTCCAGCTTTTTGACAGCTCCAGTCCCGACTTCCAATCACAGCCTCCTAAGTCAATGACGCGCCTTAAACTCTCGGTTGTTGTGTGATTGCAACTTCCCCCCCCCCGAACATTACGTCTTGTTTACATGGAAAAGGGGGGCGGGGCTTCGCCTTCAGAGCGGAGCGTCATTTCTCGCTCCACACGTCTCCTCTTTTTACTGGCCAGGAAAACGGGCGACCTATCCCACGTGGGTCTGGCTCCATTCCATTGGCTCTGACGAATCCACGGAGAGGCGGGACTTATAATTTGCCCGGCAAACGGAGAGATTTGAACTCCATTGCTTGCCCTGTGCGTGAAGTGGCCGTGAGGCCTCCACTAAAGTCTCTCTCTATTTGTTCTGCTTTACTCAATAAAAGTAAAACCTTTACAGATATACTGTACACACACTAGGCTAACATAACGGAGATTCCAGGCTTCGTCCTTTATGTTTTATGGGGATAAAGCCTCTGTAAGTAGTTTTTTCCCAAGCAAATCTGAGTTTCTTCTGTTTTTTGTGTGTCCCATACAAATATCAAAATATATATACTGATTTTCACATCCAAACACACTCACTTATGTTCCCTTTTATCATGACAACAAGAAATTTCAAGATAAACCTTTTGCTTTCATAAATATGACAGTTTTAGTGTGTAAATGCCCAGCAGTGTACAGTCCGGGGGCCCCTATCGGGCCACTTGTTAGATGGTTCGATTAGTCTATCACTACTATACTTTGATCTGACGACTAATTTGCACATCATGCTCGTACCGGCATGGCTTCGCCCTTCCCAGGCATAGTTCATCATCTTCCGGGGTCCTATAGCCAGTGTTGGTAAAGTTTACTTTCTACATTAACTAGTTCAAAGTTTAGTTCACACATTTTAAAAATGAACTAGTTCAGTTCATAGTTCAAAATATTTGAAATAAGTTCACGGTTCCAAAAAATGAACTAGTTTAGTTCTTTTTTTCCATACGTTGCTGCGAGCTATTTTTTTTATTTTATTATTGCCACAGCCCAGAACCACAGACAGCAATTATTTGATCAGTTTTAACACTGAAGCTATGCATCAGATTTAATCTTCATATCCAATTTTGAATCCTTATCCAACCAGGGTTTACATTAGCATTGAGGGGACAGCATTTCCCCTTTGTTGCTTTAATGTTGCTGTCATTCACTCCACACTAGCAGCAGTTGCAGAGTTCACCCCTACACTACATTCTCAAACACATGCTGCTGGAATGGTCTTTTTTAAATAAGGTATTATAAAAAGAAAAACAGGACAGTAATCATTAAGGTGCAAATGTTTGCAAAGAAAGGTCAGATTCCTCCCATCCTCACCGACCTTGTCAGTAACTTCATAAAACTCTTTAAAATTATTATACGCCGCCTCTGCTACACTTATCAATGCGCGTTTACGGTGTGTTTTCTATAGAAATCTGGCACCCCATTGAACGACATTAACCTGAAAGAACGTGCCGTAGAAACCAGAATGAACGAGTTCACAGTAACGTTCATCGGGCATTAATACAGTACGTTCAGTTCACGTTCGCCCAAAATATCAACGAGTTCATGAACTATCGTTCAATGAACGCGTTCAGGCACAACACTGTCCCGAAAGGGCCGGGATCGCACTTCACCCAGCATGCCTCGGCCTTCACTTTTTTCACTACAGAGTTTTGTTGCACCCTGTGACTCCGGCGTTAGACTCCTTCGACTGAGTTTCAAGATGGGTTGGATGGGTTACTGACTAAAATGTATGCCCCCACCCCCTAACTGCCTCAGGGCAAGTTGTAAATATAATAAGTCAAATAAGTCAAACAAGCAAGTTGTATCTGGTTTAACCCTTTTATTCCTGTAGGCGTTTTTTAGGCCTCATGCTGGAAATTGCATTTACACACTAAAACTAGGATAACGCATGTCTGATAATAGTGACAGTGAGTCTGTCGATCAAGATGAGGATGGAGACATAGTAGAGGTTGAAAATCCTCCTTGTTGAACACCCCACAATACATTCTGTGCTCCCTCTGGCATAACATTTCTAATGATATCATGTCCCCCCCTTCAGTATTTTAAGACATTCTTCAGGTTATTGTAGGCCAGTTGAATGTGTATGCCATACAATTTGACACAAACAAGCCCTTTAAGTTTACATGTTTTGTATGTGGATTTTGTACATACAGTGTTGGTCATTTAATTTCTTTGTTTAATATTTTTGAATTTATGTTTGAATCCATTTGTGGTTAATGTGCTCAAAATGCACTACTTTCTTAATGCTTACATTGCTTGTTTGACCTATTATATTTACAAGTTGCCCTGAGGCAACAGACCTAAATCAAGTTAGGGGGTGGGGGCATATATTTTAGTCAGTAACCCATCAAACCCATCTAACAAGTGGCCCGATAGGGGCCCCCGGACTGTACACTGCTGGGCATTTACACACTAAAACTGTCATATTTATGAAAGCAAAAGGTTTATCTTGAAATGTCTTGTTGTCATGATAAAAGGGAACATAAGTGAGTGTGTTTGGTTGTGAAAATCAGTATATATATTTTGATATTTGTATGGGACACACAAAAAACAGAAGAAACTCAGATTTGCTTGGGAAAAAACTACTTACAGAGGCTTTATCCCCATAAAACATAAAGGACGAAGCCTGGAATCTCCGTTATGTTAGCCTAGTGTGTGTACAGTATATCTGTAAAGGTTTTACTTTTATTGAGTAAAGCAGAACAAATAGAGAGAGACTTTAGTGGAGGCCTCACGGCCACTTCACGCACAGGGCAAGCAATGGAGTTCAAATCTCTCCGTTTGCCGGGCAAATTATAAGTCCCGCCTCTCCGTGGATTCGTCAGAGCCAATGGAATGGAGCCAGACCCACGTGGGATAGATCGCCCGTTTTCCTGGCCAGTAAAAAGAGGAGACGTGTGGAGCGAGAAATGACGCTCCGCTCTGAAGGCGAAGCCCCGCCCCCCTTTTCCATGTAAACAAGACGTAATGTTCGGGGGGGGGGGAAGTTGCAATCACACAACACCCGAGAGTTTAAGGCGCGTCATTGACTTAGGAGGCTGTGATTGGAAGTCGGGACTGGAGCTGTCAAAAAGCTGGACAAATCAAAATTGCCCATAATTCGGGATGTCCCGGGCTTGCCTACACCCGGAAATTATGCATTCTTTCATTGAAAACTCATAAAAGTAAGGGAATTTATGTTTAAAAAGTCATAATGTGATTCGTGTGCTTTGAGTTTGTTTTGTTTGGCGATTAGTGGCTTTAAGGCTGAACGCTTCTTTACGGTAACGCCCCCACTGGAAGTGTTTTTTTAATAATGCGCCGTTAAAGGCGTTGCGTAGCCACGCTTTCCCAAAGAGACACTCAAATCTTCGCAGAAACGAATAAACGGAAGGTCTTCTACAGTCTCTGATAGAAGATTATGAAAGAATAACGCATACTTCTCGCTAGAAATGCCATCGAAATGCATACAAATGCTGATGCTTTCTTAAAATATTGTGTTTTTGACGGAGATTATGCTGACCGTCCGCCATGTTTTTCTTTTTGCTACCGGGAAACTTGATAGTCACGTGACCTATTTGCAAAGCAATGTAAATGAATGGGCCAAAAGAAACGTAACATAGTAACGTTATTTTGGGGGAAAACGTGACATGACTACGTTTATCACGGTGGACCAACGTAGCCATTTCACGCTTTTTTTGGAGACTGGGTTGCTTTTTTTCTCAGATATCACCATTGGCTACATTTTCTGACTATGGCAGCAAAGCAAATGATTGAGCCCAGGGGGCAAGGATAGTCATGTGATCATCCTCGCTCTAGCAGACTGCTGTCTTCACTGACTGTGGGCCGTGGCTGAAGTGATTTATTCATTACTGATGACCATTGTGCTGGGAGTTCCTTAATTGGGAGCGGTGCTACTCTGACCTCCCACCCCACGTCCAGCTGCAGACTAACAAATCGGCACTTAATGAACAGTTGTTTCCTCAGACCTCAACCTGTGCGGCTTGATATGGAAGGCAAGGACACTGTTCTTTATTTATGGTAGAATACCTCATAGGACTCTTAAAACAGCACTGGATTTGAAAATGAAAAACATTTTATCTTCATTTGAAGAAAAAGATTAAGTGAATACTGAACCTAAATTCCTGAAAATCAGTTATATTTCTAATAAAAAAATAAATACTATTAGTTTTTGTGCAACATTGAACATAAATATTTTTTGCCTGTAAATGCCTTGAAAATATTTTCATTTTGCAAACTAGTCACTTTCATTTACAGGTTTTCTAAAGTAGTGTTGTAGTAGTAGTAGTGTTTCTAGTCGTTTCCTACTTCCAAATTTCAGTTTTCCTTTTTTTCCTTTTACGTATTCATTTATCCATTCCGACTAAATTTCATATTTTCAGTCACCACAAACTGAATGACTGTCTTCCATAAGTTTGTATAACAGGCCATGCATGTTGACTTCTGATTCTGATTCACCTTTCTTTGACAGAATGTCACCAAAGTTTTGGAACGTCTCTTTGGGGGTTTGAGTTTGTACTGACCTTGACGGCCAGAGGGTAGGGGGCAAGGGAATGCATTATGTATATTAGTCTTTTTTACCCATCTTGTGGGGACATTAATGGCACATCTTATTTATCGGATCGATCCCAGTTTGTGTTTGTGAACGGTGAATCATCAAGGACCACCAATGTTGGTCACGGAGTCCCACAAGGTTCTGTGCTTGGACCGATTCTATTTACCCTGTATATGCTTCCTTTGGGCGACGTTATCAGAAAACACAGCATAAACTTCCATTGTTATGCGGACAATACTCAACTGTATCTATCGATCAAGCCAGAAGACACCAACCAGCTTGTTAGACTTCAGGATTGTCTTGGATGACCTGCAACTTCCTGATGTTATATTCGGAAAAAACAGAGGTTATCATGATAGGCCCAGAGCGCCTTCGAAGTCTGCTGTGACGTGATACAGTCGTGACAGCTGACTAGTTCATGCATTTGTTACTTCTAGACTGGATTACTGTAATTCTTCCATCCCATCAGGCTGCTCTTGTAAATCGCTTAAACCTCTCCAGTTGATTCAGAATGCTGCAGCATGTGTATTAACAAGAACTAAGAAATGGGATCATATAACTCCTGTATTAAATTCTCTCCACTGGCTTCCTGTTAAATCAAGAATAGAATTTAAGGTACTTCTCCTAACCTACAAGGCACTTGCTGGTGAGGCACCGTCTTATCTTAAAGAGCTTGTTACACCGTATTGCCCTACAAGGCATCTGCGCTCCGTAGACACTGGGCTACTTGTGGTTCCTAGAGTTTTAAAAAGTAGGATGGGGGCTAGAGCCTTCAGTTATCAAGCTCCTCTTTTGTGGAACCAGCTTCCACTTTCAGTCCGGGGGGCAGACTTGGTCAGTTCATTTAAGATAAAGCTTAAAACGTTCCTCTATGATATTGCTTATAGTTAGGGCTGGCTCAGGTTAGCCTGGACCAGCCCATAGTTAAGCTGCTCTAGGCTTAGACTGCCGGGGGACTTCTTAGGACACACCGAGCCCCTCTTTCACTCTCACTCTCTCCTTCCACAATCATTCATGTTTTATTAATGTACATTACTAATTCAGCTTCTTTCCGGGAGTTCTTTGTGCTTTCTCGCCTAGCAGGTCTCCGTGGATCATAGTTTCGTGCGGACCCTGGTTCTGACTCCTGGCATGGCTCTGGTGACACCTGCTGCTGCCATCATCATTTCTCTAAATATGATTCATATTACTATCATCATAAACCAACATCTTTCTGCTCTCCCTCCCCACAGAAGCCTCTGTGGATGGTGGTTGTCCCTGCAGTGGTCCTGCTGTACACTTGTTCTGCTACTTGCAATTACTTGTATCATTTCTGTTAGAGGAATTGAATGTATTGTAATTTTACATTGTTGATTCTGTACATATGACATCAATTGCAGTCTGTCCATCCCGGGAGAGGGATCCCTCCTCTGACGTTCTCCCTAAGGTTTCTTCCCTTTTTTCCCCATTGAAGGGTTTTTTCATATTTTGGGGAGTTTTTCCTGTGCTGATTTGAGGGATTCGGGACAGACGATGTTGCATGTGTATAGACCGTAAAGCCCTCTGAGGCAAACTTTTGCGATTTGCGATTTTGGGCTATACAAAGTTTAGTGCTCAGTCACATTTAAGGGACGGGATTTGTTGGTGGGGTGGGATAATGGGAATAATGCAAACTCCTCATAATGTAAATAATTACATTAGAAATTTAATGACGTTTAAGGTAATGGTTAGGTAGTTGTTATTATAAGTCTCCAAATTCTAAGTATGTAATGTTCCAAACAAGTCACAACAATATGGCTTGAAGGATAAATATACTGTCTTATAGGGCAATACAGCGTTACAAGCTCTCAAGATAAGACAGTGCCTCACCAGCAAGTGCCTTGTAGGAAGTACCTTATGGCGCGTTTCCACCGAGTGGTAGGGTACGGGTCGGGTCTGTTAACCATGATTTGGCGAGCGTTTCAACCGCCAACAGTACCCTTACTTGACTAATAATAAACACAAATAATTACCCACAAGTCATTAAAATGGGACGTTTTAAACGGTATAACCAGTAAATGGATGGAGACGTAAAAAAGGTAAGAGTACGGCCCATGTGTGTTTAGACCATCATATTGAAATATGTCAAGTGAAAACATTATGGATCAAATATGGAAAAAAAACACACTCAAGCTACTTTGACAAACGGTATTATTTCAAATGACCTCTTATGAGAAAATTCTGGAAGACATTCAAACTATAGAGTAAAAAATATTAAATCCCCTCAAATGTAAATCATATTGTTACGTTGTCGTGGTGAAATGTGGCAGCATAGTGCCTTCCCATTCATATCTGCGCCATTTAAAGCCATCATACTCTCACACTCTGGAATCCGGAAACGTTTATTGCCACTATACAGTATGTTAAACATACATGGAAATTGACTTGGCGGTTGGTGCATGACAGAACGTAGTGCAGCAATAAGATAAAAATAAAATAAAAGTAAAATAAAATATATGCTATGGGTTAGTACACTAAAGCTGTGGGTTAGTAAGTAAGAAGATACAATTAAAAATAAAGATAAAGTGCACCAGCTAAACAGAAAGTGACAAGTGAAAATGACAAAGTGAATGTACATGGGAGTGAGAGTCAGTCAGTGGGGGCCACGGGCTCTGTTGATGAGCCCGACTGCCAAAGGGGAGAAACTATTCGTGTGGCGGGAGGTCTTAGTCCTGATGGACCTCAGCCTCCTGCCAGATAGAATGGGCACAAACAGTTCATGTCCGGGGTGAGAGGGGTCGGCTACAATCTTTCTGGCCCGCTTCAAAGTCCTGGAAGCGAACAAGTCCTGGAGAGACGGCAGATTGCAGCCAATCACCCTCTCTGCAGAGTGGATGACACGCTGCAACCTGCCCTTGTCGTTGGCTGTGGCTGCAGCGTACCACACGGTGAATGAGGAGCAGAGAATGGACTCGATGATGGCTGTGTAGAAGTGCACCATCATCGTCCTTGGCAGGTTGAATTTCTTCAGCTGCCTCAGGAAGAACATCCTCTGCTGAGCCTTTTTGGTGATGGAGCCCACTTGAGGTCCTGGGTGATGATGGAGCCCAGGAAACGGAAGGAGTCCACAGTAGTGACGGGGGAGTCACACAAGGTGAGGGGGGAAGGTGGGGCTGCGTTCTTCCTGAAGTCCACGACCATCTCCACTGTCTTCAGAGCGTTGAGCTCCAGGTTGTTTTGGCTGCACCACGTCACCAGGTGGTCAGACTCCCACCTCTAGGCGGACTCCTCCCCACCAGAGATCAGTCCAATGAGGGTGGTGTCATCAGCAAACTTCAGGAGCTGGACGGACTGGTGACTGGAGGTGCAGTTGTTGGTGTACAGGGAGAAGAGCAGAGGGGCAAGAACGCAACCTTGGGGGGAAACGGTGCTGATGGACTGAGAGGCTGAGATGTGTTTCCCCAGCTTCACGTGCTGCTTCCTGTCGGACAGGAAGTCAGTGATCCACTTGCAAGTGGAATCGGGCACGTGCAGCTGGGAGAGTTTGTCCTGCAGCCGAGACAGGATGATGGTGTTGAAGGCAGAGCTGAAGTCCACAAAGAGGATCCTGGCGTAGGTTCCTGGGGAGTCCAGATGCTGGAGGATGAAGTGGAGGGCCATGTTGACAGCATCATCTACAGACCTGTTGGGAGTGGAGGGTAATCCAAAGGTGTGAGCTTCTGATGGGTTGGGGGAGGGAGGGGAGGTGGAGTTGTGGGGGATGGAGTCGGGACATTGGCTTTCAAATTTGCAGTAGAACTCATTCAGCTCGCCTGCCAGGCGGAGGTCATTCATGGAATGGGGGGTTTTCAGCTTTTAGTTTGTGAGGTGTTTAAAACCTCTCCAAACTGAAGCAGAGTCATTAGCTGAGAACTGATGTTGGAGTCTCTCCAGAGTACAGTCGTTTAGCGTCTCTCACCACCTTGCTAAATCTGTATTCAGACTCTGTGTACAAGGCTTTGTCCCCACTCCTAAATGCCTGATCCTTCTGCAGATATAGTTTTCTGAGTTCTGCTGTGAACCAGGGTTTGTCGTTGTTATAACTCACCCTAGTGCATGATGGTACACAGCTGTCCTCACAGAAGCTGATGTAGGAAGTTACATCCTCTGTGAACTCATCCAGATTGTCAGAAGCATTCCTGAAAACATCCCAGTCTGTGCAGTAAAAACATGCCTGAAGATCCTCTAGCGCCTCGCTGGTCCACTTCTTGGATTCCCTTACCACAGGTTTGCAGAGCTTTAGTTTCTGCCTGTATGCAGGAATCAGGTGGAACAAGACGTGGTCGGAGTGACCCAGCGCAGCATGAGGGACAGCGTGATTAGACCTGCTTGCTGTGGTGTAGCAGTGATCCAGCGTGGTGTCTTGTACAAGCCTGATAGTACACTGCCTGAATACAGTTGTTTCATGAAAACTGCTCACCTTCTGTAGCTCTGCACTCTCTACAGCAGCACTGATAACATCGTGCTTAACTTCAGATGTGCACAGGGCCATGTACTGATTTATGTCGAGTGGTAACCTGGACAGCCCATCAGCATCTGCATTACTCTTGCCCGGACGGTATCTGATGGTGAAGTTAAAGTCTGACAGTTCACCCAACAACCGATGACCTGTTCATTCAGTTTAGCTGTTGTGAGGACATACGTTAGGGGGTTATTGTTTGTGAAGACAACAAAATGCGGGGCATAACAAAGATGGTCCGGGAAATGCTCGCAAATTGACCACTTTAAGGCCAAGAATTCCATTTTTCCGGAATGCACATGATAATTCTTCTCAAAGGGTGTTAATGTCCGTGAATCATGTGCAATCACCTTCATCTCGCCTGCTTGTTTCTGGTACAGGACAGCCCCTAAGCCCTCTTGTGAGGCATCACAGTGGAGTATGAATGGCTCGGCAAAATCAGGATAGCCAAAAATAGGTGGCTCGGTTAGACAGTCAGTCAACAAATTTAAAGCATCCTGGTGACTGAGTCCAACTAATAGGTGTGTTGGGTGGTGGTCGCCCATTCTGCTTTGTACTAACCCTCTTTCCTTTTCTTTTGGGCACCGATGGTGGTGCTGTGTCTGGAGGCCGGGTAAGCAGCTGGTACAGCGGTCTTGCAACCTTTGAAAAGTTTGGAATATAGGTTCTATAGTAGGAGAGGAAACCAAGAACTCTGCTCAACACTCCTACAGTAGACGGTGGTTGATCTTTGAGTGCTTGAACTGGAGCTACTACAGCTGGATCCATAGTGTACCCCATGTCCGACACAATCCGAGAAAGCAAACTTTCCTCTTGAAGACGTCACATTTCCGTGGACTGAGTTTAACACCATGCTTTTGGTATCTCTGCAGGACACCCCGCATGTGATACACATGACTGTCAAACGAAGGAGAGTGGACCAAGTTGTCATCTAAATACGTCTGACAGGTGACATCACAAAGGCCCCTCAAACAGTCCTCCATACTCCTTTGAAACTCTGCTGGTGCTGAGCTGAGGCCAAATGGAATACAATTCCACTGATACAAGACCCACGATGTTATAAAGGCTGTCAGGGAGTGGCTTTCCTTGGTGATATGCTATGCCCTGATCAAGCACTGAAAACCAGGAGCTGCCGTGCAGGGAATCTAGCATATCCTGGATTTTGGGAATTGGGTGCCTATCTGATCGGATGACCAGACCTTCTGGTAGCTGTGACAGTTTATCTGGAACAAACAGGCTTTTTCTTGCAAACTGGTCTCCAACTAAGTGTATTCCCTTCTTCCCTCTCAGCACTGTCCCCACACTTTGGCTTGGGTCTGGTGTTTTTAGTAACGTTAGCATCGATTTGGCTGTTTTCATTGATACAGAAAAGATCCTGCTGATATTCTGTATGTCGCCTGATTTTGGCCGCTTGGTCCACTTACCCACTACTTGTTCAATGACATTGAATCCAATAATAGGTTGTGCTGCAACATTAGGGTTACTGGATACTAACATCAGGACTAGGAGTATCTTTTCTCCGTGAGTGTAACAGTCCAAATAAAACTCTATCTCTACCCATCCGCCATATGGGATTTCACTACCATTTGCAGCAAGTGCAACCAGTGGTTCTTGTCCCAGCAGCTCAGAAAGCGGCCTGACAGTGCTGTGTGGAAGATGTCGTTTCCGCCAGTCATTATTGATGAGACTTGCCTGAGCTCCCGTGTCCCACAGAGCCTCAACTGGAACATTGTCAAGGTGGCACTGGACTATACATCTGTTCCCGATGAGACTGATGAGCTTGTTTTGACGTTGTGTGGGTACATATGCAGTACAGGGTTTGCTGTTGTCTGTCGGTGGGGTGGCATAGAGAGTATTTGAAGGTGACAGGGAGTTTTGCAAGGAAACCGAATTTACTTTGGGCCTAGAGAGTGGGTGGGCTACTGTGGGTCCTGGCTCAGCAGCCCCCTCCCGTTTCCCTGAGTCACTCTGGTTTGTCTACAACCGCGAGAAAGATGGCCTTCCTGCCCACAGCGATAACAGTGTCTACATGTGTCGCTGATGTGAGCCTCTCTGCATACCCGGCACCCTCTGGCCATTCTTGCTGTAGGTGATGACCGGGGATCTATCCTGAGTCTGGGTTTGGCTTCTTCTAATGTTCTATCGAACATCTCCTTCATTTCGAGAACATCAACCTTGAGGCCTTCAAAAAGCTTAATAGTTTCAAGATCAGGGCTTTTTCCCTGTCCTTGCTCTAGTTTTTTCTTTGCGAAGACTGGCACACACCCTTTTGCCTGTGTTGCATTTACCTATCTCTCACTAGCCAGAGGCAACTGACTGGTGTTGGATTCCCTGTGTATCTCATTTACTCTTGGTGCCTTCACTGAAATGTGTCTCCGAAATGTATCGTTTATCTTTTCTATTAAAACTTCATCTGTGACTCTGGAGTTGCTAAGGTGAGGCTTCAACTGGAACTTCACTGCCTCATCAAGCAAACCAGTCTCCAATGAACTGAGGAATTTTTGCTGGATTAAATCTGAGCTGAACTGTTCCCCTTCATCCTCATCACCAGACTTCCAGAGCAGCTTCTCTCTGAGCTCTATTGCCCTGAATAAAAATCCTTGCGCAGATTCCTTAGTGTCTTGGAATAATCTCTGTAATGTCCTCTCAGTATGGTTTTTAGTGTTGGAATTGTGAGTTCTCGTTTGACTTAGAGCAAGTCTCGAAGGTGAAGGCCAGGGCTTACTGCTTTAATCACAGCCTCTATGATTTCAGTCTCGGAATAGCCCTTCTTGAGCCCAGACACAATTTGGTTTGTCAGGCTAGTGAAAGATAATTTCTCCTTCTGTCCAGACTCCCCTATCTGACCCCAGATCCGGAAATCTTTTCTCAGCATGACTTCTGGTGCTGTGAGGGTTACACGCTGCTTAATATTCCTCTCTCTTACTGCTGTTGTGCTAAACTGTGTCCCCAAAACTTCTATCTTCTCTTCTAGAACACAACGCGGTTCTGCCTGAGCCTGCTGAAGCTGTGTATACTCTTGCTTCAGTTTCTCTATTTCATTAAGATCAGTTTTATAACTTTCTACTCGGTCAGTACCATGTTCTTGTAAAGACTGAATGAATAGATGGAGATCCATGATAAACTGCAGAAATACCTGAGATTCCTCCCCCTCTTCAATTTCGTCCACAGTGCTCTCTGTCAACCGAATTAGTGCCCGACGGGACTGTCCTTTATATCCCTCCCTAGTTGGTTCACTACACTTTATATGCTGACACACCTTTCTGGAGTTCTGGTTTCTCAAGAGTCCACAGTGCTGCGTTGATCTCGTCCTGGAGTTGCTCCATCTTTGCCTTGTGCTGGTCTAGTTCTCGTTGTGTTTTTTTTCCCCTCTAGGTTCGTCTCTCAAGAAGGAACTGCATCTCTCTGTTGTCCAAAACAGTCCTCCTGGCTAGCTCGCCAAATATGTTACACACACACACAGCGACAGGCTCCGTTCAGGTACCCTGTTTTTTATTCTGCAATGATAACAGACAGACTGCAGCACTCAAAATCAGAACAACTGTCTGTACTTCCCGACGTTAGCCGGAGTCACATGCTCTGTTTAACATATGAACATACAAACAGGATACGGGAAGCGCAATGGCGCTAGCGCGCAAAAACCTCGGAATGCTAACTATTCTCGTTAATGGTCTTCCGCCGAAATGCTACAGGACATTAAAACATGCAACCACCAAAAACGGGCGAACTTAACATACATACACATTTGCTCACCTGCAATGATAACAGACAGACAGCAGCACTCAAAATCAGAACAACAACTGTCTTTTCTTCCCGAGTCACAGCGCCCGTCAGGCCTACTAACCCGCTACCGCCACCTGCTGGCGGAAACAAGTGCTGTCCCGTAGCCACACCAGGGGGAAAGAGGCAGGCTCAAAAAATTACACAAAGGGTGTTGAACACAATCAAAACAAACACAATGACAGGGGAATGGCACTAAACAATACAATTCAAACAAACAATGGCAGTCCTTAAAATGTCCAGGGTGCCATTCATTCACTTCATCTAACATACAAATATCTACTCTGTAACATCACACAAACTACAATTCTACACTAAACATTTCTATATGTAATATACTTCCCACCGCTAGGTGTGCACTTCTACTTAAATCGCTAACATGTGCCTCGTGCACGTTGCTCGCCGGCGGCATCTAAACACTGACCAGAAGCTCAAAGCTTCAGCTCAAACCCTAACCCAAAGCCAGGTCTCCGTGTAGAAAAGTCTCAGTCTCTCCTTACAAGCAGCTGAAGTTCATCCAGTCTGTTAATCAGTGAGCGCACGTTGGAGAAAAAGATGCCCGGCAGCGAGAACCACACTTGCGGAGTTGCACTAACAAGACCGATCCATTAACAGAGTTCATAAAAGGAGAACATATATTTTGCACATTTTCTGCTGTATATTGGGGGGACATGACCACCCCAAAGAATGCATGGTTACGCCCTTGTATTTAAATATATTTAATGAGAGCTAATTTTGTTTCATTTCATACAATAAGTTTGTCAAAGCATAGCGTCTAGAAAGTGCAAAAAAAGGGAATATTCTCACCAATTATAAATGAGCATGGCCCCAAGAGACTTTTTAAAGTCTCCCTGTAGTTTATATGTCACAAACGGCCCGCCGGGGCGCACTGGACAGCCTTCAACATCAGTCAACGAACCGTCGACCGTACCGTTCGCCGGTCAGATCGGCAGCGCCACCCACTCCCGTCAGCCATTTGCCGGTTGGACCGTCAGCGTACACTCCCCCCGTCAGCTGTACCGATCGCCAGTGGCCCGCGTTCGATCGAAGTGGGCAGTATCTGGCCCGAACCTGAAATAAGTTTGACACCCCTGATGTAGATCAATCGGGGTGCTTTGAAGGAAATTTGAGCCAAAACTCCACATTTTTTCTGTAATGTCATCACCTAGGAAAATGGCAGGAGTTTGACAAGGCATCAAAATATCTTCTTGAACATTCATTCATTTTCGAAAACTGCCAATATTCATTGTGAACAATTATTAAAGTCTTAAGGCTTATCTGCACACAGTTGAGGTTGATTCGATCAAAGGGCTAGGAATAGCTACTCAAAATGTAAAAAGTAAAACTTTTTTTTGCGCTCCAAGTCGGGACTGGGGACGGGACTGTAGTCAGGCGTCGTGGAGCCGGGATTGGAGTCAGGACTGGCTGAATCTGGGGCGCTAGCCTTGGAGCTTCCGTTGAAGTTCTTGGAGGCGACGGGGGCATGGGAAAAACAAGTCAAAATCTTGGTCTCATCCATTTTTGGGTGATATTTCTGACGCACAACTGAACACCCGTTATAAACTGCTACCCAAGAATAACATCACAGGAAAAGTTCGGGAAAGGATGGACAAGGGAGTTCTTTCCGTTAGTACAGGAATGACAAAGGTGGATAAAGCCCAGAAGAAGATTTGTAGCATAGGACATTGTCATTGTCATGGATCCAACTGCTCCTGGTGGGTTATGGATTATGGGAAGAAAGACCAAGACAGGGCAGTTAGAGCGGCCTATATCCAAGATTGTTCTGCTTGAAGAAGCAGTGTAAAGGTCAGGACCTAACCTTGGGTCATGTGTTGGTAACACTTGACGAAGAAAGAGGTAAATAAATTAGACCTTTTCATTTGATGAGTTGTTTATTAATTAATGTAATTGTGCATACTTTCTCCAATTAGGGGCCGGTGTGTAGGAGCCATTTGTGATGCTAACACAGATTCCAGGTCTTTTGGGGTGAAGTTCCCATTTCTTAGTTTTTTACGCTTCAGAAATCACTGTACATACACTGTACGTGCATTTGCTTCCTTATCTCCCTCTGTGTGTCTTGACTAGGGGTAAAAACAGTGCAATCTCCCCGTCACACACCTGAGATTTTGACCACAAACATCATGAATGGATAACCGGTCATTGAGAATGGCCTCTAGTTAACACAGGATTTAATGAAGGCTTTCATCCAATTTCGACACTTCAAGTCCTGTCATTACATTACACGTCATTTAGGTTTAGCTTTTATCCAAAGCGATTTACAATAAGTGCATTTCAACTGTAGAGATACAAACTCAAAACAAAAAAGGGCAATTTCATCAAATAAGCCGTTTTATATATTGTACTAAGTACAATTTAAGTGCTACAATTTGTTGATGTTTTTAGATTTTTTTTTCATTGAATCATACTGGGATGTTTACTTATGGCTGGCCCTACCAAAAAAAAAACATAACATCTTATTGCATCTTATTGCAAGGACTTGTGGGTAATTCCCTTGCGCTAAGTCAGCATCCAATGTTGACTAACGGAAGCCCGTTAGTCAACATTCATAAAGGACGGGTTCATAAAGGACTTAATATGTCTGCCTACGAGCTTCAAACAGTCAACGATTTGACAATGGGAATTTGTTCTGGTGATTGGTGTGATTTTACAAGACTAATAGAATAAAAAAATAAAAAAGGATAAAATACAATAAGATACAAATATAAGAACTGATGAAAATCAACAATTTAAACAAATACAATTTAATATGATTTTATTCAACCCAATAAACAAACTAAAGACACTGTGTTTACCAGTGAAGGACTAAAGAAGGGAACCTAATTGGAGACAAACATTGAATAAAAGCAATGAGGAGGAATTGGCAAGGAAGCCATTACAAAAGAGCAGGAGGGGGAAGCCAGACAGCGTTGAATGTAAAGAGGCCTGCCTCTACTGTACGCCATACCCGTGTCATAGGCTGCACTGCATGATGCTTGTCACAGTACTCAGTCAAGCCATTAATTACTGTTTGCAAGTCGGCGCTCATGTATGTGTGGGCGCATCTACAAGAATGGCCTCATACTCTAGGGTGTTGATTTCCAGCGATGGGATGAGTCCTTGGCATCACAGCGTGATTCATATTAAAAGTCAATTGGCCTTAAAATTTCACAAGACCCCCGAAAGTCAGTTGCGAGATGTTGGCAAATGGCAGAACAAGGCCGCGGTTGGACTGGCTGAAATTGAAACTGACCACGGAAGCCAATGGGCCAGAAAAAGAGAGTCACAAATACTGACCATTACGGTGATGACATTCTCTCTCTGAACTGGTTCGTGCTGCTGCTCTTCTTACCAATTCACTGGGGCTGTTGACCGGGTGGTCAGTTTTTCATCATGAGTGTGATACATTGAGATTAAAGGAGCTCTTGATAGAGGTCTTTACTCCATAGGTGTTTGCAGTGTTGCAAAAATATACTAGCATGTGTGTCCTCAACCTCTTGGTCTGTTACATTAGCTATCAGCATCCCCCTGTTCTTAATTTCTCGCCTGCATGCCTGCGCGGTGAGGTATGTGAACGCTGGCTGGGAAATAGAAAGAGAGGAAGGCAGAGAGGCCATCACCCTCCTGCTGCTCCTGTGATTTCACAGGAACCTCAACTATAATTACTGTGCACACCATTTGCAGTAATGCCGAACTTTTTACCACATAACTTTTCCCAAACTCCTCCATGAAGATGACATGTTACATTACATGTCATTTAGCTGACGCTTTTATCCAAAGCGACTTACAATAAGTGCATTTCCACATAGAGATACAAACTCAGAAGGACAAGTAGCAAGACAGCAATTGTTGACATTGCTACAATGAAAGATCAAACGTTTTACTCTAATTACCAGTGTCTTTTCTTTTACTGTTCCCGTTTCCAATCCCCATTGACTATATCAGTTGACATCCATCAATTTGTATTGCAACCCCTCCTTTTCCTTGCATTCATTGGATCCATCTTGATGGCAGATGCACAAGGCCCGGGGCTGCTCTTCTCACCACGTGAGGTGGAGAGCTTTTGTGGACGTTTGATTCTCCCCCCCAAACCCTACGTGATGGCATTGAACCGGCATGTTAGTGAAACGGTCTGGACTGAAATGTATCTTCGTCCCCACCTCTGCACGGCCGAAGAGCTTAGCAATGTTACATGTTAGCATGTGGCTAAAGCAAACATCATCAACTATCTAGGCACTGTGGTAGCACATACCTAATGTATTTATCATTATTATTATCACATCATTTCAAAGCTTCACAGTGATTTCCAGCATTTGATGGTATCGAAGGCAAATTGATTGTGTCGTTGTCACATCTGATCCCATTGGATGATCTCTGGATCATAGAAAACTCAATCCTCAAGTTAAAAAATACTCCAAAGAAAACAAGGAGGGGGGAATCAAAGACGAGACAGGGACCAGGAACGACAACATACACTATGGTCTACGTGGCTTGGCATGGAGCCAAGACACCCATAACATGCAATGACGCCACAAGGAACCATAGACATTCATGGCTTGAATACACTGGGGAGGTGCAGGTGATTGGACACAGGTGGTAACAATCATCGATACAGCAGACAAGACAGGAAGTGAAGTTACCCCTGTGTGTCCCTGAGCAAGACACCCAACCCCTAATTGATCCCCAGGCAAAATGTAACACATGGATTACATTGTAAGTCGCTTTGGATAAAAGCGTCAGCAAAGTGACATGTAATGTATTGTAATGTTCAGAAAAAGAAACCTACCACTGACCACTTTTTGCACCTCTGATTTGTGTCAACATCGGAGATAACCAATAAGGTGTCCAATGGTATATGTGTATATGTTTATCCTTCTCATCCAACCACAATCAAATTCACTCTATCCGGATGACGCTATTTATCTGGATAGGTTTTTCTGATAAGTGTGTTTACAAGCCAAAATGAAATAGAATTAACAAGGCTATTTTTAAAATGTAAGGAGTAGAAAGTACAGAACGGGTGAGATACAGGGGCAGGGGGAAGAATGGGTAGTCCAAGACACGCAGGGTCGGCAACATGAAATCAGTCTAAAAGCACTGCAAAATTCTGAGAGAATCGCAACAATTTCAGAGCAACAGGTATTCCGGTCTATTTAGTGATAGTGTCTATGGCTAATTAGTTTAATGTATTACAGGTGAGGATTCTCAAACAAATTTATTTTTGTTAACAAACATAATAATAATGTCTGACCAATTAATAACTCAGCCACTTATTCTATCCGATCACTAGTAGCACAAAGCTCTGACAAACTGCTGGCCTGGATCTCTAAAAAGTAAAAAGTACAAATATAACAAATGGCGATGTATCGACTCAAAGGCTTTTTAAGCAACAGATATCATAATACATGATATATTCCATCCATTCCTGATTTTGGAAAATGTTTTTATTTGCCGTCCACATTCTTGTTTATAATGCTTTCAACCATATCTCAGTGAATGATGTTCTAGCCTCTCAAACCCATCACCAGACAAGAATGTAGGGGTTGGCACCATTCTGGTTAACCGAAGACTACTTGTTAACTACTAATAAACTCAGCTGCCATATTATTCCAGAAACAACAATCTTAAAATATTTGTTGTGTCAAGTTCCGTAATATTCTTTATTTAAGTATATTGGCAAAGCTTTTGAAAAAAGAGAGTTCACTTTATTATGTGTGTGCGTGTGGGTGTGCTTGTGTGACCATACAAGTCCCAGGCAGCCGTCCTCTGTCAGCCTCCTCACTCGGTTTCTATGCAAATGCAGCAGCTTATTGTCCATGACGTGTGATGCTTTTGTTAGGGCCAGCTTGAGGTGATCACTGCTTGACAGCTTCAATGTGTGTGCGTGTATATGTGTGCATATGTGTGCGTGTGTGCAGACATTATTATTAATGTAGGGAGGACCCGGCAATAAGCCAGCCCCCATGGCTGATGAGCAGCTGAGTCTGTCAACACACACATACACACACACGGTGTGAGGCACTTCATTCATCATCCTGATGTTAATTGGTGCAGGCTTAAATAAACCTTTATTATTCCACTTTTAACACACATGACCTTCTGAGAGCTCATGTATTGTCTCTGAGTGCTACAGCAGTGAATGTATTCTTTGTCAGGTGTTTTTACATCTGATTGGACTGAATGTAGTGTGTGTTTTTCTCAGTGTGGGCTGGCAGAAATCCACCAAACACAAACACGTAATAACCACCATAACCACACCTTTGTAATGTGTACAGACATGTGTACAGACATGTGTACTAATAATACACTTGTAATCTGTTTTATGTGGACACAAAGAATGTCTGTTTGTTTTGGGACATTTAATGTACATTGATTTTTATTATTTTTATTTGACCAAAACGAGTGTCTGATGGAGGTAAAAGTTTGCCTGTGTCTATTATGTAATAGAGTGACATGGTTTTTGGAGATTTTGAAGAAGCGGTTTTATTTGTTAAAGGATGCAATGTTCAAAGGATCTTTCCACCGGAACATTAACAGAGGCTTTAGTTTTATGGTGGAAAAAGGTGGTTTAAATTTATTTTTATATTAAAGTAAATTTCCATATCTCCATCTTAGCACTCCTCCTCTACAGGTGCAATGGGCCTTCCAATGATGTGTCAAAGATCAAAACTCAACAGTCAGATTCTTCATGCATAAAAAGGTGACCTTTTCTAATCGTCAAGAGTCTGTTAAAGGTTTCAAATAGAAAGAGAACTTTCCCTCAGCTGTCACTTAAGTCAAATTTCACTAACTTTAATTCATGTCCGCTCATTTAGTTACCTAACAAATATAGTTTACCAAACCATGATGTTTTACTGAACCTAACCAAGCATTTTTGCTGCACATTTTTGTGGTTTAGCTTCACTCTTATGGAGCCAAATCTAGGTCAAAGGTTTTGTTTATTCGAAAAAGAAATGTGAACCTGAATGTTTAAGTTTATTTAAATATTTATCAAATGTTACATTTAATATTTATTTCATCAACAACATTTATTTCCTTAATTTGTGATATGTGATATTGAGAAGTACATTAAAATGTACTTGAGTAATTCTTATTTTCTACTCTTTAGGACCTTTATCACAATCTTAATTTGACATCTGTGCCTTTTAGATTTCATTTTTGGGTATGACGTCCCAGAAACAGCGACTACACCACGAATTGATATCCACTCCAGTGTGATATCAATACAACAAATATGAGCTCCCGTGGGACTTGCTGCCGGATAACTGTAATCATTCATGGTGAACGCACAACTTTGACCATTCAAGCTCATAACCTTCTTGCGAGAGTTTCACAAATTACCCGAACAGTAAATCCATTTACCCATAGGGTGTATAGGTATATGTAAAGTCTCTACATGAAGCATCTACGAACAGATAAGTGCTCCGAATCTCTGTACTCAAGCAATAATGAGATGCTATCGCTGCACTGAGGTCTGGGAGCCTCCTGATTAAAACACACACTCACACACCCACACACACTTGCAGGCTGTCTCCCAGCATAACTAATGGGAGCATTTCACGGTAGTGACAGCGAGCAGTGTGCGCTTGTCTGTCTCAGCATCATGGCTGTTACGATAATAATGAGAACAAATGAGAGCCATCCATTTCCTGCCTGGCAGCTGATTGGTCCTCATTGCCAATATAGCGCCAGGCAATCCATCTTTGAGCCCCTCCCCAAGGCGACTTGTTGGCGACCCGCTGGGAGAGCGTCAGCCAATGGAACAGCAAGTGGGTGGGTTGGGGGGTGGGCATGTGGAATGAGAGGAATATGATACCTAAAAATAGCACTGAAATTACATGATCATGGCAAAAATACATTTACTACTACTAATACTTCTGGTACAGCGAATGTAATGCACAATGAGTATAACTCAATTAAAAAAAACATATTTCTTTGTTTTGAAAATAATTAACGGGAGATTAAGGGAGATGTTGATGGAACAGATGAAAAGGGCCAGAACTAAACACTACTTTTTAAAAGAGGTCCCAAGCCAAAGAGGGGAGAAAACACTTGAAAAACATCCACAACAAATACTAAAGACTACCTTGCTACACTATATACTGCAGGCAAAATTATTTTGACATATTTTGAAGGTGGGATAATGGTCTTGGGATGTTTTTCATGGTTTAGGCTAGTCCCAATATTGTAATGGTGTCTGGAGAAGTGGATTGGTTATAATCAAACAGGTAACCCTCCAATTCTGGAGCCACAAAGTTACAGCACCTTATATAAATCCCTGACATGACAAAGTGGATAACACGTCATTCTTTCCTTGAGCAAGGAAGTTAACTAAGTTACCTAAATCCACCAGGTGTACTCATTATGGCAGCACCATGCACCTTCAAAGGGTTTGATCAAATACAACTGGCGTTTCTCATCCCTTATGTTAATTGAATTTGTAAAACAACTAGCCGCTGGATTGAATAATAATGATGTCTATAAAGACTGTTCCTGGCATCTAAATAAGGCACCGAAATGAGAGTTGCTATTCGGTCCGGTAGATAACGGCTGTTAACACACCTGTACCGCACAGGAAAAACTGGGAATCTCCATAGCTCACTGCGTAGCGCAGTGGGCTGGTTGGCATTAGGACGTTTTGACCCACGGGGTTTGAATCCCGATCGCTCCGATCTTTTGTTAAATATATTTTCTTGAATACATGTTTTCATACGTGGTTGTGATGTAGTGCTCACTTATACAATCGTGAACGCTGCAATGGATTTGTGATGCGTTTTGTAGATTTTCAGCAATATGTTTGTGAATGTGCTGCTGTTAGCTGGCAGATTGTTTGGCTTCATACACATACAGCAAGAAACGTTGACAAATGCACTCTTCTAATCATTACGTTACACTGGGTATCTAAGTTAGTTAATGCAACTTTTTATATAGGAACACCAACTCCAAATATTTTACTATAATAAGCAATTATTATGGAGATATAAACATAATCGAAGCACTTACAGCATTTTCATTAAGGATTTCACTCTTTGTGAGGCTTGGTTTTTTCCGCGTTCAACACTAACCTACGTGTGACCACAACAACAATCTGTGATGCTATCAGCTTCCCTGATTGCTGCCCAATCGCGCTAGGAAATAAATAAATTATTGTTATGAATATAAAATGTCACTAAAGACCTTTTCACTATCATTTTTAATGTTAAAAATATTTGCCGGGGACCCCCCAAAATCTAAAAATATATTCTTATAGGGGGTCCCTAATGACTTATAGGGGGTCCGGGACCCCCCCAGACCCTCCTCATTTCGAACCCTGGTTTCGACTATGTTAGCTGTCATGTGAATTTCCCTCTGAACTACAGATATGTATAAAGTAGCATGTAAAGTAGCATGTACTGGACATTGTGGCCAAAGTGCAAGTATCTGAAATCAGTGAGTAAGAATGGCTAAGCTGCTTACTTTGGCTAAGCTGCTTACTTTCCCCCATTAACTAATGCCACTACTATTACATGATGGTTCATGCATTAAAGGTTCTAAAGAAATCTAGTCAATTAATTTAATCATATTTGAAAGGCCTCTAAGTTTGACTATAACTGCTATTACCAGTACTACACACAGTTCTTTCCTTCTGCTTCCTCCTTTTTTTACAACTTGGCAATAAGCCTCCCTGTCATACAGGTCAACAGCATGGCCACCAGGGGGCCTCCATGAATCAACATAAACCCTCTTACAAATGTCATACTGTGTGTGTGTGTGTGTGTGTATGTGACAGAGACAATGAGAGAACAAATCAGTAGGGAAGTCCCACCACTGGACATACAATCGTTAGAAGCACAAGAAACAGGGTCTGCAATTTAAAATAAATCTATATAAATATTCCATAACACAGATAAAAAGAAACATTGCTGTTAAACAAAAGACAAGTCAAATTAAAGCTGCGAGCAGCGATGAATGGGCCTTCGCCCCTCCTTGCATGTCGGGGGGTCGGCGGTCAGCTGGAAACGCGGTCAAAAAATGAAAAAAGAAGAAGAAACAGTAAGTGTCTTACTGAGGAATCAAACCTGGGTCTACGGTTTATGCAAACTACATCAGCTACCACCCTGTTTCTTATATCAGCAAGACACGTGATTAAAAAGAGGAAGAAAAAAATAAAAACTTTATTGGTCGTCAATTGCACAATAAAAATGTCACTCAAATATGTTGGATCATCTCTATTCAGTCAAGGAAAGGAATGCGACCTGTGGGAGCTAGTCATTTGCAGTTATTCATTTTTAAATGTTATTGTTTAATTCTTTAGGTTGATAAAATAGTAAGACGAAGAGTTTTTGTAGTCAATTACCAATCGGTCTCAGAAATGGGACAGTCGGACCTACTGGGGGACTTCCTGCTTGAGTCATCAGCTTTACCTCTGCTGCTGTCGTTGCCTAGCAACCTTCTGCACTTGGCAGTAAAAACCCTAAAAAACATTTAAAGTACAGACAGGGAGGATAATCTCCTTATTTCACTTAATTTAGTAAGATACGCTTCTCCTCCAGGGTATTATATATTGGTAAATTCAAATTGAATCAGTTAAGCCACGTACTTTCAGCTTAAGGCAGAGGAGATTCCAGGAATGTTGTCAATGGATTGTCAATTCAGGTTGATAACTTGTCTACCTGGGCTCACTTTGTTACATTTCTGTATAAACAATAAATAAAACCACAAGAGCCTTAGTAAGATATTAGTGAACCTCTAAAGTGTGAAAGTTAAGTCATTAACCTCACCAAGGAGAGGAAACTGGCTTCCTTTGTTCTTTATATCAGCCGGACACGCAGTTAAAAAAGAAGAAAAAATAAACTATGACTATTACAAAAATCCCGGGTCTGCTAAATGGAAGGCTTATAGCTATCCACTTGGCCTGGGATCTCTTGCAATTGCGCTATCAAAACGTCACTCGAATAGCTTAAATCACCTCTATTCCGTCAGGGCAGGGAGTGCGATCGGTGGGGAATATTCATTTGCAGTTACTTAGCTGTTCGTTCTTAAATGCTATCGTTCAATTCTTTAGGTTGATATAATATTAAGACTACAAGTTTTCGTAGTCAATTTAATAACATTTTTTATCAATATAGTTTTGGTTGCAATAAACGTGAAGTGCAAAAATAGAGGGAATATTCACACCAAAAAAATTATAACTGACTTCCTGTTTGTTTTACAGCATGGTCCCATTGTTCAAAAATCACCATACTTGTAAATCAAACAGGGTGCCGGCGCTGCTTCGTTGAAAACTTCCGGGGGCGCTATGGAGGCAATTTACAACTTTTGCACCAAAACTCCACATCAGGTCTGATAAGGTCATCACTCAAAGTTTTCAAGAGTTGGCCAAGGCTCGAAAGATGTGCTTGAACTTTCGTGCGAAGATGGTGTTGTCACGGCAACAAAGTTTGTCAAAAACTCCCAATTTTCAGTGACCTATCATCAGAGTCTTAAGGCTTATTTTCACAGATTTGAAGTCGATCAGATTAAAGGGCTAGGAGATAGACATCAAACTGTAGAAACTTTGCATTGACCTAAGCCAATAGGTGGCACTATACTTTTTCAAAAATCACTGCATGGGAATACTTATAGGCCTAAACAAGCATTATGAATAAAAATTTCTAGCCAGAAATATCAATGTTCCTTGGAGTTATAACATTTTACATTTTGAAGAAAATCGTCAAAAATTGTCCAAAATGGACACAAGCTAACGCCCAGGTAGTTTTATGAAAACTCTTGATTTTAATAACTTTTAACCCCACGGGTGTCAGGATCAAGTTGCCTGATTTTTAAATCGAGCAAAAATAACAAGCAAAAATGCAGAGAATCACTAATACTTGAAGCGCCCCCAGCGCCCCGTAATTTTCAAATACTAGAACATCCCCAAAATATTTGGCCATGATGCTTCCACTTTGTGTTATTTGTACATTCATAATATTCGCCTAGCAATGGGTATGGACGCCGGGACCGTTGAGCAAACCATCTCTGCTAACAGGTTATGGGCCCAGAGTTACTCAGAGAGTTTCCATCGAGTTATCACCGAGAGAAAAGTCGCGACGTACCGCGTGTCTGGTGAGTTAGCGTACTAAGCTAGAGCCTACGAGTCAAGTGGCCGATGGTCACGGCTGGTTTTTGACGGAGATGAAAGGAACTACGAACTGTGGGAGACGAAATTTTTGGGCCATCTTCGGCTACACGGTTTAAACGTGTTATATTATTCTAAATGAGCCAGCCGATGGAGATGATGAAGAGGAAGATAAAAAAGCTGAGGCATACACAGAGCTGATTCAGTTTCTCGATGATAAAAGTTTATTGCTGGTAATGAGAGATGCAGCAGACAATGCCCGACAAGCACTGAAGATTTTGAGAGACTACTATGCTGGAAAAGGAAAACCCAGGGTAATAAGCCTGTATACCAAACTGACTTCACTTCAAAAGTTAAGTACCGAAAGTGTGACTGAATATGTTATACGTGGAGAGACCACTATCACAGCATTGAGAAACGCTGGTGAAACGTTGAGCGACGGACTACTAGTGGCAATGATTTTGAAGGGCCTGCCAGAGTCTTATGGACCTTTCGCTTTTCATGTTACACAGAGTGATGCGAATACGCCTTTTGCGGAGTTCAAAACTAAACTGCGGAGCTACGAGGCTACTGAGAAATTGCGCGCCACAGAGTCGGACGACAACGTGATTAAGGCGCGAATGCAACCTGTGTCCAGTAGACCTACAAGTGACCGTGGAACTGAGAGTGCGGACATTGTATGTTACAGATTTGGCCTGAAAGGACACAAAGCTAGATCGTGTCGTGGTATACGCAAGCAGTGGTGTAGTTACTGTAAAAGCGCCACACACCGGGATGTCAACTGCAGGCGGAGATACCAGCAGGACGACGCACACAAAGTTTCCGAGGAGGAGAGAGACAACGAGTATGCTTTCCCGGTGAGCGACACGGATGAAGTGGAACAGGGAGCTCGCAGTGCTAATAAGAAAGGACTAATGGTGGACACAGGTGCAACCTCACATATCATCACATCACATATCAAAGTTCAGGAATTTTGACGACACGTTCCAACCACTAAAACATTGTGTGGAGTTAGCCAACGGTGAAAAGACCAACGGAGTTGCGGAGCACAGAGGATATGCAGAGGTCTGCTTGATCGACAGCAGAGGACAACATCAAAACACGACGCTGAGGGCGTTGTACATCCCCTCTTACCCGCAGGACATCTTTTCTGCTAAAGCAGCAACTGCCAGTGGAGCAACTGTAGATGATGCCCTAATATGTAGAGACAGTACAAGATACAACATCCATGAATATAACAGACTGTACTACTTACATACAGTGAATGGTGAGTGTGAAGACCAATGTAAGGGAGTATACGATATGCAGACATGGCATGAAATCTTAGGGCACTGTAATTATGATGATGTTCAGAAACAACAACATATTGTTGATGGTATGACAATCAAAGGTAAAACAGACATGTCAGCCCTACATTGTGAAGTCTGCACCCAGGGAAAGTTTACCCAAACTAGGAACAGGGAGGCTGATGTAAGAACAAAAGCACCCTTAGAGCTGGTGCACACAGATGTAGCAGGACCTATAGACCCAGTGGCCAGAGACGGGTATAGGTACGCATTATCATTTACTGATGATTTTTCCAGCGCAGTATTTGTGTACTTTCTGAAAAATAAGAGTGACACAGTGCAGGCAACAGAAAAGTTTCGTGCCGACACAGCGCCATATGGCAAGATAAAGTGTATCAGGTCTGACAACGGTACTCAGTTTACGGGGAAACATTACCAAGCACTACTCGGCATAAATGGCGTTTGGCATGAGATTTCAGCCCCAGACTCGCCACATCAAAATGACACTGCTGAACGAAACTGGCGCACACTATTTGACATGGCCAGGTGTTTGTTTATTGGACAGTAAGCTACCGAAAGAGCTATGGACGTACGCAGTCCAGACAGCTGCTGTAGTGAGGAACAGACGTTTTAACAACAGCACAAAGCAGACACCTCACTCACTGCTTAACCCTCCTGCTATGTTCGTTTCTTAGGTACAGCAATGATGTTCCCGGGTCAATTTGACCCGGGGCACGTTAAATCTTCCAAATGTTGTCAGAAACCAAAAAAACCTATGAAATATAGTTTTTACCTCATCATCAACACCTTAACTAACAATTCAATCAGTTTTTAATGGAATGAAATTATTTGCTCCTCCATAATTCATTGTTAAATTAGAATAACTCACTCGTTTTAATGAAAAATAGTCTGCTCAGACATTATTTTAGGTACATTTGAAAAACCTAGACATAATTTGCATTAGTCTACCATAACATGTATTTTTTGCTATATTTTATTATTTTTTTGAAGAAAAAAAAATGTCATGGGGTGATGTAGATAAATAGAGATGAGACACCTATGCTGTTCAGGGTCATATTGACCCGCTTACTCAAAATCAAGCCAAATGAGTAAATAAGAATTTCTATTGAAAGTAAACTTCATTCATAGTGTTAAGAAACAGACATTTACAAAAATGAACAAGAGATGAGCAAAATTAACGAGGTGTGTGTATGCGCGTGTATGCGTGGGTGTGTGTGTGTGTGTGTCTACACAGCACATGAGTGACATGTCGTCACGGTGTGCTTTGTGCAAATAAATTTTGCACATGTCACACATGTTGTGCTTGTCTTGTTGTCATATCGCCCTGCCTGTCTCTGCATCCCACAGGCTGGCTACCGATTCATCTTTTGACCTATAGACCCCAGCAAGGACGAGAAGCCGCAAATATGCATGAAAATGCATTTCGTCCAGCTCCTTCCAATCCTCCCCCAAAACACGTCTCCCTTCTAGATTAGTCATCTTGAGAATTACTTTTTGTAATGACTTTGGGAGGACCAGCTCAAAAGCTGACTTGATGTCTGTGACACGAGTCACTGCCATCCTGGTGGGCCTGGCACAGTCTTTATAATATTTTTGGCAGTCAGTCTCAGCTGACTTGCGTTAGGTGAGGATGACCATTGTATTTCCCGATTTTTTGAAAGGAATGTTTCGCTTGGAACAGATATTATACTTTCCTCATCCGATGTTTTAGAATCCGAATTTCATCTCAAGATGGTCTTCATCTTCGGACACATCCTCCTCTATTTCGCTGTTGCGATCAAAGATGAGCTCCAGAGCCTCCAGGGCCGTCATTCTTTTTTTGCTCATAGTTTTTTACTGAGCTGCTGAGTTGTATGCATGCTCTTCAGAGTGTAATGTTTGTAAGATTCCACAGCAACCCTTTTGTATGTGGCCGGGGTTTTCCCACCAAAATAGTATATTTATTTCTTGTACAGGTGGGGGCCGTTAGAAAGAGAGTGCATCTGAGACGCACGTCTGGTTCACGTGGGGGGATGGGCACATAAGTGCAGGACAGAGATCGGTTCCAATAACAAACACTTGATTTCTTTGTTTGAAGTTTGAAATGTGGACAACTTTATATGTGGAGCTGTGTGTGTGTGTGTGTGTGTGTGTGTGTGTGTGTGTGTGTGTGTGTGTGTGTGGTGTTAGAGAGAGAAATGTGGTGAAGAGTGAATAAGAAAGATAGTCTCACATTTTCAAAGAAAGAAATGGTCTAAACTTGACACTTCTGACCCCCTATAGCCTCCACGTTCACTGCCGGGTCAAATTGACCCGAACATCATCTCTGTAATATAAACCTGCATGGGGGGGTTTCAAATGCATGATATATATATATATTTTTTTTTTACGTTGGTTACACTAATTAAGCCAAGCAGAAGAAGTTTCATACAAAAAAAGTACTTTCAAATATTTTTCCTAGATTTTTAAATTTTGAAACGGGTCAATTTGACCCGCAACATGACAGGAGGGTTAAAGGGAAACGACCTAACTTGTCCAGAATGCAGAAGTTTGGTTCAGAGTGTTATGCTTACAAACCGGACAAGAGAAAATTGGACGCAAGGTGTGAAAAGGGGATTTTGTTGGATACGACAAGAACAGTCCGGCCTATATGGTTTATTTTTCTGGAAAAGTGCAGAAGCATAGACTGGTGAAGTTTATCAACAAAACAAACACGGAGAGACAGACACAGACTAACATGACACCTGCCAATGATGATTTTGAGCCACAGCATAGAGTTATCAATACCAGTAAAAATACTGATGTGAGTCCAGCCCATACACAAGACCAGGTGCCTTGTTCCTATGATTGAAGTACACAACCACAGACACTTGAGCAAAAGAGATACCCTTCAAGAGAGAGGAAGAAACTAGAGTACTTGAGTGAATATGTGTCAGGAGACAAAGAAAGTGATGATCAAGTACTCACTAACATAGACTATTGTTATAGAGTAGCGTCTAACATTCCTTTAACATTCCGAGAAGCTGTAACCTCACCCCAATCAAAGGAATGGGTTAATGCAATGGATGAGGAGTTGAATCATTAAAAGAAAATGAGACATTACCCTTACAAACTTACCAGAGGACAGGAAAGGAGTGGGGGGTAGATGGGTGTATGCTATTAAAAACAATGCAGATGGGTCAAAAAAGTACAAGGCACGCTTTGTTGCCAAGGGATAGTCAGAGGGAAGGCGTGGATTATGAGGAGACTTTTTTCTCCGATGGCCAACCTGACTAGTATCAGTCTTGATGCAAAAAGCGGTGCAAGAAAACTTGATCTTACATCAGAGGGATGTCAAAACAGCCTACCTGCATGCACCAATAGATTTTGATGTATATATGGAACAGCCAGAAGGTTATGAGGTAAAATCTGGCACATATACAAAGTTGGTATACAAGCTGAAGAGGTTGCTAACTGCTGACTCAAACAATCAGGCAGAAAAAGTTACTGCACGAGTATTTGAGTGAAAACAACTTTGTGCAAAATCCTTCTGATCATTGTGTTAAACAAAGGAGACAGAAAAAAAAGGTGATCATACTAATATGGGTTGATGACATAATCATATGTGCCAGTGATGAAAACACACTGAAGGTTGTGAGGGAGATGCTCTCAGCACGATTCAAAATTAAAGACTTGGGAAAACTCAGACATTTTCTGGGTATTGTTTTTGACTAAAGTGATGGATGTGTTAAGATGTCACAAAAGAGATATGTGGAAAACATACTAGAAAGGTTTAATATGCAAGACTGTAAACCTAGGGCGACACCTTGCGAACAAAAGTTAAACTACACTAATGATGCCCAAGTGATGAGTGACGTCAAACAATACAGAGAGGCTGTTGGAAGCCTGATTTATTTGGCTACATGCACAAGACCCGACCTGAGTTTTGTTGTGAGTAAACTGTCACAGTACTTTACTGAGCCGACAGAAGAGCAGTGGACTACTGTTAAACATGTAATGAGATATCTGAAAGGCACAAGTGAAAAAGAAATGTGCTTCACAAAAAGCCCCGATGAAAAACTGCAGCTACACGCCTACAGTGATGCAGATTGGGCAGCCGACACAACTGACAGGCGTAGTACCACAGGGTATTGTGTAAGCCTAGATGAAAATGGAACTTTGATCTCATGGAAAACCAAAAAGCAGCCCACTGTCGCATTGTCGACTTGTGAGGCGGAGTATATGGCGTTAGCGTCTACTACACAAGAAGTAGTGTACCTAGTTCAGCTGCTAGACGGCATTGACAGACATCAAAACCCAGCGCCTAAATGTATGTGTAATGTGTATGAGGATAACCAAGGTGCAATAGCGTTAGCAAAAAAGCCTGTGAACAGACAGAGGTGTAAGCATGTTGACATGAAAGATCATTTTGTGAGGTCAACTGTTAGCGATGGGAAGATAAGGTTGACTTTCTGTAAAATCATAGAATGGACTACACATTTCTGAGATAGTAGCAGATGTGATGACAAAACCTGTAACACAGTTTAAGTTGACTAAGTTTGCAAAGTTCATGTTTGGAAATTAACCACGTATGTGAAGTAATGTGCATGATGAAGGCAGAAAGGCCATAATGTTTTTTTTGTTTGTTAATGTCATGATCCGGATTCCTCCTTGTTTTGTTTTTTTACACACACACACACACACACACACACACACACACACACACACACACACACACACACACACACACACACACACACACACACACACACACACACACACACACACACACACACACACACACACACACACACACCCAGCTGATACTCATTAACACACCTCCTCATTCCCATTCATGCTTTCACTCGCCCTAAACGCCCACAGCCGCTTTCCATAGCAATCAACTCTCACACTGATTCTCAACTCACCTGTTTCTGCTCACTGCTTAATTTGTTTGACTATTTCTAACCACTGTTTCTCTACTCCCCTGTCAGACTGTTGTTGCACGCTGAGCTGCCGCCTGTCCCTGTGTTACCAAGCCAGCATTGTCTTTTTTGAGATCGACTTTAAGTTTTGTCCCGGACTGCGTCTGTTGACAGCAGCCCCCTTAGTTCAAGTTTTGAAGAATAAAAGACATTTTCCGCACCTCTGCATCTGGGTCCTCTGTTCTCCACGTAACAGTTAAAGTATGTACCAATGTGAGAGCAAGTGGAGGTGTTAACATATAAGAGTATATGCCATCTATTGTCACAATCTGTTGTATTTACTTTTCTATAAATTATATGCTGTATGCATTGTTGTGTGTTAAGCGGCAGCCAATAAGATGCCCCTGAATGTGATCTATGTACATTCATAATATTCGGCCAAGCATTGGGTATGGACGCCGGGACCGTTGAGCGAACCATCTCTGCTAACACGGACCAATTCTCTGGGAGAAGACATTTTGACCAATGGATATCCATGACTTTTCCATGACTTCAAGCTCAATTTCCATGACCAAAAAGTTTGTGAAATCTCAGTGTATACATAAAAAAGTGATAAAATATTTAAACTAAAAATGAGAATTCCCAAAGGTATACAGTGTTTCGCCTACATTCAACATACATTAGGCCACAAAAAGTGTTTTTTATGATTATAATTACCCCCTATGGATGGGGTTTTCCTGATACCAGTGCTAAAACAATACTTTTACAATACGATACTTACCGTACCGGTGCCTAAAGAGTGCCTGAACCAACACAATCGTTTTTTTACTTCAAATTATAGACAATATATGAACTGTTATCATTACGTATGTGTATGTATTACTTCGTTGGAATATTGGGAGTATTAATGATTTAATGTATGCTCATTGTGCAGGAACTAAAGATATGTAACATATATTAAAAGCATTATGTTGGTTTGACGCTGCTTGTGTCGTCATGAATGCAGCAGGTGCAACATAGACAAGCACATGAGGCACTAGAGCATATTATTTTTCTACCGGTCCTCGATACTCACGTCGGGGCTCTGGCTGGACGGTTACAAATGCGGCCGAGGACGCCTGCAGCTGTCGGACGAAGCGTTCTCAAGTCAGTGGTCGTTAACCGCGTGGTGTAACGCCAGGTATGCCACTTTGCAAACTTTATCTTTAACATTATCATAGTCTTAGGCCTTTATGCCAACATATAACCAGGACCTTTTGAAAAATTAAAGCCTCTCAGAATACCATACATGAGCCAATTTCCTTCAAAATCTTTCACAAGACTACTTCTGGTCAATTCCAGTTTACATTTAAAAAAAAACTATTGATAGTTACATGATGAATTCACTTCAGATTGATAGTACACATCCCCAAGGTGTCACTTTGTGAACATTCCAAAAATTACCTGGTTGGTTTCCTTAAAAAAAGACTACTTTGGATAAATATTAAGTTATAAATAAAAGGTAACTAAAAGTAGTTACACAGTATTTCCACTCCAGGCAGAGAGTACACATCACCAAGGTGTGACTTGGTGACAACCAAGACATTCTAATGTATCAGTCCAAGCCAATTTCCTTCAATATCTCAATCACAAGACTACATATGGTCAATTTGAGATTGAATTTAAAAGAAAACAATAGTTACATGATAATTTCACTTCAGATTGATAGTACACATCCCCAGGGTGTCACTCAGGGATAACCAGGACATTTAAATGTACCATTCCAAAATAAAAACCTCTCAAAATACCATTAATGAGCACATTTCCTTTCATATTTTAAAACTACATTTGGTCAATTTCAGATTAGATTTAAATGTAAACAATCAACGGTTACAGAGTACTTCCACTTAAGGCAGAGACTCCACATCCCCAAGGTGTGACTTGGTGACAACCAGGACCTTCTGATCTTTCGTTTTAAAATTAAAAGTATTTTGCCTCTCAAAATACCATTCATGAGCTGTATGGTTTCCTTCAAAATCTCTCACAAGACTATTTTTGGTGAATTTCAGGTTATAAATAAAAGGTAACTATCAATAGTTACATGGTAATTCCACTTTAGAGCCCAAGGTGTCAAGATTACACTGCACGAATTTGAAAAGAATTGGGTTTAATCCCCGGGAGGGGTTCGTTCTTTTAAAATTGTAAAAAGTCATTAAAATAGGCCAAAAACAGGCCAAAAAAGCAAGTTTTCAACATTAATGCCAGCGCCCCCTATTCTTCACATATAATGAAAAAAAACGTGGTTATGTTCATGTTGACACATGTTACAATTTTGGTGAGGGCAGGCAAAGTCATTTTGAATTTAAAAATCCGCCAGATCAAGCCACACCCCTTGCGAAGTTAATTAGCCCATATCTCATCAAAACAATGAGTTATCAGCACTATTCTTATATATCAATGGCACATTGAAACAATAATAATCCACCTAAGGTTTCGTGACAAACTCAGCGTTCAGGGGAAATTGCCAAAAATTTGTTTTTCACAAAATTCAAAATGGCGGGAAATCTAGCGAGGTGCATTTGCATACCATAGTTGACTTTTTTGTAGAGCATGTCCAAGAGCACATGTGTGCCAACTTTCAAGTTAATTGGACATCGGGGGCAGAAACTGGCCTAGTCTGGTCTTTTTTAAATTTCTAGAGGGCGCTATAGAGACACACATCTTTATACCAAATTGTGAGACCCAAAAATTATAAAATTTTTGAACAGTCCAGATATCCATGCCAAATTTATCAACTTTTTGAATATGGTAAAGGCCCCAAAAAGCAGTTTGTGAAAATAATAATAATTCCTTGAAATACAATAGGTTCCTCTATGACTAGTTGTAGCAAGGACCCTAATAATTCTATGAAATACAATAGGTTCCTCTACAACTAGTCTCTGTTCCTGTCTCTGTTCCCCCAATGCATCCAGCTCACCCAATTAAGTACAAGTTGGGCTCAATCAAAGTTGGTGCGATGGATGTCAGCAGCATGCCCCTCCTAGCTTAATAGAAGTCACAACACTTTCAATTGAATCGGTCTACTACTAATCATGGAGCTGAACTCGTGGGACGGAGGAGGATGTGGTGTAAAGGGCAAGTGGTAGACTGGGAGTGATAACATTATTTCTCCAGATGCTTTTCCAGTCTGAGGCTGTCAAGCCTGATATGTTGGCATGGAAACAGTTAAATCTTGGGATTAGTATTGCACAATCCAAAGAAGTCAATTTCCTAGATAGATAGATACTAAACGTGGGGGGGCGCATACGGTCGCCGGGGGGGGGGTGGTCATTTTCAGGCGGGTGCTTTTGTCGGAAGAAATCAGTAGTATGACCACTCATCCAACCCATCATTGGCGGACTAAAAGGACGTGCAGATGGCCTACAATTCTTGGAGGGAGATCTCCACAAGGTTGCGGAGGAAAATACGGGACAAATATGTTTGTGAAATAAAAGGCGATGAAAAGCAGCAGTGGCGATGCAGGGGCCAAAAGTCTGGCCTTTTTATGTATCCCTATCGTGGTTGGGCCCACACATAAAAAATAATTAAATAACAAACCAACAACTTCCACACACAAAGACGTCATTCTCTGGTTCGTCTTTGACAAAAAACGTTACTCTACTTATTTTTCTGGTGGTGACTTGCTTTGCAACACGCGCAATGGCAGGTGATCTACCGGTACTGCTTTGGTGAACAACCTGGTCCCTTTGGTCTAACGCATGCAGTGCGCATCCAGTTTAACTTTCAAGAATAGCAGCTACTTTTATAGAAATGCAATTTATGTCTTTCTGTAACTCTCACAATAGCAAAGTTATCTGGCGATCCTCTTCTCTCGTTTCCTTTTCTTGTTTCTTCCTCTCATGTATCCTCATCTCCTTTCCTCTGCTCTCCTCTCTTCTCCTAAGCTCCCCCTCTCATTTATTCTGTGCTCCCTTCTCCTCCCTCCCTCCCTTCTCTTCTCCCCCCGTAACCCCCCTCACCTCCCTGCCCTTTCCTCTCCTCTCTCTTTGTAAATTCACTTAGAGTTAATTGCTTCCAGCAGTAGGGGCTGTCACGCTGCCCTCCGTCATGTGATGACACTGTGTGGTCTTGTTATCGTGGCCCGTGGATTACTGCCGGGCGGAGAAGCCTGGCACACAGCACTGCCACTGGAATCCACTTGCACTCCAGTAGACCCTGCGTGACCAGGCTCGCTGCTGCCATGAGATCCTCTGCAGTGTAGAAAGAACCCCTTTTGCTGTTTACCACGAGGGACTAGAGTTAAGACTTCCAAAATATGGCCGGGGAGGTTTTAATTCCATCGTCTGGGAAAATCACATCGGTAAGTTCAGACCACTTTCATGACTCTCGTCAGATCCGCATGCTTTTAGACACACAAAGCCAGCAGCTAATAGGATTTACTACCTGTTTACAATCTTGAGTGGGTGCGCTCAAGTAAACCATGCAAGTTATTCAATGAAGACCACAAACCGTAAAATCATAGAATGGACTACACATGTAATAACTGTTGATTTATGGAAAGTAAAAGGAGTGAAGGTTCAGATCAATAGATGTTATGTCGTTTTTAGGGTTAGTTAGAACTAAAGAAATGTGCAATAGAAAACTCTCTTTCTATGAAAGTATTTGACATTGAAAAAGTTTGCTGGTGAGCAAGTTTCCTTTTAGCTACAACAGCGTGCATGGCGCACGTTTTTACTTAAAGTTCACACAAGTAGGAGTGAAATGACCATTAATCTAATTTTGATCAAATAATTCAGTAATAACTCATCGATCATCAGAGATGTCTGGGTCAGGGTTCAATTCCTGTAAAGGAATGCTACGAGGATATCGCTGTATGTAACCAAGTATGTCCCAATCTTTACATAGATGTAACTAAGATTTCATGAAGCTGATGTGGAAATGTCTAAAACTTCTCTCTACTGATGCACTTTGTAGGAGAAGGCATAAAACGTGTGAAATAACTTCTTTGAGGACGCGTTCCACCACGTATTTGTTTGTGTGTGTATATAGTGTCATAATGAGAGGGTGAATAATAAAATATGTGTAACTCATTTCCATTTCCTTCTTGAGATGAATATTTTCACTTAGAATGTTCTTCGGATCATTGTTGGAATGCATTGATACAAGTATTGTTCTTCGAATCTTTATTCCGACATCTTATTGTTGGACTGCAGTTATGCATTCCAAGTATTGTTCTTTAAATCTTTATTCCACTTCTTCACACTTTCAGCTATTTAAACCGTTCAAATATTAAAATTTTCAGTTCATTCAGTAGAGGGGTGCTATGAGTTTTCAGCTTTCTTGCGGTTATAATTTAATTCATATTAATTAAAATCATCAACTTTTTAAACATCCAATGGAGTTCCTTTTCAAATCCTCTCAAAACTTTTTCAGCTTTTCCAATCTTTCAGCTATAGACACCATTTAAACTTTAAAATGTTGAAAGTCTAAACTATTTTATTTAAAAAACAGCTTGTTGATATCTATTATACTTTTTTGATACTGACTCATTCGTTAGCTTTAGCTCCTTGATGTCTATTGCGTTTCTTAGAGTGGAGCAGAGTGAAACCCTGTCAGAGTTCAGTAAAAATAAAGGCACTTTTGCACTTTAAGGGCACAATATTTCACTTTTCTTTTCAAAACGATGCAGTGCTTGTGCTGGTTGGACTCATAAGGGTATGGTATTTACTTTTTGCATGAGGAGCCCAAGAGTGAGAAAAAGTCTGTCCCAAGTCCCATAAGCTTCAAATCTGCCGACATATTTATAAGAAAAAAAACCCAGAAGGTACATGTTTTGTAAACTGCAAGTTAAATAGAAATGAGAACCGGCTAGTTTTGCTCCAGGGGACATTTGTTTGAGGTGTGGATTCTGAGTAAATCCCTATGTGTCTCTGCCCCTGTGAACTCGTTAGTGACCGCAGCTGCTCTGTTGTCACGGCAAATCGCTCAGGCTCTGTCTGTGACTCACAGCTGATCCATATTAGCTAATTAGTGCAGCCTGACATGACCTCCTCTCCACCCCCCACTCTCCCTAGCTGCTCCGTTGGCGTAGATACTTACACAAGCGCGCTGCACTCTGGCCCTTTCTCAATACCTGAGACGGCTAGAATGAACTTGCGTTCCCGCGAGAATAGACTCGAGAGACAGACTTGGGAGTTCTGACTCACGGGTTCGGGAGAACGGTCATTTCCGCAATTGGAACGGAAGCTGACTTGCTAATACGTTTTAATATAGTTTTTGACTTAAGTATTTTACTATTAACATTTTCATTTAAAATTAGTAATGGTATATAAAATATTGAGCACCAGATATATATAATCAGTCATAAAATAATTAACAAAACATCTCAATGGATCAGATCAGAGTTGTTATACAGTCCAAAATCTTTTTAAAACAGATGAAGCAGCTGCTGTTTCTAGTGCTCCTGAACTTAACTGGATTACACTGACAGGTGTATATCTAATTTGTATTCATATTGGTTGGAAGATACACAAAACATTACTGAGGTAAACATTTCATTCAGGGCTTTTGTATTACATCACACTGCATTAGCTTTATTATTTTAGGAGGAGGAGTTTGGATACAGTAACAAAAAATAAACAGTAAATATTTTACTGGATAGTAACACATTCCGCACACACCTACCGTTTGTCTTCTTGTTACTCAAACACCAAGAGGCTGATAATCAGTGTAGTGGTCATGGTACAGTTAAAAGGCACAAACATCACTATTAATTAAATTGGTGATGTACCTGAACCTCTTCTGTGTCTTTACATGAATAGTGATTAACCTCATAGTATTGTATGTATATAATATAGTGATCAATGTGGCTACATACCATAAGATAGATGACATGCTCATTAGTGATTAACATAGTATTTAATATCAATGGTGCTACAGTTATATTTACATTTTCACACAATGCAATAAATAGAAACATTTTCAAGCATATACAAGCAGCTGAGAAATATACAATAATTCATATGTGGCATTTTTTAAATGTATTATTATTACAATTCAGAGTTTCTTTGAAGCTGAAGTTCTATCGGTCTCCTCGTGTCCTTTTAATGAAAACATCGTTAGTTTTGATGCACAATAATGGACAAAAAGAAGCTGCACTCTGTGGATACAGACAAGAAGTTAAAGTTACATTTATATATGAAGTTATGAATCTAAACTCTGTCCTCAAACACGTTACCGGCACAACATCAGTCACCACATTAAAAGTTATGAAGACTCATTATAGTACAGTTATATCTCATATATAACCGCTACGGAGACGTGAAAACCAGCGAAGCATTTCACAGAAGACTTGCCGAAAACAGGCTGCTCTCTCCGGGCTGAGATGAACTGACCCCCCGGTGCTGGAGGGTCTGACGGTTCGTTAACTACACCTCAAATCTCCCATATACATGGAGTAAATTGTTTACGAAGGCTGAATGTTTACAAACCAACAGCAGAAAGGTTGCTTTAACAACTAAATTCTCATCTGAAAAAGTTCTAAAATTACGTTCCGATACTTAAATATCGTAGTGTATATATAAACTTCAACATACAGTGTGTTTATTTTGCTGCCTGTTGCTGAGGTAAAATGCATTCTGGGATAAGTGCCTCTCAAAAGAACAGACGAGCCTGCTCCGATGCATGCCCGGTTAAATGGGCGAGGCGAGTCACATCTGGGTATTATGACCATTCTGGGCCAGATGCGGACTTCAGAATTGGAACAGTACTTGGGCTGCGACTGATGACATTTCAAAAGTCCTCACAAGGACGCATATTGAGAAAGGGCCCCTGTCTCACACAGCTAAACCATAGCAGCTGATTAGTGAAGTCACATGAGGCAGCTATGCTTTCAGTCAATAGACATCTCTCATTTCCTTACCCTCTTCCCAGTTTTCTCTTTCTCTCCCCCCATCCCATAATTTCAAAACTACCCCCCATGGAGGGAATTCTTAATGTAATGTTTAATGAGGCCAATCAATTAAAATCTTCTTAGTTTAAAAAACAAATATTCTGTCTCTCAACCCCCCCCCCCACCCCACCCATCCTTACCCAATCTGTAAATTAACCACGCAGCTTAGGATAAAGCTGTTTTGTTGAATACTTATTGCTCTTTCAAATAGTACTACAAGTACTACTAATATTTCTAGTACTACTGGTATTAATACTAAAATAACTTTTACTACTACTACTAATATTACTAGTACTTCTAGTAGTACTACTAGTATTTCAACCCCACATGGAGGAAAATATTACTGTAATGTTTGATGAGGCACATCAATTAATAACTTCTTAGTTTTCTTAAATTAGGGCGACTGTGGGTGAGTGCGGAGTGCGGCCGCCTTCGGTTGGCGGTCTGATCCCAGGCCTGGCTAACCTGCATGTCAATGTGTCCTTGGGCAAGACACTTAACCCCATTATTGCTCCTCTAGCTGTGACTACAGTGTGTGAATGTTAGTTACTGATTGGCAGATGCCACTGTGTATAGTAGGTCCTGTCAGTAGTGTGTGAATGATGTCATGTAGTGTTAAAGCACTTTGAGTGGTCAGAAGACTACAAAAGTGCCGTACAAGTCCACCATAGGTACACCACAATTGCTTTCAAATACTAGTACCACAGTTACAACTTTAAACTATTATTATCATAACTAAATTCTCAGCTTTTCCTATTTCTATTCATTCAGCAATGTTTAAATTCATTTCAGCTTTTATTTTTTCAAATTCATAGAAGCTTCTCTCATTTTAGTTTTTTTGCAATTCTTTCAAGTTCATTTCAGCTTTTCTCATTTCTGTATTTTCAGCTATTTTTAAATTCATTTCAGCTTTCCTATTTCTATTGTTTCAGAAATGTTTACAAATAATTAGCTCTTTTCACTACTGTATTTTAAGAAACCTTCTGAAATTAATTTCATTATATGCATAATTTTATGCATTTCAACGCATTTTCAGCAGGAAATGCATTTTTTAGTTTTAGTATAGCGTCCCCATTTAGCCTTTTTCATGCCATACATCCCATTTATGTGTCTATAAGAACAAACATGGTAGCTTAGGAGTTTCTCATCAGAGAACTGAACATAACTAGCAGATGTGAGCCAATCATTGTGAATCTAATTGCCGATAGCTGAGTTGGTGCTAAGCTCAGAGATGCAGCAGATACATTATGAGCAAGTCTCGTCATTGTCAGCCATTAGTAATTGTAAACAAACGAATGATGGAATGTAGTATTTTAATAAATAATGACACTAATTGAAATGATTGATTATGCAAACGTCTAGAGCTGTAGATATGTCATATTCTTATTTTGTAAAGGTGAATAAATGCCGTTGTGTGCTCCCCCCACCACTGTTTGCATTAAACTTCCCTAACATCTCCCTTTCTGCCATCTATAGCAACTAACTGGCTCCTTGTTGGCGGTGGCGTTCCTCACCTCCTTCGGGAGCTCCATGCTTTATGGCTATAACCTGGCTGTGGTCAACTCTCCTGCTGTGGTAGGATGCACTCTCTCACACACACACATGTGTACACAAAGACCCTGATGACCCTGATTATTTTTGAAAACCTATTTTCTGAATTCTGGCACCCAACAATGTTTTGCACACTGTTCATTTCTAGATAAAAGCCACTTGAAGTAACTAGTAATAGTCAGGATATGGGATGTGAAACTAGTACCATGGCCACACTACTATTTTACTTTATTACGTTATGCCAAATGTTTTGTTGAGAGAAACCCAATGAGTCAAAGGAGAGAGATTTCTTCTTCTGCATGTCATTGGATGGTGATAGTTAGGAGTTCTGTTTCAATCTATGCAAGGCCTCTGAAAGAGTCCTGAGTTTAGAGAGAAACCGTGAAATTAGAGCCTCCTGGCAGTGGTCATGTGATGAGGCCCAAAATACTTTATCCCATAGACTTAAATTGGCAAAGGAGTGTCCATTTTACACAGTACATTAAACTGACAGTACAAACCCATTTAGCCTGTTTTGTTTATTCATTTATATTCAATTCATTTTATTTTGTTTAGCTCAATTTCGCAAATTACAAAATCGCCTCAGAGGGCTTTACAGTCCGTACACATGCAACATCCTCTGTTCCAAAACCCTCACAATTCACGGCACAGGAAAAACCCTTCCATGGGGAGAAAAGGGAAAAAACCTTAGGGAGAACGTCAGAGGAGAGATCCCTCTTCTGGGATGGACAGACTACAATGGATGTCATGTGTATAGAATGAACAATGTAAAGAATGTACAATAGATTCAATTCCTCTAACTGAAATTATATAAATAATTAGTAGTAGGCCAAATGTACAGCAGGACCAGTGCAGGGGCAACCAGCATCAGATAGAACCACCATCCACAGAAGCTTCTGTGGGGAAGGGGGAGCAAAGACTTTAGGAAAGGGTAATGTTGGCTTATGATGACAGTAATATGAATCATGTTTAAAATAATGCTAATGAGGATGGCAGCAGGTGTTAGGAGGGCCACTGCAGGAGTCAGTCCAGACAGAACTATGATCTACGGAGACCTGCTAGGCGAGAAAACACAAAAAACTCCCGGAAAGAAGCTGAATTAGTGATGTGCATTAATAAAATGTGGATAATTGTAGAAGGAGTGAGAGTGAGAGAGGGGCTCGGTGTGTCCTAAGAAGTCCCTGGGCAGTCTAGGCCTATAGCAGCTTAACTAACGGGCTGGTCCAGGGTAACCTGAGCCAGCCCTAACTAAAAGCGATATCAAAGAGGAAAGTTTTAAGCTTTATCTTAAATGAGCTGACCGAATCTGGACTGCAAGTGGAAGCTGGTTCAAAAGAGGAGCTTGATAAGTGAAGTAGTTGCACTAGTAATGCACTAGTTTTTCTGCATCACTTTGAGTAGGGAAGTTCCTGATTTTCGATTATATGTAGATGAAAAAAGGCAGTCCTTGAAGTCTTCTTTATATAACAGTTGAAGGACATATGCTGGTCGAAGAGAACCCCAAAGATCTTGCTGGATACCAGAGCAATTCCATCCATTGGGGCTTTACCATGTGAAAGCTGACTTCGAAGGTGCTCAATTTTTTCCGAGTTTAGCATCAGGAAGTTGCAGGTCATCCAAGTTTTGATGTCTCCAAGACATTCTTGAAGTTTAACAAGATGGTGTTTTCTGGCTTGATCGACGGATACAGTTGATTATCGTCTGCATAACTAGAACATTATGCGGTGTTTTCTGATAACGTCGCACAAAAGAAGCACATACTGGGTATATAAAATCGGTCCAAGCAAAGAACCTTGTGGGACTCCGTGACCAACCTTGGTGGTCTTCGAGGATTCACCGTTTACAAGCACAAACTGGGATTGAGCCGATAAATAGGATTTAAACCAGCTGAGTGCAGTTCCTTTGATACCAATCAAATGTTCTAGTCTCTGCAGCAGGATACAATGATCGATGGTGTCAAATGCGGTACTGAGGTCCAGCAAGACAAGAAAAGAGACAAGTGCTTGGTCGGATGCGAGTAGAAGATAATTCGTTTTTCATTTTCACCAGTGATGTTTCTATGCTATGATGCACTCAATCCTAACTGGAAATCCTCGAACAAAGCATTGTTTTTGTAGAAAGTCATATAATTGATTTGAGACAGATTTCTCAAGGATCATAACGAGGAAGGGAAGATTAGAGATAGTTCGGTAGTTAGCCAACACCTTTGGAGCTAAAGTAGGTTTCTTAAGAAGAGGTTTACTTACAGCTACCTTGAAGGACTGTGATACATGTCCTGTCAGCAAAGACAGATTCATAATATCCAGTAAAGACGTGCTAATTAAAGTAAAAACCTCCTTAAGCAGCTTGGTCAGAATTGGATCCAAGACACAAGTAGAAGAGTTAGATTTTGAAATTGTAGAAGTCAGTCGATCAAGGTTGATGGAAGAGAAGCCATTCAAGTAGGTCAGGGACCACTGCTTCAGCCAAGGTTCCTACATCCGAGGACGGGTCGGAACCGGTTGGAGGCAGGAGACAATCAATTTTCTCTTTGATAGTCAGAATCTTCTCATTCAAGTTCATGAAGTCGCTACTACTGAGGTCCACAGGAATACACGGCTCGATAGCGCTGTGACTCTGTCAGTCTGGCCACAGTGCTGAAGAGAAACCGGGAGTTGTTTTTATTTTTCTCCATTACTGATGAGTAATATGATGCTCTTGCGTTACATAGAGCCTTCTCATATTTTTTTTTACGCTGTCTTGCCAAAGTAGCCTAGATTCTTCCGATTTGGTGGAATAACCGTTCAAGTTTGCTTGAACAGTTGAACAGTTTGCTTTAAGTTCTGGGTTTGAGGGTTATACCAAGGAGCAAGCTTCCTTCTTGTTGCCATTCTTCTTTCCAGAGGAGCAATAGCGTCCAACGTCACTCTCAAAGAGCCTGTGGCGGTATTAACAAGATTGGGACGGACTGAGTCTTCTGATATCTTGACACAGGACACTGAACTTAGAGCAGAGGGAAGGGCTTCTTTGAATGAGGCTACAGCGGTATTCGATAAACATTGACTGTAGAAACCCTTGGCAGGAGGAGGAGATTCCGGTAGTAGAAATTCAAAGGTTATCAGACAATGGTCCGATGGGAGAGGGTTCTGTGGAAAGATTGTTAAATGTTCTATCCCAATACCATACACAATAACCAAGTAGAGGGTGTGATTAAAACAATGAGTTGGTTTATTTACACTCTGACAGAAACCAGATTTGTAATTTGCGATTTTGGGCTATACAATATGAAATGAATTGAATTAAATCCATGAGAGAAATGAAGTTAAATTCAGTTAAAAATTCTGAATAAGGACCTGGGTGTCAGGTATTCCCCCACCCGAACAGACCCAAACGCAGATCGAGTCGGTGAATAACCAAGGATTTATTCCTTTTGGGGACAAGCACGGAACAAATAAGTGACAGGGTGGTGATGGCGGTCCCGGATTCCAGGTGAGTCCTGGGATTCTGCCAATCTGCCAATCACTCCTAACAGCTTGTCGAAGGATCTCAGCATTATTAAATGAATTCAAAACTTGAAGGGGCGTAATCTGACCGGCTGCACGCTCTCGTTTAACTTCCGCTTAGTTCACGTCCAATACAGTCCGTTAATGTACAAATGTCAGCTGTCTATAATCTTACAGACACAAACCATACGGATGGCATAAAGAAGAGTTAAAGCCCCATTATTATTGGACATGGCTAAAATCCGGTCACCATGCTGGCCGACAAGCCGAAGTTGTATTGGGTGCTCGCTCCTTTTACTTGACGCTCGCTCCCGATCTTGAATCTAGAATCGATTGCTCTTCCTTGAGGTCCCGGTTGAATTTTTTTTCAGTATTTTAACGTTGAAAAACATTAAGATACATAATTTCAATGAATACATTTTCAGTGTTAGAATTTCAATCACCTTTTCCTTTCATAACCCGATGACACAGATTTACTTCCATACGCATATTAATTGATATATACTGTATTTAATAATGATCTTGTAAGATCATGGATTTTTCAGTATTTTTTCACACCACTTTCCCTTCTCCTGACCTCTCCTACTTCCTACATCTGCCATCCCTTGACCTCTCAGTACATAAAGGACTTCTATAACCAGTCGGTGGTTAATCGTAATGGAACCGGACTCAGCGAGGAGACCCTGACCCTCATGTACTCTCTCACCGTGTCTGTCTTTGCTATTGGAGGTCTGCTGGGCTCCGTCATTGTGGGCATGCTGGTCACTCGCTTTGGCAGGTAAGGAGAAGATTTCACATTCCAGGCGAGTTTTCTTTTATTATTACATTATTTAATTACATTACATGTCATTTAGCTGATGCTTTTTATCCAAAGAAACTTTTAAGCATTTTAACCCATGGTTTTTACATTTTGCCTAGAGAGCAATTAGGGGTGAGGTGTCTTGCTCAGGAACACTTCGACATGGCGCATTGAGCATCTGGGATTCCACCAATCTGGCGGTTTCCAGATCACCACGCTACTCCATGCCCTTCTGTTTTTACATGAAACAAGTGGAGTCCTTCATTTCAAAAAGCTTGACTCTTTTCCTTTGGTCCTGAGCTGTGCTTCTTTCCAAAGTGTTAAAAGCGCTGGAACAGAAATGCTCCACTCTTGCCATGTAAAGAAACACCAAAAGCAAGCAACCTACTTGTTTCACATGGAAAGCGGTGTCCTGGGTGAAGGGATTGTGAGTTCTTTTCACGTCAGCCACCACCCTGAACTCCCCCCTATGCTGACTTCTTTGTGAAAGGTCAAAAGCAAACCTAATCCACGCAAAAATACAACTGCCTTAAGAACTTTTCTTTTCATGCAAACATAATTTTAGGACACAAGGCTGAACAAGTAGGTTTCAATGTCAAGCAAGGGACATTCATCCTCAAAAGCCCTCAGACCTGTATTTCGTTCTTGGCTCTACTCTTGTCCTGACCAATAGGGGTGAATAGTGGCCAATTGGCAATGCCAGCCAGAGAGACACTCAGCAGCATCTGGTGCTGCAGAACAAACATCCGAACACGCACCATTAGCGCACCGTCAGAGTGCGCAACATACACAAGAAATAACACAAGTTTAGGAAACAAGGTCCCTAGAGACAGAGAGAACCAAACACTGAAGGCACTGGATTAGGGTCTTTTATCAATCACAACTCTCTTCTCTGCATTCAAAGCTGCTGGTGACCTCGTCCCGGTTTATCGCCAACCATGAGGGCTGCAATAATGTTTTACAGCTAATTGGGATTCGTCCACGAATACATGTCCATTATTTTAACCGTGTACATCAGGCAAGAGGGACAGGGATTGATTAATGCCAATCGACCACATACCACTGCGCTCCTCACTTTTTCATAAACCTCTGGGTCATGTGTGTGTGTGTGTGTGTGTTTGTATGTGCATACTTTCAGGAAAGGGACTGTGGTAAACACAACAGTGCTGGTGTTTATTGCCAGTTTACTCATGGGCTTCAGCAGGAATTGTGGGTCACCTGAAATGATCATCGTCGGCCGCTTCATCACAGGAATTCACTCAGGTACACAACGGCTAAATCCAAAAGAGCGATAAACCTCCGAACTCAAAGCTTCAGAATGGAAGTTCACAAAAACGATTGGGGACGCCACAATTAATACGTACAATTCCAATTTCCAATAATTTCAGCAATAATTTAATAGAAGTTGAAATGGCTTTATAGTTTTAAATGACCTAATCAGTATATGATCATTCTTTTAATAATTTTATTTACAATTACCAATGTCAAAGTAACACTGCCGAGAGATGTTCATGATGTATCTGTCATCTCTGAGCATAACATAAACTCAGCTGTTAGCTGTTGGCAACTAGCTTCACAATGAATGTTTCATTAATGTATGGAAGTTATCTTCAGTTCTTTGGTGAGAAAATTAAAAGCTACCATGTTTGTTCTAGACTAGAGCGGTTCTACCGTCTGATTGACAGGTAACTGTGGCTGTAAACCAGAGCTGTATGTTGTGTCTTCAATAGAATCCAAATGATCACAGTTTCCATTTTTTGAGGGCAGATGTTCAAGCAACTTTTATAAGATACCCTAGGAGGGAGTCCTGCATGTCAAATATTAATTACTATAAACATTGATATCGTCAGGCCACATTAAAAAATCCTAGTTTTGTTATTTGTTTACGGTTAGGCATCTACATGCTTTAATTGGAGTGTCAACATACTTTTGTATGTCGGCCCCTTTCTTGGCTTTGTTTGCTCAACCATTCCATATTTGTTTAAGCATAATTGTCATTCAACTATAGTGTAGACAGTTAACAGATGGAGCATTTATTTCATTGCAGGCATCTCTTTAAGTGTTGTACCGATGTACCTGGGTGAGATAGCGCCAAAAAACCTGCGAGGCTTTCTGGGTCTCGTGCCGAGTATCTTTATTGGAACCGGAGTCTTCACTGCCCAAATCCTGGGACTACATGAGCTTCTGGGAAAGGTAGGCAGTAATTCCTTTTCAGTATTATTTGTTTGACAAAAGCACATCTTGTATGAATTAAAGCTAACTCTTGATGTCCTGGGGCCTGTTTCAGAAAGGAGGTTAAGTGAAAACTCTGAGTATGTTAACCCTGAAATGAGGGAAACTCTGAGTTTTCTGTTTCAGAATGGGAGGTATGTTAAACCTGAGAAAGCAGAGTAAGTCAAGCCTGTTTCAGAAAGAGAGGTAACTTATACTCAGAGTCAGTTACCATGGCAACTTACTCTGTGAACCTAACCTGGTCGGGAGCAGGTTTTCTTCGGGAAACCCCGAGTTTATTTCGTCTCCTCCCCTTTTTTAAAGAGGAAGTGGTATTTAATCACCTCATTCATTCTTTCGGTATTCATTCATTGCGCACATTTCAGTCACGCAGAGCGCATCAAATCAAGTGAATGAAATGGCATGTCCTTTTATGGACGATCCTGTGGATGAAGAGGCTGCATTAATCCGTAGGGAGTTGCATTTACGTCGGGAGAGGATTTTGAGACCCAGAGTGGATTTTTTGTCATATCCATATTCATTTTTATTTGAGCGGTACCGTTTTTCTTTACAGTCAATAAGATACATCCATAATCTCATCCATCCTTACATCAGAAACATCAGCCATCGCGGCCGTGCTCTAACATCCGAGCAGATGCTTTGCGTTGCATTACGTTTCTTTGCAAATGGTAGTTTTCTGTATAACATTGGGAATGCAGAACATATCAGTAAGGCTACTGTTTGCAGAGTTGTAAGGAAAGTGTGCCTCGCTCTTAAGCGCTTTCTCCAAATTTTTGTGCTGTTTCCTGGGCACAAACCCGTGAAAGCCATCAAAGAGGAGTTTCACAGGATTGCAGGTCAGTGATGTATAAATCGGTTTAAATGAGGCTAACCTGATAAATGACGTTCAGTTAAGAGCATATTGCTGCGACCCCTGGAAGTAAACTAATAATAGAATTCCTTTTAGGATTTCCGAATGTGGTTGGATGCATTGATGGCACACATATTCCCATCATTGCACCTTCCGAAAATGAAGCGGACTATGTCAACAGGAGGTCCATCCACAGTATTAATGTGCAAGATTGCACCTACATGAAAATTAAAATTAGGTTGAATAACACACTCTTCTTCCAGTTTCACTTCTGATATTATAACAGTTGGGCAAGTCACTTATATTACTAACTACAACTGGCTTCTTCAACAGTGTAATTAGATTAATGTAATAATGACTATCTCTAGAAAGTATTGGTCTACTTATTACTAATTACTTTCTAAATCCCATATCAACTTCAACCACTTGAACAATACAAGGAGAGACAAGAAACTGCACTTTTAATGCTTTCAAATAAACATTATACAATTGCATGAATTATTCTTGAAAAAATATATCTTTTAAAATTTGATGTTAAATCCACTATTGTTTTATACAGAATTGCTTTATAGTTTATGCAGCATTTAATGCAATTACATCAGATTTTACTTTAAATTACGGAATTAAATTACAGTTTTTAGATTACATAGAAATTAATTACACACAACACTGTATAACAGTAAATCAAATGTAAACTTACGCATTGACTCGAGCAGCTATTTTCTCCTAACTCTCTGTCCTTCGCCGCTGCAGCCGTGTTGCTTTTTTTTTAAAATATATGTTCGTACTCTCCATATGCTTGCATAAGCACATCCAGTTCTGCTGGTGAAAAATATGAAGACCTCTTTTTGTCTGGCGCTGTTGCCATGGTGACTCGTAATATCTGCGCTCCATTGATAATGGCTTTTTATAGTTGTGGTCCACGCGCTTAACTCAGAGTAGGTCAACTCAGAGTTGATTGAACTAACTCATTTCAGCTGTTCTGTAACCGAAAACTCAGAGTTTCCCATCTCAGGGTAAGTCAACTCAGAGTTCAAGTTTTAACTCAGAGTTGGTTGAACCTCCTTATTGAAACAGGCCCCAGGCCAACGTTGACTATGTTTTTTTCCCAAGACAATAAATACATCTAACGATATAGCTTTTGAATCACCGACTGGCAGACATTGTTAAATAAAATGGAATACAATTTTGTCATCTCATCACCTGTTCTGTCATTTTGCAGCTGACCCTGATAAGAGTATCAGCATGTATGTCTGTTGTATAACTCTTACAGGAGGAACACTGGCCCCTCTTTCTCTCAGTGGTGGCGGTGCCCACCTTCATCCAGTTGATGTTGTTGCCATGGTTCCCAGAAAGTCCAAGGTACCTGTTGATTGAGAAGCACAACGTCCATGCCACCATTACAGGTCAGTGTCCTCGCGACGCTGCAGATTAAGAAGGAAAGATAAAAAATTACAGTAATATTGCCTAAGCCATGCAAACTTTTTTTGAGACATCCAGAATTTTATGAAGTTATTAATTGTATTTACCTTCACATGGTTATTTTGTTTTATTCTTTAAAGATATAACTGTGTTCCATCACAGTACAACTATAAAGGTTCACAAATTATCCAACCTACTAAGAATAGCATACTTGATGATGCTGCAATGACTTATGTCTCAGATGTGTTCATTTTGCTGTCCATGCTGCCACCTGTCCCCTTCCTCGCAGCCCTAAAGTGGTATAGAGCCAAGTGCGACATACAGGCCGAGATCGAGGAGATGCAGGAGGAGCAGCGCTCCCTGTCGTCAGTGGAGACTCTGTCGGTGTGGAAGCTGTTCCAGGATGACACAGTCCGCTGGCAGGTGCTCAGTGTGATGGTCATAAACATTGGCATGCAGTTGTCCGGCATCGATGCTGTAAGGACTTTTAAAAAACTAAGTAATAGAAGAGGCTGTTTTCATGCTGTGCTGTCTGTACAATATATTTTGTGATATTAACCAAAAGCCTACTATCTTCCAAGTCCAAGCTTTCACAATGTCTAAAGTGCTTGCCCATGGAGCAAATACTCTTTAATTACACACATTTAGCGACCTATAGTTCTAAGAAGGATTAATTCAAAGCAAAAAGTCCAAGTGAAGACCTAAGTCATTGAAATTTCACATTAAGTCTACAAATGAATTATTTTCCACACCAGGACCGCATAGTTCATCTTAAATCGTACCAGGTTTAAAAATAAATACAAACTCATGTTGTGTCAATTGTGATTGCACAACAGCTAATAAACCTTTAAAACCTTTTCTTGAATTACAGATTTTATAAACACATACAAAATAAAATGTTCTCTGTTACCAGCAAACTTAATTCATGTGAATTAACTAACATTGAGCTCTGCCATCTCTGCTAACATAGCTACTAAACACATACATTGCAACTTGTAATTACTTTGGCATTTACCTAAAAAAAACAAGGCCACAACAAGGTTTAGCAGGTGTTTGCTGCAGAACAAAATCAACAAACATGTTCTGTTTCTATATTCTGTCTCTCAGCTTGTTTACCATCAACTGTTGGTTGCCAAATGGTGTCTGGTAAAAGGAGTCTTTGGGCTACAATGACGAGCTGATGTAGATGTATTCTGGTGCCTTTTCTCTTCGAACGTTATCTCCCTAACATGTTAGTTAGTAATGGTTAACTTTTTCTCTTTTCCTTCTTTTATCCGCCTAGAACACTCCCCCATGTTTCCGCCGCTCCCTCATCTAATTGATCTAGCTTATTATTCAAAGATACTGAGATGAGAGCAGGTCTAAATTATCCCTCATTGTTTTATAGGCCTTGTGTGGTTTTCTGATTAAAGCCAAAAGCTTGTGTCATCATTTCTCTGCCTGTACGATTAGCCAAATTCTCCCTCTGCCTCAAAGATTAAGATTGATTAATAATTACACTAAATCCTGCGGTGCCCAGCCCAGAAACTGTACACAGGAACAACTGGAGCTGAACTCATTAACACGCCCCTTCTCCAGGCTGTGATTTTAGCTGCTTATTAGCCCTGTCGAAGGAGCACTGCTGAGGCATGCAAATATAGACATCAGCATTGAAGATTACAGTATGTTGCTGTTGGTGGCGGTGACGAAAGCAACACTACTAGAATTAGAATGAAATGAATCAATCGATTTTGCCAGTGAAGGGCGGCACGGTGGTTTGGTGGTTAGCACTGTCGCCTCACAACAAGAAGCTCCTGGGTTTTTCATGTCTATGTCTAGAGTCTGACTGTTCTCACACGTGTTTGGTGGGTTCCCTCTGGGTATTGCGACTTCCTCCCACAGCCCAAAGACATTCGTTGGGGATTAGTATAATTGGCGACTGGAATTGGTGTGTGTCAACCCTGCAATAGGCAAATGACAAATCCATGGTGTACCCCATCTCTCGCCCATTGTTGGCTGTGATTGAGTCCAGAACCTGTATGGAGGATGACGATGATAATACATATTTTAATGGTGACCATCAAGAGGAGGATAGTGATTATTATGGTTAACCCTCGTGATGATGTCAGGATGATTGTGTACTGATGATTATTTCATGGTTAAAGTGATTTTAACCCAAACAGCAAAATTTTCTTCAATATAACTAAGTAGGTTATGTTGCCGGTAATTAACAAAGTATCTCACGTTATGTAAAGATATTTCCCTAAACCTAAAGAAATATCTCACATTAATTTCTCAAACCCCTCTAAATATCTAACAAACTTTTCAGAAACCTAACCATAGATTTTGTTTACTTAACCGTTGAATTAGAGTACATTGCAGTGATTGAGGTGATGTTGGTTATATTTGAGAATGAAGCTGACAAACATGACTACAAATCCTTTCCGATGATTGTAATGATGATAGTGATGACGATGACAATGACAGGTACCACGATGATGATGGTGAATCAGTGAGTGGCAGATGCCCGGAGGGATCTTCAGTCCTAAGTGCATGTGACAGTTGGAAAACCTTGGCACAGTTCCTGGCACACCACAGGATGTGTGTGTGTAAAACCGTTAATTCCAGTCATGCGTATGTGTGTTTGTCTAACCAGCGGCCTCTGCTCCTCCAACCATCGTCGTCTGCTGCCTCTCGTTTTTACACCTCACATCCCATCCTGCTCCCCCTAAAGCCTCAAATTGAGTTCAATTGAACGTGAGCCACCTGTGCAGAAGGGGCTAAATGTCTATCTCCAGCGTCTGGATGGTTGTATATTCTTTTCTTAAAGCATCTGTCTGTCACACTATGGGGTGCAGCATTTTTCTGCCTTTGCTTCTCTGCCAAACTGCTCAGGTAGAAAAATTATGCTCCCCATAGTGTGACAGACTTGTGACTATCTCAGTCACAAGCGAAGAGGTTCACTCAGATCCAAACTTTGTTGTTTGCACATAGCAGCTGGTCTACAAGGCTGCAGAATAAAAAATGTTTGCGCAGGTCCCAAAAATCATTTCAATTGCTCTAAAGTTGGTAAGAATGTTTTTCCTTACGTTGTCATTCATAAACACACAATTTTAGTGATCGTAAAAGATTTCTATTTCTATGGATTGAAAAAAACCTGGTTATCGGTAGTTTTGATGATGTATTGTACTCCGCTTTACGGTTTTGTAAAGGTCATGTTTCAACTTTAATATCTATTTATTTTGCTGTTAAAATGGAAAATGTCTTCTTCAACCATCCAAATTCATTCATGTTCATAATCAACAGTTTACTTTATGCAATTACATGTGACAAATTATCGCATTTTCAAACTTTGCAGTTTCAAATGCAGGACTTTGCAGAAAGTGCACTTTAATTCCCCAAACAAGGCAGATGTACACCAACCCCAGCATGTAACGTAGACAATGACGCGACAGCGGACAACAGGCACACAGGGCTTAAATACACTAGGGAGATGCAGGTGATTGGACACAGACAATCACAGGACAAGGCAGGAAGTGAAGCTAACCCAGGGACACAAGAGACATGAAACTACAAAATAAAACAGGATAAAGAACCAAACCGTGACATACTTATTCTTATCAAACAGCCGCATCATAACGTCACTGAAGATAACTGTTATAGGCTGTTGACGTATAATTATCATCATCTCTATTTGATGGTAGTTTATTTTTTTAATTAAACAAATTGACACATGTAAGATCGAAACTAGAAGTCTACGTAAGTGCGGCTGACCAAACCATGAGTTGAGAGTGAGTCTGTGCTTGTTATTTTGGTTCAATGTAGCATATGCCCCATAACACAGACCTATGCTGTTAAATCAGAATAATAATAATAATAAGCATTTAGAATGGTTCATTAAACGGAACTTCCTCTGCTGATGGACTGAGTTCAAAGCTGTTTGTTTAGTGTTAAAGCACGTCTGAACTTAGCACTTCCATTGGTGTTGTCAAAGAAGGTAAGATGTGTCATAGAGCGGCAAGTGTTGCGAGGCCACCCCACGAACATGCGTTAAAGCTGCAGTTTTGTTATTTCAACCTTTCCCGTTTTATTTTTGTTTAATGGGAATAACAGAGACAGATTCTAGATATTTGATTTTTGTCACACCCTTATGAACCTGTCTTAAAACCGTCAAGCACCTTTACATTTTTTTCTACATTTTTTAACCAACTTAAATGTGGTCATCCGGAAACATTGTGTAGATCTTTCATTACAGCATGAATTATATTTCAATTCACTTCACCTTTTTTCAATTTGCTTATTCTCAACCACAGATCTGGTTCTATACCAATGATATCTTTGAAGATGCGGGTATCCCAGCATCAGAGATCCCGTACACCACAGCAGGAACAGGAATTATAGAGATCATCGCTGGACTTGTTGGGGTAATAATCTGACTATTTGAGATTGCCAATTATGTCAATGTTATTGTGTTGTTTTGTTATTTTTTTTTAAAAACGTGTTATTTTGAGACAAGAGAAGATAATTCAACACAGATTTTTCCGACCAGTCAAGGGTGTTGCTATGATGGTTTTTGGTATATGTGCCAAAGAGAAACGTCTCCGGTTAAGTATGTAACCTTAGTTCCCTGAAGGGAACGAGACGCTGCATGGAAACACTGTGGGAACACCCCTGCGTCATGAAGCACGTGTGAAATCTAACCAATGGCGAGCTGGTACGTCATAGGCGGGCGACGCCAGGACCAGGAAGCTATAAAGGGACCCAAAGGGCAAGCCCATTCATCTCTGAACGGCCATATCAAGTGCCACGGGCATGCGAGGAGGATGGCATAGACACGCAGCATCTCGTTCCCTTCAGGGAACTAAGCTAACATACGTAACCGGAGACGTTCCCTATTAGGGAACTCGAGCTGCGTGGAAACGCTGTGGGAACGCCAATACCCACTCCGCCATATGAGCCAGTGACCGTAGTGTGAAGTCAGGGCGCACACTCAGACGAGAGCACCTGTGCTCCAGGAGTGGAGTTAAGGTCTAGACGATAAAACCTCACAAACGTGTGGGGAGAGGACCAGCCTTCCGCCATACAAACGTCATGCAGCGACAATTTACCCGACTAAAGGGCTTTAGAAGCCGCCATAACCCTGGTAGAATGGGCACGGACAGCCAAAGATGCGGACTGACCGGCCGATTCGTAGACAAGTGAGATGGCCTCAACCATCCACTTGCTCATCCTCTGCTTGGACACCGGGCCCCTCGGTATTGGGTGGTCCGAAACCCACGAACAACTGTTCGGAGAGCCTACACAGGGGCGGTCCTGCGGACGTAGGAGTCTAAGGCCCTAACTGGGCAGAGGAGGTTGAGCTTTGCTTGGTCCGACGTCAGGAACGGAGTAGGACAGAACGCCTGCAGCACAATAGGCACGACCGTGGTGGACGGAGCCTTAGGAATATAGCCGGGGGAAGGAAGTAAAAACACCTTCACCATGCCAGGTGCAAACTCCAAGCACGAGGGGGCCACAGAGTGGGCTTGCATATCTCCAATTCTTTTGAGAAAAGAAATAGCAAGCAGGAAGAGGGTCTTAAGAGCCACGTACTTCACTGCAACCTCTGCGATGGGCTCGAACGGAGCACTGGAGAGACCTTCTAGTACGACGGCCAGGTCCCAGGACGGTACTCTTGTGCTGGCTGCTGGCCTCAGCCTGAGGGTGCCACGGAGGAAGCGGGATACCAGTGGGTGTCTCCACAGAGAACGCCCATTCAGTGGGGCGTGAGTTGCCGACAGGGCTGGCACATATAGTAGACGGGGATAAACCTGTGGAGAATCGTTCCTGCAGGAACTCCAGTACTAAACCGACCGGGCAGTTAACTGGGTCTAGCTGTCGTTCCCCACACCAAGTGGCAAAGAGCCTCCACCTACCGGCAATACGCCTTCCTTGTAGCGGGGGCTCTGGAGTGGAGGATGGTCTCCACGTCCTCGGTCGAGAGACCAGATTCTAAGAGGCGGGCCCCCTCAGGGGCCACGGCCATAGTTTCCATAGCTCCGGGCGGGGGTGAACGATGGAACCCGACGCCTGCGACAGTAAGTCCGCCCTGATGGGAATCTCCAAGGGAGGATCTGCGAGGAGGGATATAAGGTCCACGAACCATTCTCGGGCCGGCCAGAACGGGACTACTAAAAGACTGACGCCGTCCTGACGGACCCTCTCCAGAACCCCTGGGAGAAGAGCAAACGGGGGAATGGCGAGGTGACCTCGGCCACGCCTGCACCATCGCGTCTACCTCCAGCGGGGCGGGATGCGTGAGGGAGAACCACAGAAGACAGTGAGTTGTCTCTCTGGAGGCAAACAGGTCTACCTCGGCACGACCGAAGTGTCTCCACTGGAGCTTCACCACCTCGGGGTGGAGTCTCCAGTCCCCGGGCCTCGGCCCCGGTCTCGACACGGTTTCTCCCCCTGGTTTAGGTACCCTGGGATATAACCCGCTCTCAATGAGCGGAGTTTCCCGATGGACCACAGGAGGATCTGGCGGAATAGCTTGTAAAGCGGCCGTGATGGATGTACGAGACCACCGATGTGTTGTCTGACCGGACAAGAACATGCTGGTCCGTCAAGGCTGGGCGGAAGTGTTTCAATGCCTGAAATACCGCCAACATCTCCAGACATTTTATATGCCAGGACCGGAGTGAGCGGCTGAGTGACCACTCATGATCACTCCCCCAGCCAGCGTCTGTCAGAGTGACTGATCGCTCATAGCACAGGGTCCCTCCATATGGCCAGAGCCTGCAGTCAACGCCGAGTGACCTTGATCAGACGGCGCTGGTTTCCCCTCGGGGAGAGCCCCTTGGCTCTGAGCCATCACTGCAACGATCTCAAGTGCATCAGGCCGCAAGGGATCACGTTGGATGCCGCTGCCAGCAGACCTACCAGTCTCTGAAACTGTTTCACAGTGTCACAGTGAGTGGCCTGCATGACTGCAGAGAGGATCGAAGCTACTCGAGCGGGAGACAGACGTGCCCGCATCATGGTCGAATCCCAAATCACACCCAGGAAGGTGGTCCTTTGCAATGGGGACAGTACACTCTTCCTGGCATTGAGTCTCAACTCCAGACGGTTGATGTGGGCGAGCACAACATCTCGATGTGGGCCGCCAGCCGCTCGGATGGCGTTAAACTCAACCAGTCGTCGATGTAGTTCAAGATGCGGATGCCCTGGAGACGCAATGGTGCCAGAGCTGCATCCACGCACTTGGTAAACGTACGGGGTGAGAGGGCTAGGCCAAACGGAAGAACCCGGCACTGGTAAGCTTTGTCCCCAAAAGTTAACCTCAGGAACTTCCTGTGTTGTGGGAGGATGGGTATATGAAAGTAGGCGTCCTGAAGATCTATCGTGATAAACCAGTCCTCAGACCTGTTCTGTGAGCGATCTGTTTGAGTGTGAGCATTTTGAAGCTCAACTTCTCGACTGCGCAGTTCAACTGGCGTAGATCTATCGGACGCAAACACTCATCTTTCTTCGGAACAATGAAGTAGCGGCTGTAATAGCCCGACTCCCTGCATGGAGATAGAACTCGTTCTATAGCTGCTTTCTGCAGCAGAGGCTGCATCTCCTGCTGCATTACCAGAGCCTGCTGGGGGTCCACCACTGTGGGTAGCACCCCTCCAAATCGAGGCAGCCGCCTCCTGAACTGGACGGCGTAACCCCTGTCGATTGTACGCAGGACCCATTGAGATACATTGCGGAGGGCTCGCCACTCTCCCAGAAACTCTCTCAGGGGAACCAGCCCCTCGAGGCTGGCCTCTGGAAGTCTTGGGAAAAACTAGATGAAGGCACAGAGATGAATGGTCTTGCCCTTCGGGTCCCTTTATAGCGCCCTGGTCCCGGCGTCGCCCGCCTATGACGTACCAGCTCGCCATTGGTTAGATTTCACACGTGCTTCATGACGCGGTCACGCAGAGGCGTTCCCCAGCGTTTTTACGCAGCTCGAGTTCCCTCAGAGGCAACTAAAAACGGGACTTTGTTTCCTATAAACTCAACTGTTGCTTTGGTTACCTCACCCTAATTTTACACATAATTTCAATCCGAAAGAGAAGAAAAAAAAGCTGGCAAATCCTGTACTTAATTCATGAATGTTTTGCATTTTGTGACCAGTTCACAACCTGCATGAGACTTTGTTCCTTTAGACACATTACAGCCCACTGAGGTTTACTGTATGTTGTCTACATGCATCTATATAGTGTATTCACAATGTCTCCTCCTATAGTGTTTCTCCATAGAGAAACTGGGCAGGAGGCCTCTGATGATCGGGGGTTTTACCATGATGGGAATCTGCTGTGGTGGAATCACAGTGTCCCTCATTTTACAGGTGTGTGTTTGTTTCTCTATAGGACCCAAATCACTGCACTACAGCCTGAGTAGAATGTAGTTTTTCTCCCTTTGAGCGTTCAAAAGTCTAAATTGGATGTAAATTACAAAGTTTATATACATAGTTTATGTTCCAGCAATACAATAAGCAACTTTTTACAGCCAAGTACATTACTGTGGTGAAAAATATTTTTAAGCTGAAATAAGGAATATTATATTTTTTCTTTCCTTATTTTCGTTTTATTATTCTTGAGAGCACATCACATTCAAAGTCCCAAGGAGTCCATAGAAGTGAGCGCTCCAGAGATAAAGTTACATTGAGTTATATAATGATTTATCAACAGTGGGGACTGTGTACTGGGACATCAGGCTGACATGCTGCAAGCCATGAAGTAAAAATGCCCCTTTAAGTAGGATTACGTGTGCAGGTAGTCATCTGCTGCATTGATTAATGTTAACGTAGTACTTCAAGTCTGTTTAACACAGTTTAACATTGTTTTAGATCACCATCCTATGCTTCCTCATGTTACCCAAGTTACATCTTGATAGGAGACAAATGAAAGTGAAAGCAGAGAGGAGAGGAGAAACACATCCCAGGGTGTTTAAGAGGGGAATTGGTGTGGGCAGGAATTGGTGTGGGCAGGAACAGCTGCGTCGGTTTCACTTGGTACCTTATTCCTGCTTTGCTCGCTTGGAACATCAGCATTACTTAGCATTACTCCCAGGCATTGTGCAGCAGCAGCAGACAAAGAAGGGGATGGGGAAAGGGTGGATTAAAGTTTCCCCATCATAGGAAATAACTAAAATGTCCTTCTGCTTCTTCTCCCCTGCAGGCTCACTTACCATTCATGCGCTACGTTGGTGTCACCTGCGTGGTCGGCATCATCGCAGGTTTCTGTATCGGCCCAGGCAAGTTGTTCTATAACATAATAATGTTAAAAGGCTTTCTTTCAAAAGTGGAAACTCCTGTATGGTTGTGCTCTACTCTTGTCCTTCCATCCTGCCATGGAATGACACTCCATTAAACATAAAAAAAGTAAAAGAAGATGTAATTTTTTTCTGTCCGACCAACAGATCACATTTGTTTATATTGATAAGTTATTTTCTTATAATCTTGAGAAAAAGTGGCAATTGCCAGTTGCTCTGTCCAAATAAAAGAGGCACGAGACGTAGGCTCACATGGGAACCTGTTCAAAAAGTCTGAAGAGGATGAAGAATGGAAAATAAATTGTTCAGTGTTGGTACTACAGGAAGATAATGGCAAATGAGCGTTTTTAACAGCAACATCTATAGTTGATGTAAAATAACAGAAAAACAATATACGGGATGCTATTTCTCATTTTGGAGGGTAAAATGTATGTACATACAAAATATCACACCCGCCCCCCCTCCCAAAAAAAAACAACAACAACTGATAATGGACAAACTGAAAATAAGAAAAAGATGAAAGAAAACTAATTGAAAAGTAATGAAGCTCGTTTTATCTTTCAGCTGTGAAAGAGCCCATCACTGTTCAGCAAATTGTAGTCTGCTGTTTCCTGTTAGCCATGGAAGGCACATCTTAGGCGCTCCCCCTGAACACCATTTTTATGTGAATGTCTTAAGTGATAAATGGATTTGAATGGACTTATTCTTGGTGTGCAGACAATTTGCAAGGCAAGAATGACAAAAATACATTTTTGAAAACTTGCTGTGTTTAAAAAAAATCAAAGCAAAGCTTCAGGATGTTTTGTGTTATTAAATTGCTCCCTCTGGAGGTCATACCCTAAAATTTGTGATGGTTTTTTCTAATTTGAACAGATATAAGAGTCACAGAGTGTCTCAATCTTTTCATCTCCATATAACATGTAGTTTGTTAAATCTCTAATGACGACATTCATGAAAATTGTTGCCTGTTGTTCCACAGCATCCTACACTTAGTGATAATTCTGCGTCTTTATTCACCTTAAGCAATTATTCTTATATACTAATCCACGTTTAATGGCCTCTTGTAAGAGAGATTAATAGTGCAGTGTTAATATTAGAATACAGTCCTAAACATATGTAATATGCATTCTTTGATGTATGACTCTCTTGTCCAAACACTGGCTCTCGCCCTGTCAGCCGGTTCAGTCTTCTAATTAGCCTTTCATGAGCCTTATTGGTATGAGAGATGATGAATGAACATGAATTATATTTTCCAGAGACAGCTCAGTACAACTATTTTCCAACATTATTAAAAGGTACCTGCAGCTTTTAAGGCAGGATACCACAGTGTGAATATTGTTTTTTCTCTAGGAGTGGTCCGTGTTCGCATTTTGAACTTTATTCCGCCTCTTGATTCCGCCCTATGAGTTACAATTAGACCGTGCTTCATTTGAGTATTTTAAACATTACTTTTAAGAAAAAATATTGGGTACGTTTCATGGTTACATTTGTTAGTTACATTTTCCAACCGATTCATTTGTGGTGTTTTTTTTTTACAATGCGTATCAGCAAAAGTAGTTGCATCTCAGACAAAAACAGATTTTTTTTCCTTCAACTAACTGTAATTCATCTCCAAAATGAAATAATTAATTCTGAAGGATAAGGTGTGATTTAATCAGAAAACTTATTTTACATGTTTTAAACTAATAAATTAAGAGAAAATCTGGGATTTGAGATTGCAAATGTATTAAAGGAGGCTTGCACAATGTGTGCACAATTATGCACATTGACAGGTACATCACATGGCATTGTGGGATATGTAGTTTTAACATTTTTGGGGAATTTTACTCATGCAAGGGACCAAAAGTCCCCGTGATGAACTGATATTACGTTAAATTATCAAATGGTATTTCAGTAAGCAGACAATCAACGTGTGTGATCCATGCGTTTTTCTTTGTTATTGTTTCAGCTGGTGTTCCCTTTCTGATCACAGCAGAGCTGTTTAAACAGTCCCACCGGCCGGCTGCTTATATTGTTGGAGGATCACTAAACTGGCTGTCTAACTTCACTGTGGGCTTCGTCTTCCCCTTTTTACAGGTGAGAGCTGTATGATACACTGCCCGGTTAAGCCTCTTAGCCCCTTAATGTTAATGTCGATGCTCCGGCTTTTCAATATCTTAAAATGCTTTGTGATCTCAACTGGTTTACTTCCAACGTTAGAAAATGTTTTTGAAAGCTCCATTTAGAAACTGGGCATCCCCGCTGTAAGGTTTCCCTTAAACTCTCTTTGAGGGATCACACAGCAGCTTGGAACAACAATATCACAAACTGCAACACAGTTTGTGAATAAAGCGTTTAATTTAGTGAAAGATTGCACTGGATTGTTATGAAGTTATTAAATGAGTGTTATGACCGTGTGATTTTCCCACTATTTGAATGTATTCTTTAATCTCTTTACAAGTGTTTTCCATGTTCCCTTCAATTGTGAAAGATGAATAGTCAGACCATTCAAAGCGGTCACCATTTGTCCTTGTCCCTGAACACCAGGGACATTACAGCAACATGGTTATATACAGTTGCGGTCAAAAGTTTACATACACTTGTAAAGAACATAATGTCATGGCTCTCGAGTTTCCCGTTATTTCTACATGTCAGATTTTTCTCTGAGAGTGATTGGAACAGATACCTTGTCACAAAAAACAGTCATGAAGTTTGGTTCTTTTATGACTTTATAATGGGTTAACAGAAAAAGTGATCAAATCTGCTGGGTCAAAAATATACATACAGCAGTGCTAATATTTGGTTTCATGTCCCCTGGCCATTTTCACTTCAACTAGGTGCTATTGGTAGCCATCCACAAGCTTCTGGCAAGCTTTTTGTTAAATCTTTGACCACTTCTCTTGAAAGAATTAGTGCAGTTCAGTTAAATTTCATAGCTTTCTGACATGGACTTGTTTCTTCAGCATTGTCCACATGTTCTCAATGGGATTTAAGTCAGGACTTTGGGAAGGCCATTCTAAAACCCCAAGTCAGCCATTCCATAACCACTTTTGATGTGTGTTTGGGGTCATTGTCCTGTTGGAACACCAAACTGTACCCAAGACCCAACCTTCGGGCTGATGATTTTAGATTATTTTGAAGAATTTGAAAGTAATCCTCCTTCTTCGTTATCCCATTTACTCTCTGTAAAGCACCAGGTCCATTGGCAGCAAAACCGCCCCACAGCATAATACATCACCACCGTGCTTGACAGTGGGCATGGTGTTCTTGGGGTTAAAGGCTTCACCTTTTCTCCCCCTTAAAAGCTCTTTGTCCATGTGATCTTTGTCCATGTGATCAGCAGCAAACTTCAGTCGAGGCTTAAGGTGCCGCTTTTAGAGAAAGGGCTTCCTTCTTGCACGGCAGCCTCTCAGTCCATGGCAATGCAAAACACGCTTGACTGTTGACACTGACACCTGTGTTACAGATGTAGCTTCTAATTCTTGGCATATCTCTTTTTTGTGATTCTCGGTTAGCTCTTCACCCTCCTAACCAATTTTCTCAGCAGCAGGTGATAGCTTGCGTTTTCTTCCTGAAAACAGTGCCATGCACTTTATACATACAAACAGTTGTTTGCACTGTTACTCTTGGGACCTACAGCTGCTTTGAAATTGCTCTAAGTGACTTTCCTCAATGATTTGCTTTTTCAGATCCATGCTTAGCTCCTTTTGTCACTTTTACTGTTAACCCATAATAAAGTCATGAAAGAACCAAACATCATGAATGTTTTTTGTGACAAAGAAGTATCTGTTCCAATCACTCTATCAGAGAAAAATCAGACTTGTAGAAATAACTGGAAACTCAAGAGAGCAGACATGATGTTCCTCTCAGGGAACTCGAGCTGCGTAAAAACGCTGTGGGAACGGCTCTGCATGACTGCGTCATGAAGCACGTGTGAACTCTAGACTTTTTGGGAGAGTGGCGAGCCCGCCCCAATGTATCTCAATGGGTCCTGCGCACAGTCGACGAAGGCTACGCCACCCAGTTCAGGTGGCGGCCGCCTCGATTTCCCGGGGTACTACCCACTTTGGTAGAACCCCAGAAAGCTCGGATTTCGGAGCGAGAAGTACAGACCCTGCTGCGGATGGGAGCCTCAGAACAAGTTCTTCCTCCAGAGAGTCAGGCTATTACAGCCGCTACTTCACCGTTCCAAAGGAGGATGGGGGTTTGCGTCCGATACTAGATCTCCGCCGTTTGAACCGTGCTGTTGCGGAGTTGCACTTCAAGGTGCTCACTCTCAAACTGATCGGGGCACAGATCAGGTCCGATGACTGGTTTGTCACGGTAGGTCTTTAGGACGCTTACTTTCATATTCCCATCCTCCCACGACACAGGAAGTTCCTGAGGTATCTCTATGTGGAAATGCACTTATTGTAAGTCGCTTTGGATAAAAGCGTCAGCTAAATGACATGTAATGTAATGTGTTGTGCTTGCCCACATCAACCGTCTGGGCTTGAGACTCAACGCCAGGGAAAGCGTGCTGTCCCCAGTGCATTGGACCACCTTCATGGGCGTTGTTTGGGATTCGACCACGATGCGGGCACATCTGTCTCCCGCTCGAGTAGTTTCGATCCTCTCTGCAGTCAAGCAGGCCAAGCTAGGCCAGCCACTCACTGTGAAACAGTTTGAGACTGTTAGGTCTCCTGGCAGCGGTATCCTACCTGATCCTTTGCGGCCTGTTACACTTGAGACGTTGCAGTGGTGGCTCAGGGCCAAGGGGTTCTCCCTGAGGGGAATCCAGCGCCGTCTGATCAAGGTCACTCGGCGTTGCCTGCGGGCTCTGGCCATATGGGGGCAGACGCCCTGTCGAGACAGGGGCCGAGGCCCGGGGACTGGAGACTCCACCCCGAGGTGGTGGAGCTCCTGTGGAAAGGCGGTCTTACCGAGGTAGACCTGTTTGCCTTCAGAGAGACCACTCACTGAGACGACTCACTGTCCTGTGTGCCCAGGGGCAGGATGCGTGAGGGAGATGCAGTGCAGGTCAGGTCATGTCTGTACGCCTTTTCCCCGGTTGCTCTGCTCCCAGGGGTTCTGGAGAAGGTCCGTCACGGTGGTGGCCTAATGCTTGTAGCCCCGCTCTGGCCGGCCCTAGTATGGTTCGCGGACCTTTTGTCGCTCCTCGCAGGTCCTCCGTTGGAGACCCCCATCAGGGTGAACCTGCTGTCTCAGGCGTCGGGGTCCATTGTTTACCCTCGCCCCGAGCTATGGAAACCGTCGGCGTGGCCCTCGAGGGGACCCGCCTCCTAGGAGCCAGTCTCTCGACCGAAGTCGTGGAGACCATCCTCCACTCCAGAGCCCCCGCCACGAGGAAGGCGTATGCTGGTAGATGGAAGCTCTTTGCCACTGGTGTGGGCAACGACAGCTGGACCCAGTTAACTGCCCAGTCGGTTCAGTACTGGAGTTCCTGCAGGAGCGTTTTGCCACAGGTTTATCTCCATCCACCATCAAGGTATACGTGGCGGCCCTGTCAGCATCCCATGTCCCACTAGACGGGCGCTCTCTGGGGAGACACCCACTAGTATCCCGCTTCCTTCGTGGCACCCTGAGGCTGAGGCCAGCAGCCAGCACTACAGTTCCGTCCTGGGACTTGGCCATCGTACTAGAGGGTCTCTCCGGTGCTCCCTTCGAGCCCATGGCGGAGGTCGCAGTGAAGTATGTGGCTCTTAAGACCCTCTTCCTGCTTGCTATTTCTTCCCTCAAAAGAGTTGGACATATGCAAGCCCTCTCGGTGGCCCCATCGTGCTTGGAATTTGCACCCGGTATGGTGAAGGCATTCTTCTCCCTTCCCCCGGCTACATTCCTACGGTCCCGTCCGCTACGGTCGGGCCTATTGTGCTGCAGGCTTTCTGTCCTCCGCCGTTCCTGACGTCGGACAAGGCAAAGCTTAACCTCCTCTGCCCAGTCAGAGCCCTAGACCTGTACGTCTGCAGGACCTCCCTGTGTAGGCTCTCCGAACAGCTGTTTGTGTGCTTCGGACCACCCAATACTGGCGGCCCGGTGACGAAGCAGAGGATGAGCAAGTGGGTGGTTGAGGCCATCACACTTGCTTATGAATCGGCCGGCCAGCCCGCACCTTTGGCTGTCCGGGCCCATTCTACTAGGGGTATGGCAGCTTCTAAAGCCCGGCTGTCGGGAAAAGTATCGATACACGACGTTTGCATGGCGACAGGCTGGTCCTCTCCCCACACGTTCGTGAGGTTTTACCGCCTTGACCTTAACTCTACGCCTGGAGCACAGGTGCTCTCGTCTGAGTGTGCGTCTTAACTTCACACCACAGTCACTTGCTCATATGGTGAGTGGGTATTGGTTTCCCACAGCGTTTTTACGCAGCTCGAGTTCCCTGAAAGGGAACGTCTCTTGGTTACGCATGTAACCTTCGTTCCCTGAAGGGAACGAAACGCTGCGTAAACTTTTTGCCATAATCCCGGCCTGCCCGTGGCACTTGATTCGGCCTTTCAGAGATCAATGGTCCTACCCTTCGGGTCCCTTTATAGCGCCCTGGTCCCGGCGTCGCCCGCCTATGACGTACCAGCTCGCCATTGGTTAGATTTCACACGTGCTTCATGACGCGGTCGTGCAGAGGAGTTCCCACAGCGTTTTTACGCAGGGTCTCGTTCCCTTCAGGGAACGAAGGTTACATACGTAACCGAGAGACGTTCTTTACAAGTGTATGTAAACTTTTGACCACAACTGTAGCATGTTCTTTAACCTCTAGGCCACCAGATGCCCCTCTCTCTTTTTTCCAAACATTTGGCTGTCTTGTTGGTATTTGATGAGCTGAGGGTGAACGTTGTGCTGCATCATCATTGACCTGAGAAAAGAGTTAGCAACCCTTTCCTTCAGTTTTTCTGCCTCTATTGAGTCCCCTCTAGTTTTGTCCAAATTAACTCTTTACCCTTTGGATATATCACATAGTACATTGCATTTTTCTCAAGTCATCTCTCCATCCTTCTGTCATCAGAAGTCAGCGGGGTCTTACAGCTACTTGGTATTCGGCAGCATTTGTCTGTCTGTGGCCGTCTACGTTTATGTGGTGATACCAGAGACCAAGAACAAGACCTTCATGGAGATAAGCCAGATGTTCACTAAGAAAGAGTCGGTTCCAGAGACCCAGGGCCTGATCCACGTGGACCAGCTGAAACTAAAGAAGATGAACGGCTACGGTGGCATGGAGCATGCTTCACTGGAGTTTGACAGCTCTTCGTCTGTACCTTAAACAAGCTCCAGTTTCTCACTGTGACTATAAAACCATCAACAGCTTCTTCTTCTTTCCCATTGTACGTACTGTATATGTGGACATAAACCAATCCCCACCTCACAACGACTCAATGGGGTCTGGTTTAGTGTACGTTATAGACAACAAACAATTGTATCCAGTTGTGGTATTTTAAACTTAACTTATATTCTGATTAAAGTTGTCGCGTTACTAACTTATTTCTTCAGGATGGGGAGAACAACTTCCTACACTAGCCAGCAAGCTACATCTGCAAAAGAATTGCTGATAGCTTGTAAATATTCACTCACGAATCTTTAATTGATGTCTGCAATGGTCGGCTGGTGGTCCAATAACGACGGGTGATCGGGAGACTAATGTTTTTAGTTTTAGTTTATGATAAAATGGCCATCGCTGTACGACGTGCCTTTGTCCATTGTTTGAATCCTCACAGTGCTTACGTCTCACATCAGTGTCACATAAATGAATTTTTACCGGAGTTTGTGAACCTTTTGAAATTATGTTTATCTTTTGTATATTGCAGTAAAACAATAATTTTTGATGTGGAACCCCAATAGGTTTGCATGTTTTGACTGACCATCTATAAGACCATATCTCTTGCTACCTACTGTCTGAGCTGTACATTAAAATGTGCTGAAATGATTATTGTACAAACGGAAAATGTGTTTGTTAGAATAATTGGAGTTATATGTAAGACATTTTGAATTGTTTAATGACGAAAACATGAATGAAATATAGTTACACTGTGTCTTTGTCTGTTTTAACAACTAGTGGCTTAGGATCCCTCCAGTAGCAGTATATTTGGGAGTAATATTCAGCTCTGGCTATTCTGTACAGTTGCAAGATAACTCTGAACTTGAAAATGCATTTCCTGCTGAAAATGCGTTGGAATGCAGAAAGCTGAAATGAATTTCAAAAAGTTGCTTAAAGTACAGAAATGAAAAAAGCTGAAATTATTCTAAACATTGCGGAAAGAATAGAAAAAGCTGAAATACATTTAAAAATGACTGAAAATACAGAAATAATAAAAGCTGAAATTAATTTAAATGTTGCTGAAATAATAGAAATAGGAACAGCTGAGAATTAAAATATATATTGTAGTAATATACGGTTTAGTACTTGGTACTAGTGGTACTAGCAGGAGTAAAAGTATTAAATACTAGTTTCACTAGTATTTGAAAGCAATTGTAGTGTACCTATTGTTGAGGTACAGATAATCATTGAGGCTTTTATTTTGAAATAATGGAAATGGGTGGCGGGGTTTGGGAGACAGAATGTTTGTTATTCAAACCAAATGGACTTGGTAAAATAGATTTGTACAGCGCTCTTCTAGTCTTCTGACCACTCAAAGCACCTTAACACTACATAACATCATTCACCCATTCATACACCAATGACAGAACCTACCATACACAGTGGCACCTGCCCAACCAGTAACTAATATTCACACACTGTAGTCACAGCTAGAGGAGCAATGCTGGGGTTAAGTCTCTTGTACAAGGACACATTGACATGCAGGTTAGCCGGGCCTGGGATCAGACAGCCAACCCTCTGATTGGAGGACGTCCGCGCTCCCCACTCACCCACAGTCGCCCCAAGCTAAGAAATCTATAAAGTTATTAATTGATGGGCCTCATCAAACATTACAGTAAGAATTCCCTCCATGGCGGCTAAAATACTAGTAGTACTAGTAATATTAGTAGTGGTTGTAGTACTATTTGAATTTACTGAGAGCTTTGTGCTGGTCCCATAAAAGACGCCCCTGGATACTTCCGGTTAAGTTAACCGTCATGTGTTGATGATGTCATAGAGGTGCGCCGTTTTGTAAAATAAAGATGGACGCATACAGCACCAATGACTAATATTAGTACTACGTGTTTTACTTGGGCAATTAAATGTCAGTGGACACACACAAATACTACAACCCCCATCACGATTACAATTGTTCACTCCTCAGTGCGCAGTTTCCCCCAACAGCGGAACCCCCTCCCCCCCCCCCCCACCTAACCCCGGCGGTCCGCCCGCAACTTTCAACGTGCTTATTATCAGACAGAGCTTCTTGCGGTCCGCGAAAAAGGTTATTAATAGTATTTTAAGTTGACGCTTTGTTGCGTAAAATTATTTTGATGCAGGGCATACAGATGACGTGATACGTTGTCCATATCAACATCAATATGAGCAGGGGCGGATGGTGTTTAACAAATTCTGTCACAGCAAAAGTAGTTTTCAGTGTTCTAGACATATTATCTGTCATTGTCCAATCAGATACTTCAGATTCAGGTCACGTTTCAAAGGGTCGAGCCTTTAATGCATTTTCAATGAGGATTTGGGGCTCGCACTTACACGCTTGCGCCATACGTCACTGAGCAAAGGGAGCGAGGGGGATGGGGATATTTTCGATCAAGTAACTACTTAGAATCACAATCTGTTAACTTGTTAGAATGTTAACTTGTGTATAATTCCCAATTTTTATCGATGTATTTAAAAAGGAGATGTTAGGTATTTATTTAGAGACGTTAAACATCGAAATTGACAAATTGACCCCAAAAGTAATAGGAGGGTTAAGACCATCACACCACATAAACCTAAACATCTATCTTTATGAGGACAACGACTTACGTTGACTTCAACAACCCCTACAATGGCAATAAATACTATATCCGCATATTCTAACCTAAACCTTAAAACATAGTTTGAAATCTTAAACAGCTCTTTTAAGAAGTGTACTTTCAAAGCGCACTTGTCCTCACAGAGATAGAATTTTAGGTACACACACACACATACACACGCACTCACAAACCACATTCATTGTTACCCAAACCAAAGCCAACCCACTCCTGACCCTAAGTGGTCAGAAAGAGAACTACCCTACCAATCCCAGTCTAACAAAGATACACATGTACAGCTTGAATAGTCTTTATAGACAGTGGTAACCTTCATGATCGTGCCGCCTCATTGCATGTGAACGCAGAATGATTTTGAGATTTTCCTGGTTTGATTCGATTCTTTATAATACAGATTAGTGTGCTTTATCAATCTATACTACTATGTTCACACACACACCTCCCCCGTGCCCTGCGCTCCCTCACACACACATATCTCAGCAATGTAATTAATGGCAGCACCAGCACTCTAATAAGCCTTCTTGTGATATTTAATGTAGCGTCCTCCCCTCTGCAAGTCTCTGTGTGTTAGTTTGTGTGTGTGTGTCTTGCCAAGTGGCTGTCAGCGGTGCTGAAGGAATCGCAGCAGGGAGGCGCAGGAAAGTGACAAATGTCTATTATCAGGGAACAAGGCCGGTGACAGATCGAGGGGCGACAACATTACTGGGTAATGAAACCAGATGGTTGATCCAGCAGCACCAGTTCCACTACAGCCACTCACAGCTGCACTAATTTAAACCAGAGAGAAGGAACAGGAATAGAGGGGGGAAGACAAAGCTGAGAGTGTAACAAACGCTGCAGCATGGGCATCGGTACCTGCACATGAGCACAGCCAGTGAGACAGTCCAAAAGGGTTTTAATTTTAAACCTGGCAGATGACGACATTATCATTTACAGGATCTGTTCACCTTCAGAAAAAAAACACAAGCAGAGGCACATGGAAATTCAGAATGCATAGAAAATGGGGCTCAGAGGATGGAGGTCAATGCAGCTATCTTCATTTAACCTCTAGAAAATATATAGAAAATATTTTCTCTGTATTCTGGACGTCCACCTTAAAACTACCATCATTCACCCCTCTAATAACAAAAACTGTTTTTGTGTTTCCCGGCCACATGTGTATTTTTCTCTGACTTCGTCCCCCTCGCTCCTCCCTTAGGTCCCGGCCTCTCGGGGCTGTTGATGGTGGCCGTGTAAATGTTCTGGCAGATAGCCGATGAATTTGGCACTTCTCTGCTACAGGCTGTAAGTGTTTTATCACAGAGAGCGTTACGACTGGGCCGGCCCATTCTTTATGCTGTAGCACAGCACTGCGACACAGACAGACATGGGAGTCATTGGAATGTTGCTTCCTTACTTCAGCACTTCCTTCTCTGGGATTACCTCTATAAGACTGGACCTGCTTGTACACACTGAAGAGATGGTTGAAATAGAAATTATAAAAGGTCACAAGATGATTGCAAAGTTGGGAATTTTTTTTTTTTCTTACAGCAAGCCAAAATGTGAACCTTTGACCATGTGAACATCCACTTTAAAGCACTTAGAAGGAGGTTAAACGGCCTCCATAATTTAGCGAGACCCTCAGTAAGAAGAGTGGCTACTTCTAATATAGTCATCTACCTAAAAACAAGACAAAAGCAAAAATACAGTTTTCATGTGATGAACAATTTAAATGCTGCAGTATTGTTGCTTATCCCATGAAGTAATGATTTGGCTGTTGATAATGTGTATGTGTGTGCGTGTAGCAGCACCTTATTTACAATATCACTAATATTACAAGTGACAAATTGGCCAGCAAACATTTTTTTTTCAGATGAGATGAAATTTTAACATAGTAACGCTTGACAGAAAGGTCAGGAACAAGGTCAGACATACAATGAATATTATGCACACAGAATATACCAACAAAATAAATGTACACAGTAAACAATATGAGGGAGGCATAGTCCTGTCCAATCTTTGTTGGTTTGTGTCTTAAGAAATGAATGTTTGACACACAGTTCATTTTTGTAATCTACTGGTGAAAATACTACATAAAGTTTTAACATACAGTATTTTACAATATAGAAATATTTGAAAGCAGAAATGATTTAATAACAGATCAGTTAAACAGTAGAAACATGGCGTTGAGTCTGTAAATTTGCAATTGGCAATGGCAGTGTTGTGGTTAAAGCTATTTGTTGTTTTGTTTGTTGGGTTGTGTAATGAGCAAGTGTTAAGGGTTCAGTCTGAATGTTTCAATAAGAAAGCAAAAGACCAATCGCCGATTTGGTAGCTACATTAATTGTAGGGGACTTCTGACAAACAATTAAAAGTTAAACTGTCCCATTTCAATATGTTTCATTATTCTTCAGAAAAAGAAACAATTTCAACAGGATCACAATAATAGTCATTAAGCTTGTTGCATTTCCACCCTACTGAGCTGTTTTGTGTCTTTGAAACATTGCATGATAAGAGAATGTATGAAATAGATATTCGCATTTGGCCCTTCTGCAAAGTCTACCGTACTGCCATAGGTCAGGTATGAGCTGTTGTCCCAGTATCATTTCACCAGAGATGGGACGGATGGTGCGGGTATTTGGGGGTCCTGGGCCGGTTTTAAATGTAAATTACCACTACCTTGCCCTGGGGGCCACAGACATGGCCACAAATGTCAGAATGCTAATGCAGGCGAGCCAATAAGCATCCGAGGCCACTCCCAGAGCTCAGGCTGGTTTCTGCCAATCGCTCCGCTACTCACATGTTTATTCCCCCACATCATTAAAGGCAGTCAAATGTTGATTGTGACCTTTCAACCCTCAATGTGTATGTGTTAGGGCGTTTCTTCCACCTGTTGGCTTTGATGTGGATAAGCTGTGTGCGTGTGGTGTTGAGTGGAAATGTAAGGCAGGTCAAAAGTTAATGATTAACCATTTAATAGTATCCTAACTAAAGTGATTTGCATTAAAATGCACTTAATAGTTTAGTAGCCATTTTGATTTGTCATAGCAGCAAATGTTATGAACATCAACAAATTGAGTTGTTTAGGCTAAATGACTGATGAGAGGATGCATGTTACTGTATGGCACAAAGGCATTTGCTTTGTACATTCATTTTTATTTTACCAGATGTTTTCCTGCGTTACACAAAGACACATCCCGAATGTTCGCTGATATTCTAAGCTTTAGTTTCTTGTCTCCTAATTCTATGTGTTTATCCAAAGAAACAGTGACCATATCTACGTAGAGTGTGTATGACAAACCTTATTCTGGGACAAAATGCTCCTTTAGAAACATTTCAATGAGCCACACTGTAGATCATTTGGAGTCAAACCCACGCTCAACGTACTGCCGCTAATAATCACTAGTGCACCAAAGTAATCGGCCTGTGGAAATAGTCCGGAACCAACCCACTACTTTGGAGTTGACAGCTACAGAAATGATTTGATGAAAGACACACCGTTGGCTTTTCACAAGAACTGTTGACAAAAAAAGAGTATTGAAATGATCTCTCTATTCTATTCCATACTGGAAAAACGTGTCTTATAGCATCATCGAACCATACTGAACATAATATTTTTGTGGGCCAGGAAACATGAACTCTTGAATTGTGAGCTCTCCAGTGAGTATTTAACCAAGTCTTTACTACTAATTATCATGATGCAATGCCTTGCCCTTGCTTCTGTGGATTGATTGTAAGGGCCTCTGTAGACATCAATGTGGTTGCTTCACTTTATAAAGTTATTTGTAAGTATAGAGTACATTATTAGGTTGAGGTAGTGTACTGGACTGCACTTAAAAGAAAAAGCCACTAGGGGACACTATCGATGTATTGAAACCTGCTTCATGACACAGAAGAAAAGAGCAGGTGGAAGTGGTACAAGATGTGGAAACAACAGTTCATTTAGACTGTGGACCCCGTCCACACTCCCAGACTGGCCACAGGGCTCCTGTGTAGCGTCCTTCTATTTGATTTCACAACACTGCTTTGCGGGGTCACAAAAACATCACCCCGACCCTCCTCCAGTTCAATGCCCTTTCACTGGCAAATATGGCATGGAAACGTCATTACTCTGTTCATTTACGACTTGAGCAGGACCCCGGAAGAAAACAAATCACCAATACGCTGACCAATACGCAAGGTGGCCCTCAGTGTCTGTGACCTGACGGGCCCGAGCCCTTCCATTGTGCGAAAGGGAGTTTACCTTGAAACTCTTATTTGAAGTCATTGTAACTTGCTGCGGGTCATTGTGTTATAGGCCCCATCTTAACAAGTCACAACAATTCACAACTACCTGTAATGGCGGCTCCCCCCCCCCCAACGGCGCTCAAAAGGGAGACCTGGGTGTCTGCCTCTACGAATAACAATACAACTGTTTCCCAGTTGTGGGGCCTCTGTGCTTGGGACATGAGATCGCAGTGGGTCTATTGGGCCCTGTGAACCTGTGAAGCCTCTTTACGGCCACTAATACACAAGTCACAACAATAGCAGCCTCTCCCGATGCCACCCTGATTGGCTGTGCTGGGACTTGAGCCCAGCTGTAAAAATACCATCATCTCTTTTGGGGCTTTGGAGAGCAGAATGGCCATTTGATTGTGTGTTAATAGTGGTTATGTTATTAGAAGTATATGTTTGAGCTAATTGTCCAGAATTTACTGTGAACAAACTGTGGTTTGTTGAATAAATGGCTTGTCGTTGAATGGTTGGCATTAACACATGTATTTAATGTGACACCACTAAATACCTTTAACCACTATTTTAGGGAGTTCACGGATGTTCTTCTGGTTGTTTGGAAATCTGGCTGCATGATGACGTCATGATAACAATGACAGTTCTGACAGATCTCCTGTCCTGCTCCTATAACCAAAAAGTTATTCATGACTCAAATGGGTGCTGAAACTTCTGTGCCACTTTTGCCACTATTGTGATATATGCCAACTATTATGTCATGCGTGATGTTTAACCCTGTCTCTTAAACTGTCTCTGTAAATTCTATGTTGCCAAGGTGTAGCGCAAAAGTGCTGCTTGGTGCCATTTGGGCTTTTTTGCAAAGGTTTCAGTTCAATGTATTGATTTATTTATGAACAGCAAAAATCATTCATGCCAGCACACATTTTTCCATTTCTAAACATACCGCAAATTCCCATCAGCAATAACGAAGCTGCGTCATTATTTAAGAAAAATATATTCCATCCCCTTCAAAGCACAGTTTGTCTCATTCTCGTGATTCCTGTGAGTTTATATATTTTAGCTTGGGCAAAGGAAATGCTCCTCCGGTCCTCACTGACTTTCTGCTGTCTTAAAATAAACAAAAGTCACGCATTCGAAATCTTAGTAAAAGCGAAAGTGTGTACTGTAAGTACTACAGCTAAACTGGATTTATTCTTCAGCACACTAAAACGTTTCCTTACTGGAAACTAGTAGTGAAATGTAATTTGCCTTCTGTAAATTATGAAAGTTTAACTAACAACACACACCATCGCTCAAGAACTAGTATCTATTCAATTGATAAGTAAACATTTCAGATGAATAAAACATTAACGCAAGTATGTTTCACACAAACATTTGCTCCGTGCAGGAGCTCAGCCACGGTGATAAGGCATAGGTCGGACAGAGCTTGGCCATGGGTAGCTGTGGTCAGAAGGTGTGTCCAACCTCTAAGGGGAGGAACACAGGCCGCATCGAGAGCCTAGGACCAATCTGAGACTGTGATTCCGTACTTGGCCCGGGAGATGCTTCTTTGATCCATGAGTTACAACTAGGTCAACTTCATTCTCTTCTCTTTCAGGTGTACTGCACTCCCATCAATGGACTCTAGGTCAGCAAATGATAATAACAACATAGCAAAGTTCTCAATGACAACAGCAAATGAAGTTAACTTAAAAATAAAGGGTATAGCCAATGATACGTTGTATCGCAACACAGTGTTGTGTTGTCAGCAGAGTCAGCATGCACCTGCAGACAACTTGTGTATTCACAACAGGTATGACGTCTCAGTTGAAGACTCGCAGGTCTTGGCAGCAATCAACATACCATAGAATGCAGAGGTGTTGAGAACAAACATGTAGATACTTCACCAATGGTGGGGTATATTATGTTATCAAGCTAATTCCTCCTTTATATCAGTCTTAGGTTTCGTTCATACAGGTTGCAGGTTGGATAGCAGACCTACATATTTTTTTTCAAATAGGTCTGCTACGTATAGGTAATGCTACAGACACAGGCCAATATAATACTCTTTTTGTCCAACACCTGACACAATAGGCGAGGTTGATGTCAAATTGCGAGGCAACAGACATTGGAATGGGTTTAAAATTGTCCTGCACATTGTTAAGCGAAAAAGACGTTGCTTCACATTGAGCCCCATGACCATAAGGCTCTTTTGCATAAATCAGGTAATGCTTTCAGATTTAAACAGTGACCGTGCAGAGTGACAGTGTGGGCCCATGGTAGTTCTGACTGCCTGATGGAATAGCAGCAGGCCTGCTTGGATAAGCCGGTCCTGCGACAGAGAGACTTGCTCCCGGTGCCTTCCCCCATCTGGAACAGGTGATTGAGGTAATTGCCCCTCGCCACGCAAAACTGATAAAAGATGTATTAGTTTAAAGTTATTAGCTAAAAGATATTTAGTGTTAAAATCCTGGTAGTGGGTTCCGAAATGTCCTCTGTAAGCTCAAGTCCTGTCCGACTGCAATAATCAGCTAATATGGAACAGCTGTGTGGCACAGACAGAGATAGAGTGCAGTGCATCTAAGTTACCACGGTAACAGCGCATCAAATCCTGCAACATACTTAATGGCAGGTTGCAATACACTGTGGTTAGGCATTGTGTTCAGACACCAATGATACCATTTCACAATAAATTTGTATGCTTACCGATCTTCCAAAAGTGGATGTCTGTGAACTTAAACCAAAATGAGTCATTTTTAATGCAAACAGGTAAATATAACGCTCATTGTGACAGTTAGATGCTAGAATAGAATTAGGGTGGAAATCTAAACTTTCAATCACAAACTATTATTTTAAATAATAATAAATAAATGGTTGCACATACCTACAAGTTACAGGAGGAAAAACTCTATTACATGACAGATGCGTAATTGCACTGCTGCCATCAAGGTAAAACCAGACTAATGACACATTTAACTGGCTCATTGACATGATTGCATGCCCGACCGAGGATCTCTCCATCACCTGACTCTGTCCCTGTCTCTCTCCCTGAGGTTCTTCAGGCGTGGCCCTTAAAATGAGGGACAGGTAGGTCGTGCAGCCTCTGTGGCTTCATATGTGTCATACTGGAAAGGGATTTAAAATGTACGGACATGGTAAAAGGACGTTACAGTATCCTGCACGGGCTGTATTGAAAGAAATTAAGCTTTTACCTGATGTAGTGTTGGTGATAGTATCGATGTAATGTTTGAGTGTAATCATTTAATTTAAAAAAACAAGAAAACGATTAATAACTTTTGCCTCATCTTACCTACATGATAATGCTAACTAAGCTAACATATCTATGTAGTTAGAGTCCTCTTTGGAGACACAACATGAGCCCACATGAAAGGGGGCTTCATGTGAACACAGCTGCCTTCTATGTCACTAACAACATATCATTTATTCTCAGTTTGTATATTTTTACTTACAAACTTTATTTTTGTTTACAATGCAAGACATTTGCTCACGAAACATTTTTTTGTTTGCATAATAAAGACACAAATCTACCTTCATACTTGTTTTGCCTCATGATGGCGTTTCAGCGGGTTCTGAGCATATGAGACACTGGTGCAGTACTGCAGTAGGATGAATGAACAGAAATGAGTGCGTCCATTGAGGATGAAAGGCTCTACTTTTGCTGTCCTCTTTTCTTTTCGTTGCAGAGCGCCATTTGTTTCTCACTTTTCTTACCCGTCCTCTCTTTCTTTTCTTCCTACCATCTTTTTGTTTGTAATTTGTCGCTACCTCTCTCGTCTGTCCGCAGTATGGAGACAATATCATCCTGCCTGTAAGACTTGATTGGTCGAGAAGTATCATGTGGGATGGTTTAACTTGAATAGAACTGGTCTGTGCTTTAAGCCACTACCGTAAAGACAACCAAAGCTGCACCAGTTGAAAACATTTAAATCACAGGTGTCTGTTTTTAGCTTTTGTTCCGGGTCCGGATGGGACAGCTTCTGGGTCCGGATCCGGACCGCCAGTTAGTGACCTCTGTACTAAAAGCTTGGAGTTGTTCAAGAGACGCTGGAAATTACAAAGAAGATCGCAGACGAGGGTGAAGAGTAAAGTGGCACAAGGACAGAGGACGGTGCAGGGGGGGTCAACCAGGACACAGAGGCTCCTGGCAGGGCTCCACGCACCTCATACACATTCACACACACACACACACATGCATACACACCCACACACACACGCTACGAGTGTGTTTGTAACTCAAAATGCTGGTCTATGCTGTGTGTCTCTCCTGCTTCACACACAAACTGCCTCAACTTTTTCATTCTCTCCCCTTGACTCCAACAGATCCTGTACCACCTGTTTCCTCATGTCCACTTCAGAGGGATGTCCAATGACGTTGTGACTTACGCTGCCTTGCTCCTCCTTGAAGTGAAGTTCAAGTACGACTTTCTTTTCAGAAATTTCTTTTCACATCGTGATGTTTTGAAATACATTTTTTGGAATGCAACTTTTCAAATATCAATCAAAGATCCAGTCGCTAGATTTTCTTACGTGCATCGTCTTGAAGTAAACCTCTTACGTAGGTTATATCTTTTTTTAGGTTTGCTTTGTTAGGTTTAAGAAATGATTTGACAAACTACGTTTCCTTCGCTCATTCTGATACTTTGCTTCAAACACTTCCATTTTTCAACATCCATCCATGATATCCAGAAACCCATAATTCCAACACTCCCCCCTGGCATACATGAATACATCCAGTAGATTGGAGAGCTTTATGATAATAATATGGTGATCACATTAATAAGTTGAAAGTAATTTGGTCTTGATTACCTGATTTGATTTGTTCATTTTGGTGGAACATTTTACTTTCAAACTTGTTCATAAAAAGCCGTAATAATTGTCAGGACACACTAACTGTACACACAGAAAGTTAGAAATGTCACAAATTCTGCAAAAGAATTGGTTCAGTGCAGCGAACAGCAGGATAAGCTTAACATAACATCAGATATAAGAATACGCACGTTCATTGACTTTGTCGATCAATCCCAAAAACTTTTCAGCCAGCAGCTGAAGTGTGTGTGTGTGTGTGAGCGGTGATGCAGTGACTCCTCCTCATTAGCATACATCTCCAGCGATGGATGGATTGTTCCCTGTGCTGGTCTCATCCTACAGGTGATTGATCTGTTAACAACTATTTCCCTTACAGACCTTTGATTGAGTGCTACTTGTCTTTTGCCTGAAAGGACCAGTGTGTGTTTGTGAGCATGTGTGTGTGTGTGTGTGTGTGTGTGTGTGTGAGGCTGGAGGACGGCCTAGAGCGGCCTCAGCTGGGTGTCTTTCAACTCTCTATTTATGAGCTCTTCTTTACATATTCATTCCGCTACTGTTAAACAATGGCCACACATGGCCTTTCTCCCTCCATGACAGTAGTGCAGTGTGTGTGAGTGTTGAGCAACAGAGATGAGAAGAATGAGGAGGAAAGAGGGAAGATGACTTTTTTGTAACTTTGCTGCCATCATTCATTTGTCGATCAACAGATACAGTCATAGGATTGGTTCCCATCCAGGATTCATGTTGTGGAATAGTTCAATATTAGTTCTTTGAAACATTTTAACCAGATCAGACTTCGCAGGGTTGGTTGTCTTCTTGTTATGTGGGATTCGCTGCAGGTTTTGTTTGATATAAATATGTTGTGAGATCTATCTGACAGGGCCAATAACAACCAACTAATTTATGCACATTTGTTTTGCAAAAAGGCACGTACGCTGTGAAAACACCTCACAGGGTCAACCCGGTCAGACTGGGCTGCAAGTGGCGCTGGGAGTCCAAGCTGGAGACAAGCGCAACACAAAAGCCAGTTTCAAGTTTTCATGCAAATGTTTAGTGCTGAACCCAAACATCCAGAAAATAAAGTGTGAATGGATGTTGTGGTAAGGGGGATTAAAAGAGGTCCACTCAATGTATACAAGAGGATTTTTAAAATCAGAAAATAGAAGACGGACCGAAATTTTTGGACCATCTGATATATCAATTTGAAGGAACTGCATGGGTTTAAGCCCTCCTTTGATCATGGACCCCCGTAATCATATCCGTTGTATCTTTGTTGTCATCTTCTATCAATTTACTTTTTAATTGAACCTAAAAATCTGTTACTTACACAATACTTTTTTTTCTCCAATGAAATGAAAGATTTTATGAAAACCTATTTCATCATTTTATAATATTCATCAGCTCTGACACAGTTGAACTCTACGTATGTTGAATATTAAAAATGTTCCTATTTAGGCATAAAGGAGATCAATATTTAATTCCATTCATTCCATTCATTTTCTTAAGCTTTATTATCCTAAATGATTGATATGAGATATTTGCGTCATTCTCCATGTGACGCATCTCATTTCATCCCAGTCGAAACTCATTGAAGAGAGAAAGAGGTAGAAAGAGAGAGAGAGAGAGAGAGAGAGAGGGAGAGAGGGAGAGAGAGGGAGAGGGAGAGCTGACAGCTGGGAAGATAACAGGGCCCTTGTTGCCATGGTGAGGGGCTTTGATTGGCGGCTGGAGGGGGTAATAGGGGTTGATGGATAAGGACCCCCCTGCTATTTCAGTGACAGCTCCTGTCAGAGGGCCAGCTCGTCTCACATCAGATGTATCAACTGGTACAGCCCGCTCCCACCCCCAACATACACAATCACAAGCACACACTGAGAGAGCAGCCAAAACATTTAGCGTACCCACCCTTAGCCAACCCATTAACTCCTGCCACTGATGTAATAATTAATACCGCTTCAATATACAAATGTTTCACATACTTCCTCACACTTACATAAAAGGGTGTGCACTGAACAGTTTACGTGAACACATGTATTTTTGAACGTTTTGCATTTAGACCATCATGGGAAACTATCAGACGTTTGCATCAACTTTCCAAAAACGTCCAGCACATTGGATTAGCTTTAAAGTTCAGATAGGTCAGGTGTCAGACTGAGCTCTGTGGTGGCTATTTCAGTCTGCTGATAGGATAAAACACAGACGGAGGGCACACATACTGACCGGACTGTAATAACTCGTCTTTACGTTGGGCTTGAAGCACAAACCATTTGCAATTCGAGTTAAACCATCCCATGTGATACCACTCAACCAATCAAGTCTTTGCATTACAGTCTCATTACTGTGGACAGATGAGAGAGGTAGTGGGAAATTACCAATAAAAAGAAAGAAGAAAGAAATTTGAGAACAAGGAGAGTGAGATGGAGAAAGGGAGAGCAATTGTGGCGCATGGAGTATAGTGGTGCACTGGGAGCCGCAAGGTTGGTGGTTCGAATCCCGGCTGCCCCATGTGCCATGTCGAAGTATACCTGAGCAAGACACCTAACCCCTTATAGCTCCCCAGGCAAAATGTAACGCATGGGTTATAATGCAATGTAAGTTTCTTTGGATAAAAGCATCAGCTAAATGACATATAATAAAATGTAAAAGACAGAAATTTGAGAAAAAGGAGAGTGAGATGGAGAAAGGGAGGGAAAGGGACAAAATGGACAGCGAAAGTAGAGCATTTAATCCGTAATGGACAGACTCGTTTCTGTTCATATCTCCCCTTGAACCAGTGTCTCATCTACCCAGAACCCGTTAAAATGCCATCATAAGGCTCAATGGACCCTGATGCATTAAGACCAGGTTTAAAATCCTGGCAGGAAAAACCCTTATTCTCCCACTTACCAAAGACATCCCTGAAAACAAAGAATTGGACAAAAAACAAGATTTTATTTTGAATAAACGTACATTTCCATTCATTGTAGGTAGAAATTGTAAAATACATAATTTTAAAAAGTATAATGCTTGACGTATTAAGAAATACTACCTTTGCACATGTTCATTGCATTAAAGGCATTGAATAAACTACCTGTTTTAACGCGAGCAACAGATACTCCATATTTTGAAGATGTGACTGCTGGTTGAACCTTTCTCAAACCACACAGCTTGGCACAGACTTGTGTTCAGTTCGAGGGCTTCCAACACTGAAGAGAAGAGAAAGATGAGAAGGTGTGTGTGGAAGGAGTGAATGTCCTGTCAGTCTGTCTAACTGCACAGTGAAGGCTTCTTCTCGGGTGGGTCCGTGGGGTTATCAGTCCTTCTCAGATATGAGCGACCTTCTCTGTCGCCACCAAGGAGTGACAGGGCGGAAAGGAGATAATGGATCCGATTGACAGACCCGTCTTCCCCCGCTTGACTGTAAGCGCTCGTGCCCTGGGAACCTTCCCACACCCTTCAAACCCCCTTGTGCTTCCACAGAACATTCCAACATGGCTCTCTTAATGCCAAAATACAAATTGGTGACAAAAGAGTGCATCAGAAACAAATAATTTTACTTTAGGGCCAAGAGTATGTATTCTAATGAATTTGGCCCCTCGGTTCCCTGTGTGTAACACCACCGTGTAGGTGTCAAAGGTCAATGTAGCATGAAATACACTGACAAGGCCCTTCATCTAAACATAATGTAAAATGTAAAATAACACATCAAACATTAAGCAAACGTTACATTTATTTCAATAACCAGCTTGTTCAAAATTAGGCACAAAATTACTCAAATGTGTATTTTGAAAGGTCTTCATTATAATGGTCAATTACAATTAAAATACGTAATACTTGTACTTAAATTACAATAAGAAAATGTACATCTTGAATGAAGAAAGAAATCTCAGTACCTGAAACAAATTAAAAATTGATTTCTTTCTTAGGAAAGAAAACATGAACTTTGCGTCCAAGAACAACAGAGACAAATACACAGTTGATATATATATATATATACGTATATGTCATATTTCTATCGACAAAGGTGTCTGTGTAAATCAAATTTGAGTTTGGAGGATACTTGGCCGCTGTCCTTCCTTGACCTCTAATCGAGTGCCGTTAATTTTAACCTCCAGTTAAAATGCTAAAAGATGCGCTCTATTAGAATTCGGTTTTAGGTACAAACAAAACAGCATCTGTACCTCAGTGCGCTTATTGGTGACCACTGCTGTAAACTGTGTGTGTGGGGGAGGAGGGTTAAGTTCTATTGCTTTAAATTCCTCAAGGGAACAACTAAAAAGTCTGGGCTTCATATTTCAAATCCTTACATTGGCTGCAGATTCACAAAACCCATTGTGGTGCACCTTATTAGCTCCTCACGCCGGGGCTTCACAAGCACGCACTTGATCCACAGTCTGTCAGACTCACTGTCGTCAGCAGGTTCACCTGGAGTGCCACGCTGAAGCCGCTCCTCCATCCCCCGATCGGGGGCGGTCCTGCAGCCCGGCTCCTTTAAGAGCAGCGCTCCAGCTCCACCCCGTCAGAGCAGCGTATGGTAAAGCCATCAGGGCTCACCGTCCCCTTTGAAGAGGGGGACCCAAAGAAACACAACAGCTCTGAACACCACGCCGTGTCTCGCATCTCCCCTTTCCAACGGCTGTTTTTTCTTCTTTTGAAAACTTTTCCTTTTCACAAAAATTTCAGCAAGACCCTGTATTACTTTCTGCTTTTTCAATTTCTTTTCCCTTTCGCTCCCTGCCTGGTCTCTCCCTCCCTCTCGGGCTCTCACTCCTTTTACTTAACCCCAACCTGCCTCTTGATTCTGCTCTCACTTTCAGTTTTTGTACCTTTCTTTGTCAGCACTAACACCTACGTTGTTCCTTTTTTCTGATCAGTGTAAACGGTGGAAGAAGGCTGTACATTTTTGTCACAGTGTGCCGCTCTAAAACAATTTCAATTAATATCTTTCGATTTTCTACGGATGTACTGGAACAGATAATAAAACCAAAGTCAAAGTAAATTCTCCATTCGAACTACTTTCACCACCGAACATAAACTGAAAGATTAATGTGATTATCATCTCGTCATGAAACATTTGGGTCAGTATTACCAGTGTCTGTGTTTGTGGTGCTTGTGTCACACATGCTCATCCACTCAGTATTAGGCCCTTTTGGTGGTCGTCCTCTCAGGAATGCAGAGACTGCCGTCGACCTGATGTGTCCCTGTGAGCCTACTAATGTCATTGTCATGGCAAGCAACTGCACTAATTGACACTTTAAAGTGTCAATAAGGACAAATCTCTATCATCGTAAATCATGTATGTTTTTAATAAGTTGAAATGAAGTGACAACTGAGCGTCATACTGTGAGTAGATAACCTTTGCTAAACAGTTGCCTCAGGTGATTAGGGAATTAACATTACACTCCCTTTCATATCCCAGTGTGTGTAGAACAAACAATCATGGTTATGTTTTAGAAGAAATCACGTAGTAATATGACCCTAATCCGAGCCAACTTTGCCATAAGGATCACACTAGTTCACATTTTTCAGTGAACACAAAATCATCAAGCGTTACAGATGAAGCAGCCATGCAATACTACAGTTACTGGAAGAAATCAAAGATGATATTGCATTCCATTCCATTCCAGCAGTTGTTAAACTCATCACTACATTACAATTATTGAATTCAGAATCATTTCGAAACAGCCATAGCATCAGCAGTGGCGATATCGTAGTCTGCACTCAGCCGTATCACAGTACAGGTACTTTGCTACAGCATTTGATTTGGACGAAACATTCACTGGTTCAACGACCATCATAAGACGCTTTCTTACAAAAAGGTTTTGTTGTTGATATCTGACCTGAACAGGAAAAAAAATTGTTAGGTTTAGGCAACACAACTACGTCTACCGTGAAAAACCAGTCCTCGGACCTGATCTGTGCCGCGATCTGTTTGAGAGTGAGCATCTTGAAGATCAACTCCGGAACAGCGCGGTTCAAACTGCGGAGATCTATTATCGGACGCAACCCCCATCCTCCTTTGGAACGGTGAAGTAGCGGCTGTAATAGCCCGACTCTCTGTCTGGAGGAAGAACTCGTTCTGAGGCTCCCATCCGCAGCAGGGTCTGTACTTCTCGCTCCGATATCCGAGCCTGCTGGGGGGGTGCACGCAGCCCGACGCTCTCCTGCTGCGCCAGGTGGTGAGAGCTTAACGACGGCCTCGAGCAGCCCCGCGGACGTGGCGTCAACGGGCTCTTACGAGGTAGCACCATCGTATGCAGGCAGGAAGCCGCCTGCCCTGCCGCCGAGCCAGGGCCGCATCCGCGGCCGGCATGCTGGCATAGCCATGTCGCTTAGCCTCCGCCACTGACGAATACAAAGCCGCACGCGGGTTGTAAACGCCAGCGGAGACCGGCTTCCCTCAGGACGCCGACACCTCAGCGTGGACGTCCGGGAAGAAAGGCAATCACCGGTGCGGAGGTACTCTACAGGAAAGGCAGAAACCGTTCATGCAGCTTACCAGAAGCAGTAGGCTGCTGTTTACCCGCCGGCCGCTGATATGAAAACCTGTCAGCGGCTCGGGTGAGGACCTCCAGCCTCCGCTGCCTCTACGCTCACCACGTCCAGCTCCTCTGAGCTGGAGGAACGTGAGAGCGGCGTCTCGTCCGGGGTGGAGGAAGCCGCCGAGCGTGCCTCCGACGCCGGAAACGAGCGCCTGGGTCTCGCGGTGAAGGGCCGGGAAAAAGGCCTCAGCCGTCCCGGAATCCCCCCCGAGATCCATTTGTGATCCCCATAAAGACATCCGCCGCTCTGCCTCAGCACGAGCTGGACCGGAGCCGCGGGGAGCGCGCCTCATCGAGCCGTCCTCAGCAAAGAGGGCTCGAAGGGAGAGACGGGAGTGCCATGACAGTCTGCACAGCTAGCCCCCTCGAGGGCTAGCTGAGCGTGCTCCAGGCCCAGGCAGACAACACACAAGGCGTGCGAGTCACTGCCCGTAATGAAACGCGCCGGGGACAAACTGGACAAACCGCTCAGCCATTACTACTAGGAAAAACTAGATGAAGGCACAGAGATGAATGATCTTGCCCTTCGGGTCCCTTTATAGCGCCCTGGTCCCGGCATCGCTCGCCTATGACGTAGAAAAGTATTTTGTTTTCTAGACAAACAATAATTCAACAACACTATCTGACTAAGTGTGTGTGGAACAAACATTCATGGTTATGTTTTAGAATAAATCAGGTACTGACATGACCTGCATAGTAATATGTTGAATTTCAATAAAATTCTTTCTTTGAATAAAATTGAATTGAATAAAATTGAAGGACAAGCCGGCGTTCGATTGGTACAACAAACCGCTATTTTTAGTCAGAAAACTTTTTTTTGTCTAATACAAGCACAGAAGAAAGCACGTTTTTGTATTTGTCATGTAACTTGAATTTACCACTTGCAAATCTCAGAAGTAGTTGTGTTGCCTTCACCTAACTAAGTAGGAAAACGCAAGAAACAAAGGGAGACCTGTCGTAAGATATCGTATGTTACACAATTACAATAGAAAGTTGGGTCGTTTGTGTTTTGGGAGAATATGTTTTTCATCAAAGTGCACATGGGAAAGAGTTTCACTGGTGTTTGTGTTCTGTGTGAAAACAGATGTTAAGTAAAGTAATTTGAATTATGTAGCCGGATTGGCTGCTATGCAGAATAGAGCCCTGCTTCTTATTCAGGGAACACACATTGGCTGTTCTCAAACTTCCAGGTGTCAGTCCACTGCATTCAAACAGGTAAGCCGTGTGTGGGGTTTGTGTGTTCTCGTCACGGACAGCACACACCGAGGTCATCTTCTTCTCTTGTGTGCTCTTAGGGCCAACAGCTCAAGTCATGAAACACATGTGAGGCTCTCTGAAGAGACTCTTGACCTCTGCATCGACATGATCCTGTGCCACCAGGTCAGAGTCACAGTGCAGCTTTGGCTGCATGTGTGTGTGAGCGTGTCAAAGGACAGCTTCCATTTGTGTCCAGTGTAAAGATCTGGATGTGTAATTAGATGAGTGTGTGTTTGTCGTGGTTACTGTGGTAGTCCACAACCCTCCTGTCAGTAACTAGTTGACACCCACAAACTGAAAGAGCTTTAAAAACCTTGAACAGGCATTTGTTTCATTAACAAGTTGCAAACACTGACATCATTTGCAAACACTTAATATTCCTTTTTTTTACCATTGTTCATTGTTCTACTACCATTGGAACATTCCCACGAAGCAGTTTAAGGGTCAATAATCAAACTAATATTCTCGCTCACATGCAGCCGTGCATATTCCAATTCATGTCAAACACACTTAGCGAAACAATACAGCTGGATAACAAGTTGTCTCTTTCCCTAACAGGATCATCTGGTTCATTTGAGTAGTGTGCCGAAGCCTTGTCACCAGTGGCCGGTAAAATCACACATTGACTGTGTTTAACATAACATTACATGTCATTTAGCTCTCGCTTTTATCCAAAGCGACTCACATTGCATTATAACCCATGCATTACATGTTTTGCCTTGTCTTGCTCAGGGACATTTCAACATGGCACATGAGACAGCTGGGATTTGAGCTGGGATCCCAGCGCACTACGCTACTCCATGCGCCACCATCGCCGGAGGTTGAGGCCCTAAAATCTCCTTCATACCCGCAAACTATGGAAAAGCCATGCAGCTCCTCTCCAGAGAATACTCCTTAATACCCAAATAATATAGCTTTATTCGGCATGTTTTACTTGGAGAATGCCAGTGTATTCTGCTGGTATCATCGTATCATCGTTTCCCCTCCTCTGCTCATTAAAGACTTTTAAAGAAGACATCGCATAAAGACATCCCATCTGCATTTATAATCATATAATAATTCTGTAAGTGAAGTACCTTACCTAAAAAAACTAAGGTAATAAAATATGTTATTATGTATAGATATTTCTCTTGTTACGTTACTGTTGTTAAGAGTAATACATTAGGTAACAAAACTTCAGTAAAAAACATTTTACCTATATAAGCTGAGTTTATTATGTCACATGTGTTTATAAATTATGTAAATTACTTAAGCAACATAATGAAAAATAATGTTACATAATTGGCATTTGTAACATGCAGTACACATTTCTTTTCAGTCCAAAGTTTGGAACATTTTCGCTTTCAATTCAATGACAAAGTGTGTCTAAGCTTTTGACTCGTACTGTAACAAAACTAAGGTTACATAGTGTGTTTATTTTAGTCAATTCTTTTTTTCAACATAACTGGGGTTAGTGTTGACTAAATGATGTAACAAAAATGAAGAATAATTGTACATTTGTCATGTAGAAAGTTTGTTGGGAAACTTGAGTAGGTCATTTAGTCCACAAAAGGTGCAAAGAAGCTAGTCCGCCTCAACAAATGAACTTCCAAGTCTGCCATTGTACACGCGTCTCATCCGCCTCTCTTTCCCCTTCTGTAACCTGTCATTATCTATTTTGAAAGCGCATGACTAAGACAATCATGATTAAAACCATTGCTGACTACCTAAAGACCAACATAACATGCATCCTGACTACAAGTCAGCACTTGACAGAAATATTACGGTGGCTGAACCCTTTAGATGGAGATGCTCCGCTGGGTTTGAGAGGTTTGAAAACGTCCAGATAACAGAGAGGCAGAACATGGGTTACTGCTGAAGCTTCTATACTAGCTTTAAATGGTCATATGGAATGGGCATTAACTAGCATGTGCACCTTGAAGCAGGGTATATTTGGTCAAACCCAGTAAGGCAATCAAAGTCGCACTGGAGTTCAGGATGGAAATGTCTGTTAGTTCATAAATGCCAGGCTCTCTTTCTCTCCCTCCAGATGGATAAGCGGTTGAAGGAACACACACACACACACACACCATAATGCCTGGGGCCTGAGAAAGTGACTGGGGGAGAAAAGAGTTATCTCGAGGCTCCTGGCTCGACTCTGTCTGTTACTTGGATGGTTGTAATTGTTTTTGAGGCAAAGCAGAATAATAGGTACGATGAGGGACTACTTTGTAACAACTCGGTATGATATATCTATATATATATCTATATATATATGTATATATATATCACCTTGCTTGCGGCCATATATAAAGAGTAATAGTGATTGATTAATGAGTCGTTACTACATGTGTGGATGCTTCATAGTTAATCAGCGAGGTAAGAAAGCTTCCCCTGCAGATTTGCTTCTGAACTAATCCTCACTTGATAATTCATTCATTTAATTTCTTTGTTAATGCGGTACCAGTTTAGTATTTAGTATTAAATATATAGTCTTTGGTTGTGATATTCTCACTCTGATCATGTTTTGCCCCTTGTTATAAAATGTTAACAGCTTTACTACAAAGAGGATTTTCTTTCACAATTAAAATTTAAAATTTTTCAAAAAATGTCACTTTTTTGTTATTGTCCTTGGTTGTGGTGCAAGCTTTTTATTTTCCAAGACACTGTATAATGAATGTTACAAAGCTTTGCCCCCTGGATCACAAACTCTCCGCCGCAGTACCTTGATTATATGGAAACGGTTAAACTGCTCCATGTGTCATCAAGAGATGTTGGAGAGGGATTTTGGCACATCATGTGATGGGGTCAGGAGGAGGATGTGTCAGCACACACCTGAACAGTGTGAACACTCGGAACAGGTTTAGACGTGGTTACGTGAAGCACTTAATTTGAAGCACATCTTGGGTTGAGGTGTAGGGAGAGATAGAGAGAAATTATTGGATGGAAGAAGAAGAGCAGAGGGAGATGGCAGATGGCCGCATGTTGGAGAGAGAGGTGAACAAGGTACTGACTCGAAGAAAGGGGGGCTTAAAGGGAAAAGGTTCAATGCTGTTATATTTCGAGTCTTTTGTGTGTGCTCTGAGAGCTGTCAGGGGGAGAGTGACTGAGATGTTTTTTTCTATAATCTTTCCAACCCATCACCTAACAGAAATGCTGGAATTTCAAATTCCAATCTGCAATACATTGCACTTTGACATTTCTGAACCAATTAATCTTCTTTCATGACGTGCAACATAGATATGACATAGATATGACAGAATATTCTTTTTTGAGCATGTTAAATGAAATGGACAGCAGTGATGGATGTTTTTGTTTAAGTTGCTGTGTATATATGTGGTGCTCTTGTCATGAGGAGGAGAGAAGAGAGAGAAAAAGACTATAGAAAAGAGGGGGAGGGTGAACTCCAACCCCACCCGTTCCCTGCAGGGCTGCTGATGGATGCAAGGCTCCTGGGGTTAAGGGGAGGGCAGCCAGGCCCTGAGCCAGGGTACAGAGTGGCAGCTACCTGCAGCTCGTCACACATACTGCCAAAAACAGCAACAAACTGGTATGCACCTCACCTCACAAGCACTGACCCACCTCACATAATGTGTTGGTTAAATTTAATATATTTAATGATTGCTAATATTTAATATATACAGTCAAACACACACAATCACGCGCACACACACACAAGCACACACCTGTACATAATGAAGAAGACGCTATTGCCATTTACGGCCGCACCATTGTCACATTTTACCCGCCCCTTCTGGAGCGCCCACTGGTGGCTGCACCCTGCACGACATCCAAACCAATCCTGGCTGCTTGAGTCAAGAGAACACCCCCAATATGCCTTAAAAAGATGCGCCAAAGTCAATGTGACATTATTTATTCAAAGTTCTGCAGCTGTCTAATTGATCAAAGGCAAGTGTTTTTTTTTCTGCATCTGATGGCCCGGGCAATGGGTATTCTCAACTCTGCTGAGTGCACACTATTCTTCACAATATACAAACAGTCTCTCCAGTTAATTGAACGACACCTTGAATGCTGTTTTATCAATTAGACCATGCTGAGTTTCTGTGTCTTATGAAGTGGCCGATACCAATCGGTCTAATTAATGGCTCAACAATCAAAGTCGAAACCGATCCGGTATCAAGTGTGTGTGGGTGATTAATGTCGAGCATCTTCCTCTTTTCAAATCTGTATTAACCGGGGGCTTCATTGTTGCTTTGTCTTGTCAAGATAGAATAAGTCATCTTTTTAAAAGCCTGTTTGTTGAGGTGTGGGGGTGGGGCGGCTGGGGTGTACTAATCGCCTGTAATCCTTTTAATATGTCTCACACATGGCTCTGTCAATACACAAAACTGGTCACGCAAATGCCCCCCCCCCCCCCCCCCAGAAAACCCATCCATGGACATTTAGGAAAAGTATGAAAGTATTGTGTGCTTTTACAATATATATGTATTGTGTGTATATATACACACAATACATATATATATATATTGTTTTTATAGCCGAGGCTCTCTTCCCCCTCCCTTTCTTAGTAAGGGCAGCTCCTCAGGTAGAGCGAGGGGGGGGGGGGCTGTTTGGGAGGGGAGAGAGCGCTTTTGTTCCGCGAAGGAAAGAAAAGAGGGGGGGGGGGGGGGTATGAGCGGGATCGCCCTGCAGTTTTTTAACTGTGGGTGGGGGCGTATAGAGCACGACCGACCAACAGGCTTTGACACGGCAGCGGCGTGTGGGATGGGAGCAGAGAGAGAGAGAGAGAGAGAGAGAGAGACACACACACACACACAGACACACACACACGCGCGCGCAGCGTCCAGCCCCTGCAGTCCTGCCACAAGCGAGCGGAGAAGCAGCAACAGCATCGAGCACTGAAGGAGTCCCGAGTCTCCACTGGATCTCACACACACACAAACACACGCACCTGAGGGCCGCAGAGGATTACAACCCGCGAGGAACAGTCTGACAGCCTGGGATCGATGTGTTTGTTAACATTAATATGCATTCATAAATATAGGTGGACAAAAATCCTGCAGCGCTTTTCCAGAAAAGAGATAACTTCCAGCTCCGCTTTTTTAAGTGCACTTAGACTTTACGCATAGCCTCTCTGACCCCAAGTCTCCATCCAGCCATCACTGCTAATTTAGCCAGTTATGGACATTTTTTAGACGAGGAGTGTGCCCGCTACGTATGCATGAGCACCTCTCTGTCAGACCTCCTTTTTTTGCTGTTGTAAACTGTTTTCGGTGAGATCTTTGGACTTGAGGTTTGCTGGACTTTGCAGCCGTGGGGAGAACTCACAAGAAGAGCTTTTTTTTTTAACCTCCATCCAAAATGCGACCCATTGCATTCAGGCTGGGCTATCTGTGAGTGCTTCACTCCATCCATGCACCTCCACCTACTTAAAGCGTCTCTAATGCTCCTCCAGACTAATTTAACTTGTTTCTCCTTCTTTGCAGGTGTCTACACTTGTTTGCATTCTGCTATTTCGCTCAGGTATGTCACTGCTTTTCGTTTATTGTCACATGTTATATTGTTTTATTTTATTTTGATCGTTAAAATGCAGGATTAGGTTGAATTTAAAGAAAAATCGTAACGCGCAAAAATAAGGTGAGGGGTTTATCGGAGGTTGGCTCGCGCGGAGGGGAAACACTGAGTGGCGGAATATGGTGCGGACCTGAGAAGTAAGCAGGGGGCAACGTTTTCAGTCATTCCATCACAGACGGGAAGATGAAATGAAGTAGCCCCCGCGCCCCCGGGTGCGCTTTCTCTCCCCATGCGTACAACCTGTAATTACATCGCGCGTCTGTTTTGGAAGCCGTTCATTTCGTTTTGGCAGCGGCGCTTCTAGAGGTTGTTACCCTTCACTCGGGGGGAGGTAAACAACAACAAGCTGTTGGTGCGTTAGGAATATCTCTCCCCGCTGTGAATCCCAGTAAGCGCGAACCGATTCTTTTAAATGTCAGTTAAATACATGAATAGAAATATTAAAAAAAAAAAAAAAAAAAAAAGACGAATGAACACGTACTGATGATTATGGTGACATTTAATTTCTGACAGGTAACCAATCAGTCCCCGCCTAATTTCACGCAGCATGTAAGCGAGCAGAGCAAAGTGACGGACCGCGTGAGCCGCAGGTTGATCCGGGTCTACCAGCTGTACAGCCGGACCAGCGGCAAGCATGTGCAGGTCCTGCCCAACAAGAAGATCAACGCCATGGCGGACGATGGAGACGTGCACGGTAAGAGAAAAGTCCATGACACCTGCCCATCTGCGACCAACCCCAACACTGTTAAACACCTTTTAGAGTTGGATCTCTCCGGCCTTTCATTTTGTGAAGATTCAAATAATGACATTTCTTCATCGTATCTATACATCTGTTCTTAAAATGTCCCTATATACAAGTTGTATTGGATGTATTTTAAGATGTATTTGAAATCCACGCCAAACATCTTTAATTGCCCGTTTTGTACAGAGCCATTTTAGTTTGGGGTTAGATTAAATGTTGTTTAAAAATCTCTCACATGCTGGCCTGCAAACCGCATACCAATTTACACTATTCATTTTTTTTAATGTTATCGACATTTTATTATTAAAAAAACACCCTACTCTTATCACATTTTGTTTTTGCTTTGTGATTGAAATTATTCACAGCATTTATTTTTCTCTGTTCTGGTCCCAGGCCAATATTGTAATAATTGTACTAAATTAGTGCAGAAGGCGTGGATCATATCTCAGATTTGAAAATCAAGTACTGAATCTGCATAATCAGGGATAGAAGGGATAAAAAATGGTTCCATTAGTGTATTTCCATCCAGCTTTTTAAGGGGACAAGACCCCCCCCCCCCCCACCTCCTTATCATCAGCATTATGAGAAGGCTCATCCCCATAAAGCAGACAGTGCACTCACTGAGGTGGTCTTCGGAGTCCAAAGTCTGTGCTTCCTCGTGGTTCGGAAACCGTCCTCCGGATTGTAAACGGTGCTGGAGGTGATCCTCCAGAGATCAAGCCCTGGTCTGGAAGAGCCATTAGATGTCATCTCACTTCTCCACCGTCCAAACATTTCCTGCTCATTCCCATCGCCCACACCGCTCCTCCACCTCCATCCCCACTCTGTCCGGCCTCAATCCAATGGATCTTGTTGAGCTTCGCAGTCTGTCTGGACCCTACGTTTTGGGTGTTTAATGACACATGAATAGCAATTAGAAACGGTGTGTTTGCTGTCTTTGTAATGGTGTCACATCGTGTAGCCTCAAAAGTAGAGCTGTTCAGGTCAACAGAATTCAACGAGAGAGTGTGAACGGGGGGGAGAGCCTCGTAAGTCTGTCTGTGCCTGCAGCTCGGCTCCGTAGGGCAGCGTGGAATCAGTAGGTAGACTAATTACTCCTGTGCTCGATGACACGGATCCACTTTTTTGAAAAGGGGCAAAAAGATGTAATGTTTCTGGGTATAGGTTGACAAGAATGTCATCTGTCATTCTACAAGAATTCATAGAATTTATTTTTGACGAGCCGCGTTAAAATAAAACACAAACTGTCTGTGTGTCTTTCAGAAGGTCACAGGGTATAGCGATAAATGTGGAGCTTTATGTGTGAGGTCAACGCAAATTCATTTAAAGAGGAATCCTCCGAGGGTCTGTCATGGTCGCTCTCCTTGAGCTTTCAAAGAATCCGGAGACACGTGGTTTTATCATTCAGCAAGAACTCGCTTGCACAAGACCAGTCCTATGGGCTCTTTATGCCCAGTGTGCACGCTGGGATTCATTCAGGACTTTAATATTTTAAGAATAATAAAGAAAAAAGGGCACTTTTACTAAAAGTCTTGTTTTTGTTTTGATCCCTTCAGCCAAACTCATCGTGGAGACAGACACGTTTGGGAGCCGAGTGCGCATCAAGGGAGCCGAAACGGGTCTCTACATCTGCATGAACAAGAAGGGAAAGCTCATTGGCAAGGTGAGGAGAAAATACTCTTAAATAATCTTCATCAGCGCAAGTCTACTGGCAAAACTGGCATTCTCAGTTTTTTGTGCTCATCCAGCATCTGTACAGTTAGAAAATGACCCTTTCAGGGAGGAGGTTGTGCTCGATGATGTATGGTCATTTGGTCCCATTTAGAGGGCTAACAGTACCATGGGTATGTGAGCTTCTTGGTTCAGGTATACTTTGGTCCTGTATGTGTATTCCTTGCTGTCATGCTGGTGTGTAGGTGTGTGCATTAGAGGTTGAGGCTATCTCTCTGTGACAGCTAAGAAACAGAGCTGCCAGCACCCCCCACCCCCTCACACACACACATATACATACACACACACACACACACACTAACCCCACAACCCACCTAGCACCCTGCCTCGCACACCATCTGCCCTGAGTTACCAGCCCAGTCACAGCCTGCCCATACTGTGTGTGTATGTGTGTGTGAGAGAGTCAAAGTGAGAGAGGAAGAATGAACAGAGTGTCTTTTTCGGGCGACTATTTTTGTCACTCTTGTTACAGTAGACCGGCTCTGTCAGCTGACCCATACTGTATATTTCCCCCCGCCAACCAAAGCGTCACACCCCACACACAGAGCTGTTTTATAGGACGGCTTCTCGTCCCCTACGAGCTGCACACTGTCCAGTGTGGGGCCCTAAACCGAACGCCTTCAGTGGCCCCGGGGTAGCCCTCAAGTTTAAACCTCAAATGCAACAGGAGATAAAGTGACACTTTAATGATGAGAGGGCTAATTAAGACTCTGAGGCTGGAGAACCCAGCGACTAAACCGCAAAGGGCCGCTGGATGTTTGCTGTAGTGGGAAGCGGACTCTCTCTGATCTGTAATGGCTGTAGCATATGCCGCATGCACACAGGGGAGCTGTGTGCGTGTGTCCCCCCCCCCCCCCTCTGTAGTTCACTAACCCCGTTGCCTGTGCTTTCCCACGTGCAGAACAACGGACACAGTCGTGACTGCATCTTCACCGAGATCGTGCTGGAGAACAACTACACGGCGCTGCGCAACGCGCGCTACGAGAGCTGGTACATGGCGTTCACGCGGCGCGGGCGCCCGCGGAAGGGCTCGCGGACGCGCCAGCACCAGCGCGAGGTCCACTTCATGAAGCGGCTGCCCAAGGGGCAGCAGCCCGCCCACACGAGCCACCACCGTCCGTTCGACTTCGTCCACTACCCCTTCAGGCAAAGGACTAAGCGCACGCGCTACTCGTCGCAACGCTGAGGATGCTGGGAGATGGAGGAGAGAGAGAGAGAGAGAGAGAGAGAGAGAGAGAGAGAGAGAGAGAGAGACGGACTCACGGGACTGACCGAATAACCTAGCAGCCAGCACGCTCCTGTGCCCCCACCCATTCCCGACCCCCCACAAAATAAAACAACAACTCAAAAGACATTTTTATATTGAACATTACTATAGATTAATATGTAGATGGTTTTCTATTTTTGTCAAAGTAAAACGCTGTACATATGAAAACATGAGGAATCTATTTTTGTACTCCAGACTTAGAACTGACCTGTGTAACAGAAAAGAAAAAGGTTTGAGGTAACACTTTCTATTATCATGTCTAGAATGCATTGTAAACATACTTCATGTGTTATTATCTTCTGATGTATTCCATAATAGGTTTAAGTACTTATTATCACGGTTATAATGCATTATAATGGGATAATCTCAGTGGTCACTTTGCTTTATGTAAAGAGGGAACATATTGAATAATTATATTTTTTCTCCCTATTTATTAAATCTAAAATGACCAATTTTCATTATAATGCATTGTAAAATATGAAATATGGGTTATAATACATTATTATCCTCATTCAAAAATATGATGATTCTAATTATAGAAATTACGAATACTTAAGAGAGCTTATGACTGTAATTATTCAATTTTTAAGCTGATTATAACACATCGTTCTTACAGGTATTCTTTAGGAGGCATTAGAGACAGAGTTACCAGGTTCCTTTTCAGATGCACATAACTAACTGTCTGACTTATTGGGACATTTTAGTATAGCTTGTTTTGTGTTTTTTAATTTGTTTTATTTCATTATGGCCACTGGAGTCTGTTTTTGGACTCTCGCCTGCTGTTCGAGGAGACTTGAAGGGCCCTGACACAGCGCACTGCTGGGAGCACGCCGTGTGTGCCGAGCATTCCAGACCCTGTCTTTTCTCACACGTTGGAAAGATGAGGCAACTACATTTGATAATCACAGGGTTTGCTGCTGTGACTTTGCTTCTGACATGTACAAAATGCAGTGTGTAAGGACTACCCCCCCCCCCCCCCTCCTCCTCCTCACCCCATTCCCCACACCCTCTCGCGTCTTTTTTCCCACAGAATATTATTTTTTTTACATATATAAATATATTTTTATTTGAGGATGTGTAAAATAATTTTAAGGATGGAATATTTATTTAAAATGTGTAATAAATGTACATTGAAATACTGATATTAAAGTATTGTTTGGTAAATGCTTGTTTTGGGCTTGTTTGAGAAAAATAACCCTGAAAAGGTTTGTCCCTCCTGCAGAATCATGTGTGCTAAACACATCAAAATATAACAAAGTTTAATACTATCTTAAAAGGACATCAAAAATGTATTTTGGACGCCTCAAACAAAGAGTGACTCAGCGATTTAAAACAATACATTTGATATTGTGTCTTGACCATTTATATGCATAAATAATTTGTATTCATTCAAAGGAAAAATTGCGTTGATTTGTTCATTGTTCATCAGTGTCTTTTTTTGCAAGGCTCCTCTGTGCACTTGCTGCCCTAAAATATTGTATCTTTTGTTTTTTCATACATAATATCCCAATGTTCTTTTCGAAAAAAATAAAAATAAATAGGTGTAGACAATTACTTTCAGATTACAATTCCATCTTTCTAACGACTTCCCGATGAATACCATCCTTCTATCCAGAGCAACAAGGCCTTTTTAAAATTATTTCTTTAAATTAAATGTACTAAATGAGCGGCTAACCCAGTTTTACAACATGAAGTAAAACAAGTTAAACTAACCTAAACCTAAAACTAATGGGCAATTTTGAGTATTTTGATTCTTGTAAATGACCTAAAAACAAACTAGTTGTGACTAATTAAGACAGCAAAATTCATCAGCCTACTGTGGTTTGTTGCTTTTGTGAAAAGAATTCTCGCTTAAAAAAATAATGAAGTTGGTGTTTGACTGTGGACATGTCATAAAATTAGATGGAGTTTACTGCCTGCAATGATCCAAAACCAAGTAAAAGAAATTGGCAAAAGAGAGAGCGATAATACCGATAAAAAGTTAGTCTGGGAGATTAAGAACATTAACCATTTGACACTGTGACAAAAAAAAGACGATGCCTTTTGGTTGTGGTCTGGTTTGCTAAAGCAAAAGAGGATAACGAAGGCCAAAAATGAAGATGGCGACAGCCGAAGTGCAAACCTTGAAAAGAGCAGGACACAACACAACGGGTGACACTCACAGTAACTATGTCCACTAGTTGTACGCAGCCCGTGTTGCAAGCCTATAGCAGGTGCGCTATTAGTAAAGCTAACTATGCTAACCTCGACTGCTCAATACCGCCGCGTACACGTAAACTCGGCGAATCTGACAGCCCTTTAATGTAGTCTTTGGGCCACATCTACACCGCTGATGATTCATTTACTGTTTACATAATGTCAGCTTGTTTGTTAGTCAGCTGTATGTGGTCAGCTATCCATCACTGTCTCATTGGTATGTCCACAGAAGCAAAAGAAGCATAGTGATTAGAGGTGTTAAGAGAGCTTAAAATGATTGGATACTGTACCCTTTTTATTGTGAGCTGTATTTCTTATTTGCTAGTAAGTAATTACATTCAAAACACAGGTGCGGAAAGGTGGTGCGAGACACGTAACTGTGAAATGATTAAAAGGTGCTTGATTATTTAAACATTACATTGTAAATTTAATAAAGATACGTAATTTTTACAAATCATAGTTGCTGTAAATATTGGTACGTTGTGACATAGGGCTAGTTAGTTATATTGAAGTATGACATTAATCCAAATTAACAGTGACTGTAATCCATGATCAGTGCATGTGTTGGCAGTGAACCTCTAAAACCAAATAGATTTGGTGTCTTGTGAATCAAGCATTCATTAAGCTGTCTGGAGTAGGCCCCTACGTCACGGGGCCCCGTTTTGTGTACTGCAGACAGCCTTAGACTAATGAAATAAGTCTTGTACACTTATTTAGATGTAGACCAAATTCCACCGCTGAGATTTGGACATTTTTGAGCTAAAGTTAGCAGGACTCACGTAGGAGACAGTTTCAAACGTGTCTTGCAGATTTAAATGGACAAAAATATAGCTCGCCGTCTTTTTGAGCTTGATTTTGAATTTTGGGTGTGTTTGTGGTGACACTTTGTGACTCAGCACCTTTCAGAGGAAATCGGAGGGATTGCTCTTGGCTTTTCATCCCCATATTAAACCTGACCAGGCAAAGCTAACAGAGAATGTATTCTTAGCCTGATCCCAAAAATGATAACAAGGTCAACCCTCCCTCCCCCCCAGTTCCCCCACCTTCCTTTTAGGAAGATAATGGCATGTCAGTGTCAGAGCGCTTCACTGTTGTGGGGATGATACTGCCTGTGTTTGTTTTTAGGCTTTAGCTTCCATCAGGTTCTGTAACTCTCACTATCTTCACTGTTATTTTTTCAACTCCCGCCTTTTTAACACCCTAGTGTATAATCTGATTGGACAATCCCATCGGGCTCTGCTGTTTGTGTGTGTGTTTGTGTAGGCAGGTATGTTTGTGTGTTACACAGAGAGAGGACACAACACAAATCTGCTGTTCCATCAGTGAGGTCATCTACCTCTGCTACGACAATAAGATCCGCTTTGATACATAATACATTTTTGAATCAGCAAAATCTCTGTTTCATCCCTGTGTGTGAAAATGTGTTTTTAGTGTGTGTGTGTGTGTGTGTGTGTGTGTTTGTCTAAGCCCAAGTCTGTTTCTCTGTGTCTGTCTTTGTGTTTGTTTGCCAGCTGGATAGCAAATAGTTCCAGCATTGCTGACTTTAAAGTTGACCCTATACATTTGTTGCAGTGTTTATTCTCATCTCTTCCATTGTCCCGCTGCACTTCTAAGAATCATGCAACTTGCAACGCTATAAACTATGAACATATTATAATAATAAATAATTACAATCTACAATAATCAAAGATAAGTAAATGGAGCGGTTTTAAACTAAACAAGCAGTGTTCATGGTACTTTATTGGCTTCTATAATGATAACCACGGTACAATGACTCTATATGCTGTGATTGTTTGTGTGTATACCGTGACCAAGTTCAAATCACATGAATTATTTTATTTTTACAAAGATTAACAATATGAGACAACACTGATTTTCATGTAACAAATTACTTTAAAATACATCAAACCTTTTCTAAAAACATTATTGATGGCCAAAACAAAAACGCAATTTACACAACGTTGAAGTAGTGTTTATTGCTAATAATTCTGGGACAAGAAATTTAGAAATTCCCAACACGGACAGATTGAACACCTTTTTTTATGGAGTTATTGATGTCTTTTATAAAAAACATTTATAAAAATGCCATCACCATTTCCCCAAGCACAAGGTGACATTCTCAACAGTCTTCATAAGTCTTGTTTTTTAAGTCAACCCCCTGTTATGGATCACATATCCAATCACTATTTTCTAAAAATTACCGTTAAGATAAAAAAAAACTTGTGTGACCCCCGTGCTCCTGGACGAGTTCCTTCATTAGTTAATCCTGACATATCAAAGGCTGTCCCAAGCAAAGCACTGAATTAAATTGTCTTGACAATACATGACATTAATCTGCTTAAATCCTTCCACATTGGATTAGCAGACGGGATTTGTCCCTCAGGACTTCCCATAGAAGCTCACAGACACCAAATCAATCAATTAATGCTCAGTGCTCAGTGATAACTCAATGAGGCAGCCTGATAATAAGGGGGGAATTACCGGTAAAATACAGTTTGGTTTAAAAAACAACAAGAGTATGCAGATGACTCCATGAGTGTCTTCCTGAATTCAGGATTTGCAGACCCTAAGAAAGGCCAGTAGACTTTGTGTAAATTGATTCAATTAGGGTTCCAGTCTGCCCCCCTCTCCATTACAGCCCCCACCACAGCCTTCAGTGTCTGTAAAGTCCCAGTGAACCTCAGTGAGCTGGCTTGTGGGAAAAATCACACCTTCTGTGTTGCCAATGCTGCCATGCAAATGTGGAGCAATTCCAGTGCCGAAAACAGGGGGGTAACGTTGCTTTCATCCATTTTATTGAGCAGCAGCCATCATCCTTAACCCTGGATAAACAAACAGAGCTACCTTCTTCATTTGCTTAAGGAGCAATTTAACCCCTGCCTCGACCCCCCCTTAGGAGGCTGTAGAATACCAGGGTTGACCGGAGAACGCGACCCTGCCTCCCTAAGCAGCTTGGAAAAGCCACAATCCGACACAGAAGCTGCCCCCATTAAAAAGCACTCGCAACCTTGTACGCTCTCAAAAAGTCAGGAAGATGAGGATTTTTCCTGCTGTCGACCCTGTGCTGTAAATTATCATATAACATTAGTTTTCTGAACTTCTTCCAGCATCTTTGTCAAGAATATCAGTGGCTTTTTTTGGAAACTGTTGTTCCTTAAAAACTAAATTATGAATAGATAAGCTAGACCAGGGCTTTGAGAAGAAACTATTTCTCTTTAACTTTACCAGTGATAATCAAAATCCATCAATTGCTTTAGGAATAATAAAACATAATACCAACTGGCATGAATGGGATATATGCTTCTTTTATTAACTGGGAAACCGCTGTCAGGTTTATATTGGATGCTGCTTGCAGCTAAGATGCACGTCTGAATATAATTGATCTAATATTATTTCTAATCTTCTGAATGCTGGACTTAAAAACTGTTTTTTGTAGTGAACTTAAAAAATAACTGTCTCAAAGAACTCAAAACCGCATGAATATAGATGGATGGTCTGCAGAAAGTAAAGTCTTTCAATTTCAAAAACTGTGCTGTTTAAAATTCAACATATAGTTTCTGACTTTTCTTTATTATTCAGTGGTTCGTTTTCTTGTATTTCTGTTTTCTTTTTTATAGTTTAATTAATGTTCAACTACACGTATTTGATTTACAAATACGTTCAATTGTAAAAATAAAAAATAGAATTTGCCAAAACTGTGTCGTTTTAACAGGTTTAATCATTTTATTATTTTTAAAAGTTATTTCACAATAAGCGGATAAATTCCATGTTGTGTAAAAAGAGGAATTAGTCTTTTGCACATGAAGTGTTATCATGGCAGTGTGGGAAAATCCTTGAAAAAAGTCTACCATGCAGGGATAGGGCTAGTGTCCTCCTCTTGAAAAGTGCTGGCCTTTCATACCCAGCTCAGGTAGTTTGACCGATCAAGATCATAAAATATGGTCTTTTGTGGTTCTTCTAGGTTTATTTTAATGATCCACATCAAGCATTTAAATATATGGAATAACAGGAAATTCCAATAAAGGAATCCAATATACAAATGAGCAAAACAATAAAACTGGAAAAGGAAAAGAAAAAAAACAAATGTACAAAAAATTGGATATTTGATGGAATTGTGTTTTTAATTTAAGAAGGCTGTTTTCCTTTAAAAAAATGTGATAAAAACACTTTGTATCTGACTAGTGCCAAGTGAATTAGTACTGTTCTGAGCCTGCTAACACTTAGATGGAGGATGTTCAGCTAAGGTTGATGGGTTCTCTATCAAAAATGACAGGCGTCCCATTAAATACAGGCCCCCATTCAGCGGGGTTAACAAAAGCCACCAGTCCAACCAGGCTGGATAATTGAAAAGCAAACAACTGATCAAAGTGGAGCTCCAGCTCGTCAGCTCCATTGTTTGTGTACAGGCCTTATGCGGGACCTGTTGACTTTTCCAATTGGAGCTGTAAACTTTTGTTTGTACATGCATTTCCAAGACTGATCCGATCTGAACAATTACCAGCTAAATGTGTTTGCCAGTGCAGGCAAAGCACCCCCCTTCGTCTTTGCTGCCCTAAAAAGATCAAAAGGGGAGACCCCCCACCCGCCCCCTTGAAACACCCCCACTGCAGCCCCCAAACGTCCCCTCCACTCCCCGTAAACCTCCTCCCAACCTCTTCATTTCCTTTTGGCCATGACAGTTCAGCTGGAAAGCCAACCATAAATGATTTTTTTCGACGGCCCGGTGTTTGAGACATGGCCTTTTTTAGAGAGAGCATGGCTTTCAACAACGTGTCTTAAAAAACGGCAAAGAAAGAATGAAAGAAAAACGATATGCATATTTCAATTATGTGCGGTTGTGCTCAGCTCATCAAAGAGATTTGGGGATGCCACTCCCGACTGCAGGCTTGAGGACCCTCATGATGTGAATGAGCACAAATTGATGCTACTGATGCTAACGGTTAAGCGCCTCACGAAATGTCATGAGGTCAATCAACTTTTGGTAGTCATTTGACCGTGACACAACCTTTGCGGTTTTAGTGGCTGAACAGCACCCCAGGGCCGCGCTGGGTTGGGTTCCACTTTCATTCTATTGCTTAGTGTCTGTACAGATCACCATATAAGGAGAACTGGGGAAGCTGGTGCACATGTTGCACCAAACAACAACTAGCAAATAATGGTTCACTTAGTAACCACACGCTGAGAAACACCACCCAACTAGATATTATCATGAGTGGGAGTTATTATTATGAGTGGGACTGCAGTTGAAAATCCTAGAAAACACATTTTTGAGATTTCAAAAATAAAGTTTTTGTTTAGGGACTTCATATGAATATATAAATGTGGTCAATCGTATTTAATTAATTTTAACATTCAAGTCCATACTTTGCCTACAATGTGACCATAAAATTATCAATACATTTAATACGTTCATTTTGTTTTTCAATTTGTATAAATCTAAGGAAACGTTGGACTTCCAAGCTGAGCTTGAGTAAACTGCACTGTTGACTTGTTGTTGGCAGCATACTTTTAGGTGTGGTGGGGGCTTCCTCTTGTTTCCCTCTGGAATGACCACAGCCTATTCCCTTATTCCCCACCTGCCCAGGAGTGTGTTCCCACCATAGTCACCTGATCCCCTTACAGCACATCCATTCCCCTTTCCCTCACTATATACCAGACCACTTTGCACCAGCCACCTCAACTTCAGACAATGCGAATTTGCATCTGTATTCGGCGTTGTGTTTGGAAGTGGAGACTGGTTGAAAGTTAACATCGCTAACCAGCTGCGACGCACACAGGACTGTGGTGAGGACACACAAGCAGGACGTGGATGAAAAACGGGGACATTTTATCCAAAATAGTTCATTGTGTGAAGTTTTGTTATGTTAAATATTTAACTGCAAAGTAATAATGCGTGTTTAAAATTGATTGGCTGGCCACCAACAAAAGAAAACACCAGTCGCCAATGGTAGTCACACATCTCAACAGCCTTGTTCGAGGTCATTCTTCTGCAGGGATTGTTCCCGTCAACATGGTCTAGAACCGCCAACAGCAAGCAGCAGATTTCTAACTTCGATCGATGATTCTTTAATTTCAACGTTTGTGTTACCTGGCCTTTATATTCTCATCCTCCTTGTAGCTCCACTGCTCAATGGGTGAGCCGGGGGAGCTTTAGAGACTCAGCCTCCATCCCGATCCTCCCAGATAACAACGGTGGAATCAATCTGTTGGCCCTTTCCCAATATATAAGGCACATAATATCCAATATCCAAATCAAATATAAAACTCAAGTTATTGGCCACTCCTAGGACATTAACGTTTTATCTAGATTGTTTTAAAAAAACAAGTAACGCTCCATGATGATAACATTATAAACATTATCAGCATTTATAAGTCAGTTTTCTTAGTTTTTCTGAACAGGTACCAGCATAATCATGTGCTTTTGATCTGGGAGCAGCATAAAGAGTCAATTTATCTATCAATAATCTATGTTTAGTAGCAGGTGTCCCTGTTAGGGTGATGTGGCCCAGCACTAAGTACACATCTGGGATTTACTGTCCAGGAACCTTTCCCTATGTTTGTAAAAGATTTTCTTTGGGCAATCTCAGTCAAAAAAACACACACATTCATTCACTCAGGTTATAAATAACTTTGATTCTGTCAACTCTGCCGTCTTCTCTTTCTTGTTTCGGTTCATGTGAGTTTGAAGATCCGAACACCCCTCCCAAACCAGACCAATACTGATCAACATTCCACCTTTCAGTAACCCATAGTTTGTCTATGTGTGTATTCAGAGCAGGTGAGCTATACTAAACTAGACTTTGGCTGTTTTTTTTTTTCTCAAACCAGCAAATCCCGGCAAATTTTTCAGTCCATTTCTCAATACTATTTCTACCCATCAACCCTATTGGCTCCTATCCTGAAGATTTTGACTTAGATTTGCACTAATTTTTCACTAACACCTAAAAGTAAATAGACTAATTTGAAGTGCGGTTCAATCTACGTTTGTTTCTCTAGTGAGTATTTGTGTGAGTGGGACAGTATATGTGGCATTGAGTCCAAACAGGACCAGCTTGGATCCTTAGACTGCTGGTTGCGGTACTCAACGAGTCCATAGTAGGATCAAATGCTGCGTGGGTCTCTGTTTTCTGAATGCTAATCCATGTGTTGAAAGGTATGGGGTCACACAGCTACTTTTCCCCAAAAGTGCAGGTACCCGTAGTAGCTGCATTTTGGCCATCATTTTGGTTTCAGATTCAAGCCAGGCAGCTACCGGTTTGGTCAAGTTAAGCCAATACGAAGATTCTTAAAACCTGCATTGTCTCTAATGATCAGCAGGGGGCAACTCGTCTGGTTGCAAAAGCAGTCTATGATGACATGACTCTCCTCTCTTGATTATGTAGATATGAGTTTATGGTCTCACTATTCAGGTTCAAGTCATGTTCATTTAGGTTTACTAAATGAATGCGAATGGATAATCATAATGACTATTTCCACTTATGCAGTATATGATAACTACGTGCTATGACATACCATTAGCCGAATAGGCATGAGTGACATGAAATGTTAAGTCATTTGATAAGCCACAGCTGCTGCACGGCCTTAGACCCTCTGTGGCTGTTTTGGTCTACTTTTTCACTGTGGAGGATAGCGGTGCAACCTCATGCCTGGGCATCTCAGATCTCCCCTTCTGGAAATGAGATCTTATACAGCCTTTTCCCCACCTTACGTTTAACAATCTTAATATATTGCCGTGGTCTAATCCTAAATTCTTCTCTCATGTCTCATTATTGTGTTATGTTTGATAGTTTCATTTAATTGCTCTATTGCCACTGCTAATAGAAATTGTCATATATAAATGAATATGGTCACTTACAATACTAAAAGGTAGATGCAATCGTTAATATAAATAAACCCATTGATTTCAAGAAATGCACCTACTATGACTTCACACAACATCACGAGGATCACAACATAGACAATGCAATGTTTGGACAGACAACTGTCTGAGACGTACGGCACCTGACGTCATCACGTCCAGGGACGCTTCGGAGTCGTCATCAGCTGTCATTACTGAGATGACTTCCTGTTTTCTCTATCATGCTGAGCACATAACAGCCCCGCTGCTCTCTAAAGATGAGATATTTTGTCGACAGCGTTCATAACCCGTTCCCACAAAGCAGCCCCGCGTGCGCCTGCGACACGCGCCCAAGACCCGGAGCGCGCCACGAGGCCGCGGCAGCACTCTCAGCATGCTGCTGTCGCAGCTGCCGGAGGATGTTCTCTATCATATCTTGTCTCATTTGGACTACAGATCACTTAGCCGCCTCTCTCAAGTTTGTAAAACCATCTACCACTTTGTGAACCGGGACGCTGTGTGGAGGAAGATCGCTAAAGACTTTTTAAACACTGGAATCACTCGGAACGGGACGGACATGTGAGATGACCGTCGCACACTGATGACGAACTCGTTGTGTTTGTTTTTAGCTTAGCGCTTAGCCTGATGCATTGACACTGTATTGACTATCCATCTTTTGGTCACGTTTACTGTATTTTTGCTATTAGTTTGTTTACCTTTCTGCGCATAGTCGCAGATGACAGTATACTCACAGCAGCAATATTCTTACAATAAGGCTTGTGCTGATATTCCCAGAATCTGATTGTGTTGTGGTGTAATGGGACCTACAAAAGGGTAGTGTCCCACACACATGAACATAAACCTCTTTGAGTAGAAATGATCTGTGTGGGAATTAGCCGTATTTGAGCGTTAAAAGTTTAGAAAATCAGTTAATACAGTAAAAAACATCTCGAGGTCCTTCTCTTGTCTTATATTTTTCCTCAGTTGTGCATTACACCAAAGTTAATAATCATTTTATAATAAATCAGCTCAAACAGGTTGACCGACCTGACCAGACCAGACCACAAATACAAATGATGTATTTTCATTATTTATACAACAACGGTTTATCTCACAAAAACTGAACATGTGATATGTGCATAAGTATGCGTTTAAGTAGTAATTTATAACACCTACTTTTGCAGCCATTACTTCAACCAAATGTCTTCAGCTTCAGCTCTATCCACAACATTTCTATTGGTTAAAGGACCACACTCGACCAGGATAATCCAGAGTACAAATCCTTCTTGTGCTTTGTGGTTATTGTCTCGATTGGCGTCGAGTTCTAGGCAGAGTTGCTGTCATGTTGAATTTACCACTTTCTGAACCGATCCATCCATCTTACAGTGGGTGGATGGAGCTGGAATCTTTTGGAGATGGTCTTAGCTTTCCCCAGACGGATGTGCTGTCAATACCTTCTTTCTCCTTTCCTCTCGGCTTTGTTAATCTGTGTGGGTTCACCTTGGCACTACAGTAGTTTGTTAGTTTCCTCATTTATTCTGTGTTGCCCAACCCTTTCCTAAGGATGTCTCATTTGATTGCTTAATTGACTAATTAAGCACCCAAATGTGTTTTACCTGAATTTGTTATATACTTGACTTTACCAATGTAGCTGGGGGTTCACGGATTTATGCACATATACTAATTCAATGTTTCATACAGTTTTTTGGATACCTCCACAATTTCCTCTAAAAGAGTACAGACAATTAATAAACACACACATTCACTAGACTTTTCAGAACTTGTCATGTTCAGAAACCAGTTTGAAATGATATGAGCTTTGTGGCATGGGGCATTATCCTGCTGGAAGTAGCCATCAGAAGATGGTGCACTGTGGTCATAAAGGGATGGACAAGGTCAGGCAACAACACACAGGTAGGCTGCAGCATTTAAACCATGCTCAATTAGTGCTGAGGGACCCAAAGTGTGCCAAGAAAACATCCCCTACACATTACACCACCAGCAGCAGCAGCCTGAACCGTTGATACAAGCCAGGATGGATCTATGCTTTCATGTTAATGCCAAATTCTGACCCTACCATACTGAATGTTCAGTTGAAATCGAGACTCATCAGACCAGGCAACATTTTCACAATCCTCTATTGTCTAATCCTGGTGAGCCTGTGTGAATTGTAGTCTGTTTCCTGGCTGACAGGAGTGGCACCCGGTGTGGTCTTCTGCTGCTGTAGCCCATCTTCAAGGTTCCACATGTTGTGTGTTCAGAGATGCTATTCTGCATTTCTTGGTTATAACAAGTTAATTTAGTTACTGCTGCCTTTCAATCATCTCAAACCAACTGCCGCTCACCCAATATTTCCTCTTTTTGGGACCATTCCCTGTAAACCCTAGAGATGGATGTGTGGGACGGTCCCAGTAGATCAGTAGTTTGTGACGTACTCAGAGCAGCCCGTCTGGCACCAACAACCACGTTTAAAGTCACCCGTATCCCCTTCCCCATTCTGATGCTCAGTTTGAACTTCAGCAAGTTGTCTACATGCATACATGCATTGAGTTGCGGCTGTGTGATTGGCTGATTAGCAATTTGTGTTAACAAGCAGTTAAACAGGTGTACCTAATAAAGTGGCCTGTGAGTGTAAATGTGGAGTCCAAAGTTTGGATACAACTTCTCATTGAAGGAGAAGGTTTTTATGTTTGTGTATATTTGTACTGTCCTGATGGGCATGTTGTAAAACTAGCCATCATTTCAGCGCTTGTCTTAAGCCCTCGCTGTCTTTGCAGATATCCTTCCATCCCACTGAAGGAGAGGGTGAAGGTGGCTCAGAACTGGTACGACGGGGTCTGCAAAAGGGCAATTTCTCTTAAATGGAAAACAAAGTGAGTATTTTGTCTATAAACTATTTGAACTCTGACATTTCAGAGCCTTTGTTCCACACATGATATATTTTAGAGTAGGAGTCATGTTAGGCAGTTTACCCTACCTGAACAGGTCTGGTTTAAAAAGCCTACAATAGCTTTATTTAATGCTATGCTTAGCAGGTGCTGTTTCTGACACTAAGCTAGAGGCTTCTAACGAACCCTCCAAAGTGCAGTGCTATTATTTCTGCAATCACCGATCTTTCCTCCAGACTGTTGCCGTGGTTGCAGCTGGATGGGAACGTCCTGTTTCTGTCTCAGGCGGCTGACATTGGAGCATACCATCTGCGCCCGGACTCTGGGAGGCTCCAGTGCAACCCGTTTGAAATCTACTCGGGTCACAAGGGTGATGTCTGCCGCTTCGCCCTGACGGACTCTCACCTGATCAGCGGCGGAAGGTTACCCAGTGCCCTATTGCTTCTTCCCCTTTCAGTTCATAACACTCATACAGTGATAGAAGTGCTTCAACCCATGCTGGAAGAGGAATTGCTTAGATTTTCCCTCTCAATGACTGCACACTTCCCCCTTTCTCAGTGATGGCAGGATCCTGGTTCACAGCAGGAGGAGGGACAAGACCCTGGAGTTGTCTGGTCACAACCAGGAAGTCAACTGCCTGGACTCTAAAAATGGACTCATTGTCAGTGGATCCAGAGACCAAACGGCCCGGGTCAGAACAACCTCTTACAATCGAGATTTAGCAATGAGATGAAGTTCGAGCCACATTTGTCTCACAAAGATGCATAAACGTTATGCGTTAAGCACCACTGTACAATTCTTCAGAATGAGAATATTTCCGATTCAGTTCATATTTTAGCAGCAAAGATTCTTTTAGAGCAAATGTCTTTAAGTTGTAGGCAAAAGTTTACACATCAAAAATGTCATCTTGCTTCGTTGTTGGCTGCATTCATTGAATGTTTGAGTGTGACTCACCTGCACACCTTTGCCAAGACAAGCTATGATTAAAGTCCATTGCTACTAGCTTTGCTAGCCCTTTGCTACTCATGGGAAGGTGTCTACTCGTTACATGTGCATAACACAGTATGGTCCTACTGGCTCCAACAACCCCACAGCCCCTTAATAGTACAGTGGTTACGCATGATAGTTGGATGGATTGTCTGGTCTTCCATACATTTTTATATGTGCTGACTCTGGACATTTGTTACTTTAGATTTGGAGTCTGACCTCCAGCTGCCCCAGAGACACCATCCTCATGTATGACAGAGTGTGGTCTGTTGCTATTAGTCCCACGTTGAGGTAAGCCTTTACTCAGCATCACGCATCTGGTCAAAACAGAATGAAGTAGTCAAAATAGACAAATCTTGAAAAAAACAAACGGGTGACTTTTGTTGATCAGACGTTGACGTAAAAGGGAAATGTTTTAGATATTTCTATTTTTATAGTTTTTGGGGAAACTATTAAGATCCAACTTTCCCTCAATAGGTAGTGTGAAATTGTACTCTTTTTATATTATTGCTCTCTAATCACATACATTATTTTCACAATGTTTTGTGTGTTTGCATATACTTGTTTTTATTTTTTAAAACCATTACTTCGGATGACTCACAACCTGCATGTCATTCATTGTAATACAAATAAAAGATATAATTCACCATATACATGGGAATTATAGGATACTTTTAACCTTGCAAAAACTAAACTTGCAAAACTAAACTTGGATTGCGGTTGTGCCATATTTTCAAAGCTTGGGATATTTTTTTTATAACCTAACCCTGCTTCATACAATGTTTCCCTGAGCTGTTTGGTGGGTCCTTGGTCTTCACGATGCTCTTTGTTCAGTAATGCTTGCTAACAAACTCTGAGGCCTTCACAGAACAAGTGTAACTGAGATTAAATTGGAGACAGGCGGGCCTTATGCGTTTTATATTGAAGGGGGTGAATACATAGGCACTCAACACTTTCTGTAAATCATTTTAAATCATTTTATCCATGTAAACTTTCCTCTGACTTCCAGATGATGGACTAGTCAGTGGTGGTCCATTGCATAAAACCCAAATCCATTAAATTTGAATCTCTGATTAAGCCATGACAAAATGTAGAAAAGTCCAAGGGGGCTGAAAGTTCCCACCACGGCGGGGACATAACCGGTGTGTGAGATAAAAATACAGTTAAAGGTACTGAACAAAATGGGCTTGAGAGAGCAGAACCCAGCTCTTTGTAGTGGTGCTTTAGAGGAAACCCTTTGATTCCTCAGCCATGTTTATACACTTGATAACACACTCCATTGACAACACGGAGGCAGGCTGATGCAAAGCGCTGTAACAGTATCTTGGCTTCACCCACCTGCCGATCCAGAGACGGGCTGCAGAGTGGAAACATCAAGAGCAAACCCTATTGTTGGAGTCAGCGCCCCAGGCTGTCGCATAGCGACAGCCTGGCCTATATGATTCATTTTTGGGTAGTTTTTGACCAAATTAAGAAAAGGCTATATGGCTACGGTGTATTCCCTGTCAGAACTCAAACTTCTGATATGTGCTACATGCTTGACGATTGGTCCAAAAAAGGGGCTCTTTTCAGTAGTGTTTACCTTCCAGTGTCTCACAATGTAACAAATAGAAATATGTTGATTGCGCTTCCCAACCTCCCCCTCCACTTTCTTCTTCCCTACAAAAAGGACGTGGTACTTCCTACATTGTCTCTGCATCATAGAGACATTTGATACAGACAGTGTCTTAAGCACCGAGCTGCTCTGGAGCAGGTCAAACGCTAATCCATTTGACTAAGATTTCCACCCCAATCCTTAAATGCTAACCATTGTCCAGTCATACCGCATGGCCCTGAAACCGTTTAAATAATACCAGAAGAACTGTTGCACACGAGGGATCAGATCCAGTGTCAACATGCATGCATGGTGGCTTCATCCGTCTGATCGCAGCATCCCTCAGATCTGAGAGGGGCGCGCACATTATCCACATCATTAATTTCTCCAATTTGCTGGCTGAAATAGCAGACCGTGCCTCAGCCCTGCCACCCCCTCAAAATGGAAACTACCTCTCGCTGACCAACGGCCTGGTTAATTACAATCTCATGGAAACCAGGTGTCAACTAACCTGAAAAACCTGTTCAAAAAACTTCTGCCCACGTTGTTTAAGCACGGGCCGTGAGTGAAATGCGCCTTCTTACAACATTAGGTTACACACTGTACCCCGTGAGAGCTAGATGTTAAAGGGCTGTCATTCATAAAACAGTGTAGGATCCATAATTAAAGTGTACATGTGCACAAAAATGGAAATTCCATACCTGCAGGCAATGTTCCTTTTTATAACTCATAGTCCACTTCAGCACTTAGCCATCAATGGCAATGGCTTTGGATTGTCTTCGCTATGCTAGGTATGGATTCCAAATCTGAGCAAAATAGCCAATTTAAAAGTCACCGACACTTTTGTGTTCTCTCGCCGCCAACTCCGGTTGCTCAAGCTGTGAACTTGAACAGTGGCTGCAATAAACACTAAAAAAGGGAAATCTAATGACATTTCCCCAACGGGCATATTTCTTAAAATTTGACACATCCCCTTGGAGATAAGAAGTAACTGATTAGATTCAAATTCTCAATGGTCAAGGTCGCTGGGACCTCACCCCTACGACTTGAGGCAGGTGTCGTTATCATCTACCTGTAAGACTTTGGCATGTTGTGTTAAACCTTTTCCTACCAAATGAGCGTGTCTTGCAGGTGTATTTAAATATTGGAGAACAAATAATAAACAGGCGAATGATTCCTTCCCATTGGCAGTCTAGTGGCTTTGAGAAGCTTTTAAGGAATATTTCTTTACACGTGTAAACGCAACCAATTCAAGATTTATTTTTCACCAAACAGCCTTTGGTGAAATTGAGGAACTTTGTGTATCTGACTGCGATCGGTTGGCTTTGAGCATATTAATTGGTATTTCTATTTGTTAATGAATTATAATCATTGTCAAAATACCTGTCCGTGATGTTATCAAACCTTTCCCACCCAAGCCAAAAAACAGATGTGTGTTGGTCCAGTGACAAAAGGGACTTTAGAACTGTAACTGTCCCTGCTTCACATTCCTCCTTTGATCACGTACAGTGAATGAATACAGAAACAGCACTATTAACCATGCCATGGATAGAGTTCTACAACCCATTCCCAAGTTATTCACAGCAATGATTCAGATCAATAGCCATATAAAAATAACACTTAATTGTAAAATAATTATTTTGAATGCTATCAGATGTATTATTAATCTGCAATAGGTCATATTTTGTCTCAACCAGAATTTTCATATTTAGGCTTTGTTTTAGATGACTGAAAAGTAAATGGTGACGTCACTATTTTGTATCTGTGGTAGAGGCGCCTGCTGGTGTACATCAAATATCATTAATGACACACCGTGCACTCACCTGGACAACAATCCATTTGTGTCAAACTGACAATCTATATACATGTCATTTAGCAACTTAGATTGCATTATAACCCATGCATTACATTTACTACCTGGGGAGCCACTCCATCTACCACACACACACACACACACACACACACACACACACACACACACACACACGTACACCTTCTCAGCCCACCTCTGTTTCCATCACTGTGCTTGTGTTGATCCACTGGATATCCTCTCAAGGTCTGTGAGCAAGGGTTATGTGACTGCGAGGAAATGCCAAGGCTAGCAGGACGGCCGCCCCCATCCGCGCTGCCTCGGAAAAGATATCGATCCTATCTGGTCCCCCCCCCCCACCCCCGCTTATTCAGATTGTTTTTCACGATTCTATTTTTTTTTCCACACAATATTATGCCCTGACTGCCCACTGATGGAGCTCATGTTGGACAGGTTCAATGAACTATGACGGTGCACTGCAGGAGGTTGCTGGGGTGAAATAAGGTCAAATACGTTTTTCTCACAATGTTCTCGTCACAACTCGTTGTTCTTAACATTGTGAAAAACATGTGCTTAGGTTTAGGAAAACAACTACTTCATAGTCATTCCAGTAGTTTCCCAGTGACTTAAAAAATTCAAATGTAAAAATGTACTATACAGACAAATATAACACTATAGTATAACTATAAAAAATGTTGGGACACAACCATGAGTCTACTTGTATAAAGTGCTGCTTTATTTGACCTCCTCACAAAGTAGGCTTACTCTGTCTATATGAAGTTCACATTCCCAGAGCCTTTAAATGTTGACATGGGGGGGGCGGGGGGTGGGGGTTTGATGCTCTTGATACATCTTTTTACCTCTTTTCTTTTCAGGAAATTATAAATGATTGTGAAAACATTTTTAATTTATCAAAATAGAAAAAACAAATTTAAAGTGTGCAACGTCTTTATTGGCATACAGAAGACTAAAAACCATAACGTGCTTTTTATTGCTCATTCAGGCTATAAAAGCAATCCAAAATGATAGTTAAAAACATAGTTGTTGATATAAATGTCAGCTTTTGTTTAAATAATCCCACTTCATTACATCATTTAAATTGCAATAGTTATCTATGTTGACAGCAGAGAGACTCGGCCCTTCATTTGGAGCAAGCTTATTTTTTAACAACATGTATTTTCATTTTCCCTTTCACCATGAACAAGGCAAAGGGAAAATGTTGTTTAACCATTGTCTTGTTGCAATCAGTATAATGTGTCAATTTAATCAGCAGCCAAGAGCAGGGTCTATAAATCTGTAAATGCGACTTTTCGCATTGGGACGCAAGGACGCGTCCCTCGCAGAGGCTGGACGTCCTGTCCTGGCAGCACAATGCTCTTGGGTAATTAATGGCCCGTTGTGCAGCGGGACCCTTCGCTCTACTCATTTTCTCTACCTTGCTGTATTCACCTTTCTTTTTTTTCTTTGTGTCAAAATCAACCAGATATGGCGAGTGCTTAATTCACTTATGTCAAACTCGTGTGTCCACGGCCCGCAAGGTGACAGCCGCATCACACACCCCCCCCCCCGTGAGCCAACCGGTCGTCAGTGGCCCGCATTCGGTCGAACTGGCCTGTATCTGGCCCCCAACCTGAAATGAGTTTGACGCCCCTGTCCTACAAGTTCTTAACGTGTGTTCATCTTTTACACACCGTGACTCTGGTCAATCAACTCCCTGTCTTATTGTTTTTTTGTAATCTGCAATCTGTCATCCAAGCTCCAGAGTGACTGCAGCCGGCTGAGATGAAAGGCATTTCTGGCCAGAATTAATGTTCTGCTCCAAGGCCCTCGACTGCAGAGACGCAGTACGTACACATGCAGGGGTCCCGTTATTGGGGCTGAATGCCTTGCTGGTGCAGCCATGCTTTAAAGCTTTTTGCAATTCTGACAATTCCACTGCTCACAGGCAAATCAATGCAGGTTCAGTGGTGGTGGGGTGACCCTCAGGGTGCTGTCACACATCTCTTTGGTATATATTTAAGAGAGAGTACCAACAGCACAGTTGTGAGTGTAACATGAATGGAGTCACTAAATGGACATTAAATAGATTTTCAATGTCAACCATGAAAGTACAGTATTCATTATTTGTATATCGGCCTTAGTTTGAGATGATGATGGATAGGGTCTATTTGGAATGCTGTTTGTGTAGGCTCTACCCCTCTCTGCTCTCTCTCTCCTGCTGGATACCTGGTGTGTGCGTGTCCAGGCAATAGGAAGTGGGGCAGGTGGTTAGCTAATAGTTGACTGAGATGTTTCCTGCAGACCCTGCTGTCATTCGAACAAGACTCAACAGGTCGGAGTGGGCCGGGCAGCTACAGATAGCATAGCAGCGGTGGGTCAGCTCTCTCAGTGAGTCATGGGCGATTAGGTTTCTTGGACTAAAATGTGCTTTGAGCCTGACTGGGTGCTTTTCCAGGTCATAGTTGTCTTCTGTTCTAAATTGCTTTGGGATTTTATTTCGTTTTCTTTTTAAGTCTGCATCCAATGTGCGGCTTCTTTTGTTGATGAGTCTTTAAAAGCTTGGTTAGTGCTCTCCTCAAAGACCCCGCTGCAAGCTCTGAATGATGACATCCCATAGTGCCAAGCTTGAATGCGTTTACCAGTTTTCAGGCCATCAAAAGATAATCAATTGTCTTTTGGTACCTAAAATATGCCGCAACTCGTTTGATAATATTTACATGTTTGGACTCCAAAGTAGTTCATATAAAGAATGCAAATAATATTTTGTCTCCATAAAGACAGTTATAATAATTTCCGCTATCCACCAAGGAAATAAATAACCACCACTTATGTTCATTATTGGTTGTGTGAATTATCCAAATGTCGGAACCGCAAACAGTGTTGTGTTCGGGTTTGGGGCATCATCCTTCGCCGCACAGAGCTTGAATTTCACCGACTCCTCCTTCAGTCTGACCAGCAGCCGGCCTGATGACCTGTTGCATCGGCTCAGTGCCAGTGTCTCTCACCTGTGAGTTAGACACAACTAACTCACAGGCTCAGTCCCAGCTTCATCAACTGTATTCACGCTTTGGCAGCAGCAGCTCAACGCTGATTGGTTTTCGCAAATTTTTAAGCCCAAAGTCAAATTTTGCGAAAAGGCGATTTATTCCCTTTGCTCCATTGGCGCCGCCTGTTTAAAATTTGCTTCCTTTGTGACCAGTCACCTCTGTGCATTGACTTTTACATGGAATCTACTCAAAGGGTGTGAACGCAGCTTAAAGTCTAGAAGGCTGTAGACACCCAGTGCCACATATAGCGGGCATTTTGATGAAGATGAAAGTAGCTATGCTGCAGGTACCTTTCACAAACCGCATAGAAGTGGACTGGTTGACTGTCATTATGGCTTATTTAGTTTTTTCGCTCTCACCAAATTATGAGACATTCCTGGGTGACCAAAACGTTAAAATGAATTTCCATGAACTAAAAATACACTAATCCTAACCTGAAACTGGAAAAATGTTTGCATTGGCTTTACTTTCCAAACCTGGCGGTAACTGTACAATTCACCGTCCAGCAAAATGAGAAACTCGTACACCCATCACACAATAAGATTTAGACCGTATCCCGAGTAGTAGAAACCCAAGAGAGGAGTTACCATGCGCTGACCTGCCAGACAAGGCCAGTATGCCGATTTGGAGCGTAGTATTTTTGGGGAAGGGGGTACGCTACACTGACTACTAGTGTGGAGAAGGGGGTGGAGGACGGCTGGGCAGTGAAGGGAGAAGCTACCCTGAAGAGAGGTGAGAACAGGGAGGGGCACGGGGGTTACAATTGTTTTGTCGAGAATTCCTCAACCACAACTACAAAGATGTCGCAGGGGCCAAAAGCGCTTTTGAAAGTCGCCAAAAGAAAATGATTGTTGGATAAACCGTCCTCGATTCGCCACTTTCTCACCACCGCCGGGGGAGGACAACCTTTGACCTCCGGTATCAAAGTACAAGGTGACGCCACAGAAGCCACCCAGCCAGCCAGAGACGGCCCTTTCTCAGACTGCGCCCCCGCCACCGCCGCCACTACCACACACTCCCCCACTGCTCTGCCCCACTCAACCGCAAGAAAAAGCCCCCAAATTCATGTCTCTCTCTCTTTGGTCTCTCCCGGGCCGTCCCTGTGGCTCAGGAGTCAAGAATTCAATTAGTTAAAAAAAACAGAGAAGAAAAGAGCGAGGCTGCAACAATGCAGCGATAAGGGGGCAGAATCTGCGTTCCCACACGCTAAATACAGGGCGCTTTCCCTGGGGCCCATAGAGCCAGAGGACCCGCACCACAGGAGGCGAGAATAATCACAGCTCCCTCTGAACCCCCTCATTACACACTCACACACACACATACACACACACATGCACACCTTACATTCCTCTCACACACAGGTTCATGCGGACACGTATTACAGGCAGACATTCTCTTGGAAAAGAGACACACCTTACAGACTCCCTAATCTTACTGCACACATAGACACACACTGAGAGAAACTTCCAGCACACACCACACACACACACACACACACACACCTCGGCACATAAAGACCCCTCATTACGTGCTGGCTTCATACAGGTGTTCTGGGATCTCAGGTTTACCGAGGAAGAGTGTTTTCAGACACACTCATGTTAGATTAAAAAAAACAAAACAGCAGCCCCAGTCTGGGACAAAACAACTGATAACTGCAGAATAATCACCGTGGTGACGTTTTGTCCAAGTACATAAATAGCACATCGTAGAAAAATGAAAGGCGGCTTGTTAAACTTCTGCAATGACTGCAATGAAGTAAAGGCAAGCGTTTGTTTCTGCTGTGGTCTGCCGTGATGTCGTTGATCCATGGCCTGGAGATGGGTTACTTGTTCGTGGGGGCACATGTCGTACACCTTACACCTCCATGAGGAGAAGAATTCCTCATTCGAATTAAGGAAATGAGAGTAAGGGAGAAAATACAGGCTGGTAGATTGTGCATGGGCAAGTAATTACAAAGGCCTGCAGCATGGTCTGAAAAGTGGTACATGGGACCTTAGAAACAGGGTCTGATAGAGAATGATGATCAAAAATGACATCCACAGATAATGTAGTCCAATTGGTGTAAATGGATCTCATTAGTGTATTTTGAAACCTCATAAGCCAAGCAATATTGTCAGTATCCATAAAACTACACACTGTGGGTTATGCAGCAAATACTAGCTTTCATTTTATCAACTGATTATTATTGTAATAATGAATGGATCATTTCAACCGTAACATAGGAATTGCATTTTGAAATCGTAGTACTTTGATGTTACATTGAGCCATATTGAATAGGTGATTTTAGTTCAATGAACAAATGATCTTTGGTTTTTTTTAATTTTATATAAGCACATGAAATGTGTTGCAGTTTAAAACATGCAATTTGATAATTGGTTGTGAGTTTTGTATGAAGAGTTTTGAAAAATGTCACTAAAGGTTCGGAAATTGGCCGCAACGTTTTTGTAATAACGTTTTTAATTCAAGTAATAAATGTTTATATTTTTTCCATTTTGTTTAACACCTTAAGCGCACCCTGAAGCCGGATGGTGTCGTACACATTTAAGAATGAGACGGTGGCTCCAAAAGCGCGGGGCTGGCTGCCCATTGATCAAACCCCCAAACAGTACCAGATCTGATACTTGAAGTCCAGGTGTAACAATGTGTGGGACCAGTGCCTCCCTGCTCCTAATTCACTAGCAGTGTGCACTAGTGTCCATCGGCACCGACGCAACTGGTCGTCAACCAGGCACCAGATCGTAAGCGGGCTCCCCAGGGGAAGCTTTGAAATTGACGGAAACAGCTAAACCCCCCCCCCCCCTTCCCCCCCCGATAACATACCCCAAGCAGACCAAGCTTGTTGCCAGGCGAGAGTGAATCGGGGGGTTGAATCTCAGCCATGTCACCAAATGTCTGATTAATGCTTGACGTGCTTATACAAGGTTTAGTTACACCTGTATTATAATATTCCCCATTTATAGAGTGAAATGTTTG